>NC_049225.1:80434884-80745585 GCF_011100685.1 Canis lupus familiaris
ACTGTTTTTCTGTAGAAAATGCATGGAGTTTCCAATGTTTACCTATAACTGATTAAAATGGGCAGAGCATGGAACATTCTACTCATTTCCAGGTGAATTCTTCACATTTCCTGGCTTTTGAAAGTTCTCCTTCCACTAATCTTCTACGACTATGTACCCTTGTAAATCCCAGTCATATAATTTCTCCCAACTGACCTGGACAAATACGATGGCTTGTTGTGGATAATAAAGAGAGGCAGCTAGTCCCATGAACCCAGGTGGATACACCAGCTTCTTTATTTTTGACCCTCTAGCCAAAAGAAGTCCAACAATACCAGCAAAACCAGTCTTGGAAAAAATCCAGGAGATGTATTTTGGAGATATTCATAGCTGTCCAACCCCCACTGAACCAAGCTCTGCATCTTGGGCTTTGTTTGTGAGTACTTTTCCTGATACCAACTTGTATATGGCTCGCAATAATGTCGGAGATGTGAAATGCTTTCTTCAAGCTGGGTCCTTGGCTTCTCCACATATTTAGATTGACCGTCAGGAACCAAGTAGAGTGAAAGCTCATTAACCTTCACAGAAGTTTTGTGAGGTGAGTCCCTTTTAGGTGACGCATAGACTTTCAAGGTGAGCAGACTCAGGCTGGCTGGCCCCACAGACCTCCAAATTACCTTGAACATGTTGCTGGCAGAGACGGCTCTGGCGGGAATATGTCAGGTTTATATTTCGATGTTTTAATTATGTATTAATACTCTTGAATTTTCACTGTTCATGCTGTATTTCATTTCTACCTCAGTAATTATGGGATATTATCTATCATATATATGTGTCTCAGTCTCCCATATAATGTGTCTCAGTTCTCCATATAATGTCAGTCTCTTTCCTCTTACTTAAATCCACTTAAATTCAACTGTTTTTAAACCAGATTATACAAATGTTCAACCAGAAAGGAAGTTATAGAAAGCATAACTATAACTTAACTGATAATTTTTTTTTTTTTAAAGATTTATTTATTTATGATAGACATAGAGAGAGAGAGGCAGAGACACAGAGGAGGGAGAAGCAGGCTCCATGCCGGGAGCCTGACGTGGGACTCGATCCCGGGTCTCCAGGATCACACCCTGGGCCAAAGGCAGGCGCTAAACCGCTGAGCCACCCGGGGATCCCTTAACTGATAATTTTATAAAAGTAAGAGAAGTTAAGGAAAGCAATTTCAATAAATTAAGTTGAAGAAAATAATATATATCTTCCAATCTATATTATTTATCATGTGCATTCTCTTATTTCTTAAGACCCCTTCAGATGACTTCTAACTAAAAGTTATGTATTTAAAATACTTTCAAACAAAGCTTTTTATCATGGAACAAAATTTCTTCTCCAAATAGATTACTATTTTCTGTAATCATACTGTTTTGTTAGTAACTTCAAGTGTGAGTTTTTCTAGTATTTTATACAAAATTAGAATTGGAAAAGCAGGGGAGCTAAGATGATGTATACTAGGAGGACCCTACACTCATCTAGTCCGTATAACACAACCAGTTAACTATCATTCTGAATACCCATAAAATCGCCCTGAGGACTGATAGAACAAACTGCACAACTAGAGGGACAGAAGAGGCCACATTACAAAAGGTAGGAAATGTGGAGATGTGGTTTAGAGGACAAATAGACTCTGGGTGTGTGGAGGGGAGGAAGCCCTGATCCCAGACAAAGGCAAGAGAGAGTGGAAAGCACACAGAAATGCATAAGAAGAACACTTGCCCAAAGCCATTTGCTAGGAAAACTAGAGAGGCTGATTTTTCTGAGTTTTCACAAGGAACAAGGCTCAAAGACTGGAGGTTTTTTTTTTTGTTTTTTTTTTTTTTAATTTTTTTGTAACTTTTTATTTATTTATTTATTTTTTAATTTCTTTTTATTGGAGTTCAATTTGCCAACATATAGCATAACACCCAGTCCTCATCCCATCAAGTGTCCCCCTCAGTGCCCATCACCCAGTCACCCCCACCCCCTGTCCACCTCCCCTTCCACCACCCCTAGTTCGTTTCCCAGAGTTAGGAGTCTCTCATGTTCTGTCTCCCTCACTGATATTTTCACTCATTTTCTCTCTTTTCCCCTTTATTCCCTTTCACTATTTTTTATATTCCCCAAATGAATGAGACCATATAATGTTTGTCCTTCTCCGACTGACTTATTTCACTCAGCATAATACCCTCCAGTTCCATCCACGTTGAAGCAAATGGTGGGTATTTGTCATTTCTAATAGCTGAGGAATATTCCATTGTATACATAAACCACATCTTCTTTACCCATTCATCTTTCGATGGACACCGAGGCTCCTTCCACAGTTTGGCTATTGTGGGCATTGCTGCTATAAACATCGGGGTGCAGGTGTCCCGGGGTTTCACTGCATCTGTATCTTTGGGGTAAATCCCCAGCAGTGCAAGATGGTGGAAGAGGAAGACGAGAGTTTTAAAGGTGGACAGGGCTTGGCTGGGTTAGAGCCCCGAGGACACTGCCCTACTTCTATAGAGAACGCAGGCAAGCGACACTGGGACCGAGGGTGTGACCTGAGGAGAGCCTAAGGCTTCCAAGGGAAACATCATTCACTTTTCTTGGGGCACATCTGTGAGAGTTGGCAATTTGCAGATACCTCTCCCCCGACAAAAGAGCCAGTGGGTGCCATTTCCTCGCCTGCTCCTTGGCATAGGTGCAGAACCATCTACCCACAGTGGCTAGTCCAGACACAGGCTACCCAGCCAGGTTATACTTACATTATTATTACAATTACTTTCAAGTGAAAAAATTCTACCAAGGTATTTCCAATTGTAGGTGTCATTGTTTATTGTTTGATCTTTGCACTAAATACTGTGGCTTAGTTTACTGAATTCAACATCAATCTCGGTTAATTCTTGTATTATATATCTAGTGAATCATGTCTCTATTTCATTCTAGATAAATCCCACCCATTGGTGTTTTTAATATTGTCTCTTCTCATCTTTTCCATTGTCTTCTGCTTTCTTTTCAGATGTATTTTTTTTCTTTTTACCTTCTGTCCTCCATACCTCCTAATTTCTTTTCTATTTCCAATCTCCCTTACTCCATGTGTTATGATTGATTCCCTTTCCATACTCAAATTCATTAAATCTCCAGTCAAATGGAGATTTGATCTTTTAGCCTTTGTCATACTATGTTCAAGATTTCTGCTTTATACATCACTACTTGTGGTTCCCTTATATTTTTTTTTTGAGCATTAAATTTTTATTTGTTAGAGAACTACTCATATAGTTAGATAATAGCACTCTTGGTCTGCATTATCCATTTTGTTAACTTTGCCTAGTTGCCTGTATGTGTTGAAAAATTCTTGTTTGAGTGCTCATTGTGAATGACTGAATTTCTTTTCCTTTTTCTCTTAATGTTTAAATGTATAGCTCTGCAGTGACTCAGCTCACCCATAGACTCAGAGTTTATAGATTATAATTAAAATTTATATTGTTGGTTCTGATATATTGGTCTATGAATAATTTACAGTTCTCACATCTGGGTCAAAATATGACGGACTCTTTCCTGGTTAACTGGAGGACTAGTTTCCTCCCAATTGCTTATCTAGTGTGATGAAAATTTTAGCTTGTTGAAGAGCCTAAAGTCAAGTTGTCTAGCTTTACTCAGGGAATATTTTGTCTGGTGACTTAAATTTTCTGCTTGGTTTCCAGTGCAAAAAAAATCTGTTTGCATTTTTGTTGATAAAAAAATTTAACATTATTTACATGCTATTCTGCAGGTTTTAAAAATTATCCATTGTATCTTGTATTTATGATGGATAAATGGAAAGACTCCCACATGTATTTTTTCTGACATTTTAAAAAATTTCTAAATTTCATTCAAGTATACCAAGTTTACCATGTGTTTAGAATTCACTAAGATATATTTATACATTTTCACCTTTTCCATTAAAAAGTATTATCACTTTAGGTACTCAAAAGTTATATAATTTTATATAACTTATTCATAGATGTCATAAAGCCTTCTAGTGGCTGCACATTCATCACTCTATCATTTAGCAATTCCTTATTACAATAAATATCTTAACAAATATCAAACACCATAAATAAGTTGACTTCAGACAAATGGTATTACAATTTTAAATTTTGGGGATCAGTCTGGTTGTGTTTATGGCTTCACAATTATACCATATTCCTTTCCTAATGTAGTATCAATTTGCACTTGGCTGAATTTCAATATTCTGTTTATAGATTTTCTGGAAAGTTGCTACTAAATTATCCCAAGCTTAAAAGTAATATGATATTTTTATTTGCCCTTCTATTCAAAACCAAGATATTGAGAACACTGTCTCAATATCATTTACTCAGTTCTTTATGTTAACATGCCAACATTTTTTCTTTTCTTATAATTTATGTTAAAAATGATGCATGGCCTATAGTAATTGGTATAATCTCTCTTTTCTAGTATTTAAAAATAATTTATAATAATTATTTCTTTTAAAAACTTCCTGCCACATTAGAGATCTGTAATTTTCCAGGTTGACTCACACAGTTCAGTATATGTAATAGGCATAGAAAAAACACTGAAATCATACAAACAACACAAGTATAAAAGTGACACCTACACATACATTTCTTACTTTATTTCACACAGTTTGAACTTACGGGGTCGGGACTAATATTTGACCTGTTTTAACAGATAAGAAAATTGTAGGTGTGAGAGGTAAAGATTTGCTCACAATTTAAAGCAAATAAGTTACTAAGTCATTAAAAGAACTCAAATCTTTTGGTGAAAATTCAATTAGTATTCTTTCCATAACTGTACAGTCTCTGTTAAAATGAGTGCAATCTTAGCAGACACCTTGGAATTTGTTATTTGTCTTACTTATTTGACTCTCTCCAAGATTCTATCTACTCTCCCGAAGTTTATGATTGAATGTTGACTCTTCTGATTTATGATATGGGCGTATTGTGATAACTAGTAGTTTCTTGACTTTGAAATTACTAATGCTCAAAGTTCCATTTTTTGGAAACCTTAGTGAAAAATAAAATGTCAACTAATCTTTCTGTCTATGCAAGCAGTTTTGTGGAAGAATGTTCACTCATTCATCATTCACCCTAAAAACATTTTTGAATGCCTTGTGTTTGCCAGGTAGTATGTTCAATGGCTGGGGATACAGAGATGAGATGCAAGAGTTCTTGCTTCATGGAAAGTAATTTTTATGGTCAATATAACTATATCAATATGTATGGAATAATGTAACTAAATAATACCAGTATATACAGTAAAGGTAATGGTAGACAAATATACAGGGCACATTGGGATTATAGGATAGTTGATATGCAAGAATTCCTACAAATATCAGAGATGTAGGATGTTCTATAAAATTGAAGTGAGACTCGCATTGAAAATACAAATGTGCCTCACAGACAAGGACAGGAATTTCACTTGGTCCCAGCAATATATACGTGATATACACTGAAAGAGAATCATATATTCTGAGAACTACACACAGTTCTTTATCTTGATTCAACAACATTGTTCAGAACAGGGTAGTTGAAAATAATATTTTGTGGCTAATGGATTTAACATCCTACCCAGGTATACATGTTTACCAAAGTATGTTCCTCTCCAGTTCAGTAGGACGATGAGAGATATGGCATGAATAAAAATATCCCTTGTTTGGGCAGCTCTGGTGGCCTGGCGGTTTAGCGCCACCTTCAACCCAGGGCGTGATCCTGGAGACCCAGGATCAAGTCCCACGTCAGGGTCCCTGCATGGAGTCTGCTTCTCCCTCTGCCTGTGTCTCTGCCAATCTCTCTCTCTCTCTCTTTCTCTCTGTGTGTGTCTCTCATGAATAAATAAATAAAATCTTTAAAAAAAAATATCCCTTGTTCAAATACGTTTGGATCAAAACTTAAAACAGATTCATTTAGTAAGACCCTCTCATATTGATACATATGTTGAATCTCAAAGAGGAAGTGTTTCTCATACTTAGCCAGAGATTTAATTTTTACAAAATAGTGGAATGAATAACACATGCATCCCCACAGCTGCCCTCTTACTCAGGCTTGCACCCTCACACACTCATGTTTATTCATGTTCAGGCACATTCACACTCACTGGGCAAGAATCGCAACTTTCCCTGCCCCCGCCACCACATACACACAGATATTTCTTCTTTCTCTGCCTCTCTCACTCTCCACCATCTCTCTCTCTTCCTCCCTCTCAGCCCTACAGCCAAACAACATACAGAAATATCCAAAATTCACACTTTTAAACTCTTCTCACAAAACTTATAATTTGTATATTAGAAAAATGTTTTGAGTTTCACATTATTATATAATCTGTAAACGTTTCAAGTTATTATATAATCTGTAAACTTACATTAACTGATAACACTTGAAATTAGTAAAATGCATGTCATGCCATACAGAAGCACATCAGGTTTTAATGTTTTCTTTTTATATTGAACTATATAATCTAATACTAATAAAGTATTCATGCATAATAAATTTTGGTGAAAATGTAACAATAATTTTCATTAGGAAATATTAACTGGACTTTACCCTAAGGTTTTTCTAAGAAGAGATTGTTTACTCTGGAGCTATTTCTTGTTTATCATTTACGAAGGCAAAACACTCTCCATCTACATATATATAGATTCCTGTTCAACAACAAAGTAAGTAAAATAAAGCTTTTAAACAGTATGTTTAAATTTTGGCTGACTAGGAACTGGTAATATATTCCATTTTGCTCTTTTAGTATTTAAGTTGCTGCAAAACTGTATAAATCTTCCTCTATTTTATCTTCCACTATAAAAGAACCACTTGCTATAACTGAGAATTGCTTGTGCTGTAGAATATAGTAAAATATTAAATATTTTATAAGTTCTTTAATATTGAAATGTATTAATTTATAAACCTGAAATATTTCAGAATCATTACGACATACTTTACACTTAAACTTAAATAACATTTATTTACATTTTCTGCTTATAAAAACAATATATGCTAGGCATGGAGGAACTGTAATCCCGAGAAATATATAATAAAAGCCAACTATATTACTATCTTCCAGGGGTATTTACTATTGAAGTTTGATGTTTGTTATTAGTTATCTTCCTACGCCTACACACACACACACATACACACACACGTTAAACACTTTACATACATTTTTAGAATACTGTGTGTCACATAATATATATGGTTATCATTTTCTGAGGTTGTTAATTTTTTTTACATACATTTTTAGAATACTGTGTGTCACAATATATATGGTCATCATTTTCTGAGGTTATTATTTTTTTTTTCTAAAATACAGATTCAACGTAATTTTTTCTGGCAATGTCAAAGGTCTGTGCACAATGATAGAAATACTCAAACTCCTGTTCTTGAGAGAACGGCTAAATTTTAGCAGATCAAGTTTGGCTCTAGGATTACCGCTGAACATGCTGGTACGCAGAACATGGGGTTAGCTGTTAAATGTTAAAATAAAATCAATCATCAAATGTTAAAGTAAAAGAAATAGCTTGGTAATGTATGGAAAGGAGGAACACCTAAGGATTTTAGGGGGAACACGCCACTGTATTTTTACCTCCATTTTAGCTTCTTTCAAAAAAAAAGTTTAACTGATAAACACCAAAATATTCTTTGGACTATTTTTTTTCTCCATTAACTTAAGCCTGGTTATCCTCTTTTTCTGTTTTTCTTTTCCTGTAATTAGGTGAATAATTCAGAGTAGAAGTACTCTTTGCACCTGGAAGATTGAGATTCAGAGAGGAATACATAGAAAAACACAGAAAGATTCCTCCTGGCTTAAACTATGATCTCCACATTTTCGTTTACCAGGTAGATGTACAATGGTTACTTGTCCCTTAATTTATCAATGTAAAATGCAGAAGTTGCTAACCCTTGTTAACGATTCTTTGTACACAGTCATCTTCATGAACATTGATAGAGAAAAATATTCACCAAAAGTCTATCCCACATTGGTAATGACCAACTCTTTGATACCTTGAGGTACAGAAAAATAAAAGGCCTAAGAATTATCTTTAGACTCAAATAGGTGAATTATCCATAAAATAATAACACTATCAATATTACATAATCACATTCACAACACAGAGGAAGCAACTGTATAAAATCCATTTGGATGTGCTAAAAGTGTCCCTATGGGCAATTGCTATGTTCCATCTTTGTCATTATTTTCAGAATTATATTAGACATAATTGATGCATGAACTGGCCATATCATCTGTTAAGTTAGAAAAAATTTCCCTAGTGGTTATTTCTTTAATATCCTATCAAATCTATTCCTGTTGTTAAATGTTGTCTCATGAGAATTTTAGAAAATATCCATGAAATTATCTGATGCTACTAGGCTTTTCCAGGTGCTATCCTCATGGATTTTACAACCCAATCATTTCCAGTATTTTCTTCAAATTGGGACAGATACTATGCAAATATGTTGAGATATTTGAAATTCTCTACGGATTTCTTCCGCTGTTTTATACGATACCCTTTTAATAAGGGCTTTATCGAAGCAGCCTTGGCTGCATGATGATCTGCGCAAGGTGAAAAATGTCAGATGTTTTTATTTAATAAGAACTGATGTGATACCTTTATAAACACAAATGATTTTATAAAATCTGAAGATGATATGCTTACTTTATCCCAGCTAGCAACTGTGCTGAGGCAAGGAGAATATGTTTTGGCACTCGGATAAAGGGACAGGTTATGATGAGCAATGGGTTCTTGAGGTATGCTATGTTGTTGAGTTAATGTTCCTAAAACAAGACCTAAATATTCATACACATAAAATATAGTTAAATAAATAATAATTGAGGACCACCTAATCTGAAAGATGATAAATTCTGCTCCAAATTTATACTTACAATCATAGATTCTTTTTTTTTTTTTAAGATTTTATTTATTTATTCATGAGACACAGAGAGAGAGAGACAGAGACACATGCAGAGGGAGAAGCAGGCTCCACGCAGGGAGCCCGATGTGGGACTCAATCCCGGGATTCTTGGATCATACCCCGGGGTTAAGGCAGGCGCCAAACTGCTGAGCCACCCAGGGATCCCAATCATAGATTCTTTTCAGTAGGGGTTCTCTAATTCATATTTAATTACTGGGTTATTTTTTAAGACATTCACAATGTATGGATATAAATATCAAGGTCAGTTTGAACTTGTGAGGACACAAAAATCTGAACTTCTATTAACAGTCTTCCTGCAGGACATTTTATGGCCATTCCATTTGTAAATTAATTCACTATTAAACCTACAGAGTTGTGTCACAGAAAATAAAGGAGTATTTTTCAGTAGCGGTCTTGAATATACTTAAGGACATGTGAAAGAACTTAGTATTGGCAAACATTCCCACTTCACCAGTGGTTTTAGCATTTTAGACACTGATGTAGTAATGGCAGGGTAGAAGAGCAATTATGCCAAAGATAAAGCTGTATTTTGTGCATCTATTTTTATGGAAATTTTTCTTTGGGAATTTAGAATATGTATACAAAATTGTTAAGGGCCAAGATCTCCTACAGAGTGGCATTATTTTACAAATTTTTAACATCTGTCTTCCTGTTTCTTAATAGTGAACATTAGCTTTGCCAATGACCTTTCTTCTTGTAATCTCTACAGGTGTCTGCTTGTAGTCTCTATAGGTGTCCATATCCAGAGATTTCTAGTTTTTAGAGGACAGCAGAGAAATCAATCCACTGTTCTTTCAGAGAAGAGTAAGTAATTTTACTTGAAGTGTCAAGTTTGCTTTTTTCTTTTTCTTTTTTTTTTTTTTTTACCTTTTAGTGCTTATCACTCAATGAAGATCTTCTCACTTAGTAATTACCTACTCTAATTTAATTTTCCAATTGAATCTCCTTTTCAGATCTGAGCCCATTTACAAAAACAAAACAAAACCAACCAACCAAACAAAAAAACAGTGTTTCCTTACTTTGGATATTGGATATTTAGAGCATTATTTGAAATATTCCTGGGTTAGCTTCCCTGAAGGTTGCTCTTACCTTCCCCAGAATTTTGAATCTTTTCTAATCTGTCCTTAAGGAAAACTCCTGAAACAGTTTATGTAGATCATTTAGTTTCAAGGTTTTGGTTTGGGTTTGGGTTTTCTTTCTTTTCTTTCTTTCTTTCTTTCTTTCTTTCTTTCTTTCTTTCTT
Source organism: Canis lupus familiaris (assembly GCF_011100685.1). Classification (NCBI taxonomy): domain Eukaryota; kingdom Metazoa; phylum Chordata; class Mammalia; order Carnivora; family Canidae; genus Canis; species Canis lupus. Next base: position 80,445,060 of record NC_049225.1, read on the forward strand.
TCTTTTTCTTTCTGGCCTTCTTTCAAGGCCAAAACTATTTGTATAAAAACCCTAAAGTAACAAAACTCAATAAAGACAGCTCAGTTAAATAATTCAGAGCTGAGATTGCTATTGAAACATTTATTGGGTAGTAAGAAAATCTGAATTTGGGCCAAGGTACTTAGTGATCATGTCTGCATGTCCAAAGTTTCTACAGAATGCTTCCAAGTGATAGTCTTCAAAGTAATCTTGATGGAAGCTTCAATTATTGAAGATCCAGTATCAGAAACAAAAAAAAAATGTGCTTATAAATTGCCAATGAAGGAACATACGGTTTTAAAACACTATCTGAGAAAAGTATCTTTTTGTTTTACTTAGGGTTAAAAGAAATGTATAGGTCAAGTACTTCCTTTCAGAAGAGTGGGGCTGCCTGACGACAATTACTCATGAAAAGTTTTGATTGATTATGGTTTAAATTGATTATTTACAGGTTTAAAACTAGTCTCAGTGATTGCAAGTTGTTATGTTTAAAGAACAACTTATCCTCTCCTTTTAAGAACCCGTAAGAACATCTATGGGTTCTAAGACTATGAAGCGAATTAGAGATGGCACTATAATGGTCAATTACAGATAGCCACAGAATTATTTTGATTATTGTAATTTATTGAAATTTATAAAATTAATAAAAAAGTTAAATCACATATAGCTATCGCTAGAGTGATTGAGTCCTTCACTCCTCCACATGGATGTTAGGGGTAAATGACCAAAGACCCTTTCAAGAAGGTTCAGTCAGAAAACGACTTGATAGTTGTGTGTATGCACATGTGCATATTCATGTTCTGAATATTGTACAAGAACACTGTGATTTACATTATATTACATAATGTCTGACCACAGACTGCCTTGACTATCTTTGCCCAGGAATTTGTGGGATACCTTGCTTAGTCGTATTATAACTAATGAGGAAATTAAAACTCTATTCTTATTCAGTGCATCCTTACCTAAGAAGATTAAGCTGGTAATTCACTCTACCATTTAAAACACACTCTGCTCTAGGTTCTCTGTCTCAGTAAAATGAACCACAACACATAATCAGGCCAAAAGAAGTAGCAAAACCAGGGCTCCTCGATTTTCTTATATTTCAAATTATACACAAGTCCTGATGGTTCGGCTTTCAAATAACGTTCATCATTTCCATCACTGCCACACTCCCTTTCCTAGTCCACTGGAACAGTTTCCTGTTTCTCACTATCCATCTGCTTCCTGTTCCCCACTGCGTTCTTATTCAGCATCCACTTATTTTTTAACATAAATCTAATTTGTCACTCTTCTAGTCAAATCTCCAATGGTCCCTTTAGCAATTCCACTTAGAATACAATTAAAAGCAATTCCAGCTAATAGCAATTTCTCCATTCTTATCTCCTGCTACTCCCTCATTTCACTCCTTGTACACACCACTTTAACTATCAACACAAAGTCTACACTTGCCAGTTTCTCAGAAATATGCATCTCAATAGATCTACAGGGCTTACTTCATTTTATTCATGTCTTTTTAAAGCCACCAACATAAAAGAGTCATTCCTATATACTCTATTCCCCCATCTTGTTTTCCTTTTTAAAATATTACTACCATATATTTATTTGAAGATTTTAATTATTCATGAGAGACAGAGAGAGAGAGAATGAGAGAGAGAGAGAGAGAGAGGTAGAGACACAGGCAGAGGGAGAAGCAGACTCCTTGCAGGGAGCCCCACGTGGAACTCGATCCTGGGTCTCCAGGATCAGGCCCTGGGCTGAAGGCGGCACTAAACCACCGAGCCACCCAGGATGCCTTTATATTTATTTATTTTTTATTAATTCTATGTCTCATTAAAGAAGTTTTTTCCTTTTGTGTTGTTGCATCCTCAGAACAACTCAAAATTAGACATGCAGTAACTCTTTAATAATGCATTGTGTGAACTAAAGTAAGCATGATCACTGAATAGCTTATTTTAGGTCTTCAAGTGGAAGACAGTACAGAGTTTAGATATGTGCTGTCCCTTCTTTCTGCTACAACACCCATTAAATAGAACTCTAGCTCTTTATTTCAAAGGGTTGGTGTTGAGCACACACATCAAGCTGAATCATGGAAACGAACCAAGAAGGGTCTTAATGAACTGATGTAAAATCCATTCTGAAACCACATTCTGCTAATAGGGATTTTTCTATCCATCTGCTTGAGTCATTTATACTCTCTGATGAACAAAAAACAAACAAACAAACAAAATAGAGCTTGAAAGTCCTGAATACATTCTCCTAATAAACAATTTTTCAAACTCAGGTATAATGCTAGTCACTGGTGAGCAATCGTGGTAAACTTCTACTTCAATTGTGCGAGCACATTTAGTTCCACAATAACTACTTAACTTATTTTTCCTCAGCTAAGGAACTGTATGCAAATGAAGAACAAATAAAGATAAAAATATAAAAAGTTGGCATTTTTGCTTAGCTTTTAGTTCAAAACATTTATATTAATCCTGTATCTTTACTCTTCAATTATTCATGGGAAAACACCAAATACTTAGATTGTTTTGTTAAAAAATAAACAGGCATCCTTTGGGGATGCAAACTGTGTCTTTTGCCATTACTTTCAAAGAGCAATATTTTTTTTAAAGACTTTTTTTGGCATGCAGAAACTTTAGCATACATTCCCAGATTAATGTTGTTCACTCACTGGTAGGTAATTGTGATTTCTGTTTAAGCTATTATTAAAATAAATATCCAACAGCCTAAAAATCATTCAAACTAGCTTCACAATAAAATTCCTTCAAAAATCAAAATAAGGAAGTGAATAAAAATTCAGTTGACTTCAACAGGATTATAATTATTTTCCTTTTGCCAGCTCCAACTGTATCTAATCATTCCCCCCCCCTTTTTTTTTTAATTTTCCCTTTTATAAGTGTCTAGGTACTCTTTCATTTCAAGGATAATTACATTTTTTTTTTGCCTTTGATATATGGCTTGCAAAAAATTTTCTTCTATACTGTAGACTGACTTTTCGTTTTCCTGTTTCTTTTTGTGTGCATGATCTTCTAAGTTTGATGCCATCACATTTGTTGATTTTCTTTTGCTGTTTGTGCTTTTGGTGTTATTCAAAGAAAATCACTGCCAAGGCCAATGTTGGGGAGATTCTTTTTTTTTAAAGATTTTATTTATTTATTCATGAGAGACACACAGAGAGAGGCAGAGACATAGGCAGAGGGAGAAGCAGGCGCCATGCAGGGAGCTCGATGTGGGACTCCATCCCACGACTAGATCCTGGGACTCCAGGATCACGCCCTGGGCCCAAGACAGACAGACACTCAACCATTGAGCCACCCAGGCATCTTAGAGGAGATTCTTCCTTACATTTTTTTCTAGGAGTTTTACAGTATCAGTAAAATAATGAATGTTATTTCAATGTCTTTGATTCATTTTGACTTCTTTTTTGTGAGTGTTGTATGACAGGGATCTAATTTCATTGTTCTGCATATGTTTATCTAGTTTTCCCAATATCATTAACGCAAATTGATTTACCTACTATGGAAAACAATAAGGAGGTTCTCAAAAACCTAAACATAGATCGAACATATGACCCACCAGTTCATATCTGGGTATATACCCAAAGGAAGTAAAATCAGGATCTCAAAGAGATGCATGTACTCCCATGTTAACTGTATCATAATTCACGATAGCCAAGGTATGAAGTGTCCCTCAGCAGATGAATGGATAAAGAAGAATGGATAAAGAGTGGAATACGTGCACACATACACACACATACACACACACTGGAATACTAGTTAGCAACGAGAAAGGAGGACATTCTATCATTTGCAATAGCATGGATAGACCTTGGCATTTTATGCTAAGTAAGACAAATCAAACAGAAAAAATTTACTGTATGTTATCATTTGTATGTGAAATCTAGAACAGCCCAAGTCGTAGAAACAGTAAAATGATGGTTACAAGGGAGTGGAGGGCTAAGGGGTAGGTGGTTATAAGGGAATGGGGGAGTAGATGGTTAGGAGCAAAAAGGGGTTAGGGGGCTACCCTCATTTAAGGGTAAAACATTTACAATGAGTAGTAAATAAGCCTTAGAGATCTATTGCATAGTATAGTGAATGTAGACAACAATATTATAATCAACAAACTTGCTGTGAGTCTAGAACTTAATTGTTCCAACTACTAAAAAATTGATAGTTATTAAATGTAATAAAGTTGCTAATTATTACTACAATGGAATTCATATTATAGTATATAAATGTAAGAAATTAACATGTATATGTTAAATTTATACAATTATATATTAAATATACTTCAATTAAAAAAGGTGATTAAGGTATCCCTGGGTGGCTCAGTGGTTTAGCGCCTGCCTTTGGCCCAGGGCATGAGTCCCGGGAACGAGTCCCACATCAGGTTCCTGTATGGAGCCTGCTTCTCCCTCTGCCTGTGTCTCTGCCTCTCTCACTCTCTGTGTCTATCATGAATAAATAAATAGAATCTTTAAAAAAATAAAATTAAAAAATTAAAAAAAAATAAAAAGATAATTAAGCAGATGACAGGAAAGTATTTATGTACTGAAGTACGGACCACAGGAAGAATATATGTTTGTGAATAACTAGGTGGAAATAATCTCCAATCAAGTCATCATGATAATTTACATAAGGATTATTTATTAATATAAAATTTTAGGCAGTAGTCACCCACAATTTCTTGTTCAGAAAAATGGATCCAGAGGGGGAGGGGCAAGACGGCGGAAGAGTAGGGTCCCCAAATCACCTGTCTCCACCAAATTACCTAGAAAACCTTCAAATTATCCTGAAAATCTATCAATTCGGCCTGAGAATTAAAGAGAGACCAGCTGGAACGCTACAGTGAGAAGAGTTCGCGCTTCCATCAAGGTAGGAAGACGGGGAAAAAGAAATAAAGAAACAAAGGCCTCCAAGGGGGAGGGGCCCGCGAGGAGCCGGGCTGAGGCCGGGGCGAGTGTCCCCAGGACAGGAGAGCCCCGTCCCGGAGACGCAGGAGCTGCACCGACCTGCCCGGGGGAAAGGGGCTCGCGGGGAGGTGGAGCAGGACCCAGGAGGGCGAGGATGCCCTCGGGCTCCCCGGGACAGTAACAGCAACTGCGCCCGGGAGATGCGCCGAGCTCCCTAAGGGCTGCAGCGGGCACGGGGGACCCGGAGCAGCTCGGAGGGGCTCGGGGGCGGCTCCGCGGAGGGGGCTGCGGGGCGGGAGCAGCTCGGAGGGGCTCGGGCAGAGGAAGAGGCTCCGCGGAGGGGGCTGCAGGGCGGGAGCGCGAATCCAACAGCGCAGGCTCCGGAGCACAGGGCGGACACAGCCCAGGATCCGGCCTCCCCCGGGACAGGCAGAGGCCGGGAGGGCCCAGGACAGCGAGGACGCTCCTGCCCCAGCTGAGCAGATCAGCGGCCCCGCCCGGAGCCTCCAGACCCTGCAGACGGGGAGCTCCGGAGTTCCTGCCAGGGCTGAATGCAGGGCTCCAGAGCTGGCCCCGCCACTGGGGCTGTTCCTCCTGCGGCCTCACGGGGTAAACAACCCCCCTGAGCCCTGCACCAGGCGGGGGCAGAGCAGCTCCCCCAACTGCTAACACCTGGAAATCAGCACAACAGGCCCCTCCCCAGAAGACCAGCTAGACTGAGGGACAACTTCCAGGGGAAGCCAAGGGACTTAAAGTACACAGAGTCAGAAGATACTCCCCCGTGGTTCTTTTGTTTTGTTTTGTTTTGTTTTGCTTTTTGATTTGTTTCCTTCCCCCACCCCCCTTTTTTCTCCTTTCTTTTTTGTTCTTTCTCTTTTTCTTCTTTTTTTTTTTTTTTCGTTTTTTTTTTTTCTCTTTCTCTTTTCTTTCCTTCTTTCTCTCCTCTCTTTTTCTCCTTTCCCAATACAACTTGCTTTTGGTCACTCTGCAACAAAAAAAAACCGTTCAACACACAATAGTGAAGCTTGCAAATTCCAAAGATAAAGAGAAGATCCTTAAAGCAGCAAGAGACAAGAAATCCCTGACTTTTATGGGGAGGAGTATTAGGGGAACAGCAGACCTCTCCACAGAGACCTGGCAGGCCAGAAAGGGTTGGCAGGATATATTCAGGGTCCTAAATGAGAAGAACATGCAACCAAGAATACTTTATCCAGCAAGGCTCTCATTCAAAATGGAAGGAGAGATAAAGAGCTTCCAAGACAGGCAGCAATTAAAAGAATATGTGACCTCCAAACCAGCTCTGCAAGAAATTTTAAGGGGGACTCTTAAAATTCCCCTTTAAGAAGAAGTTCAGTGGAACACTTCACAAAAACAAGGACTGAATAGTTATCATGATGACACTAAATTCATATCTCTCAATAGTAACTCTGAATGTGAACGGGCCTAATGACCCCATCAAAAGGCACAGGGTTTCAGACTGGATAAAAAAGCAGGACCCATCTATTTGCTGTCTACAAGAGACTCAGTTTAGACAGAAGGACACCTACAGCCTGAAAATAAAAGGTTGGAGAACAATTTACCATTCAAATGGTCCTCAAAAGAAAGCAGGGGGAGCCATCCTTATATCAGATAAACTAAAATTTACCTCAAAGACTGTAGTGAGAGATGAAGAGGGACACTATATCATACGTAAAGGATCTATTCAACAAGAGGACTTAACAATCCTCAATATATATGCCCCGAATGTGGGAGCTGCCAAATATATCAATCAATTATTAACCAAAGTGAAGAAATACTTAGATAATAATACACTTATACTTGGTGACTTCAATCTAGCTCTTTCTATACTCGATAGGTCTTCTAAGCAAAACATCTCCAAAGAAACGAGAGCTTTAAATGATACACTGGACCAGATGGATTTCACAGATATCTACAGAACTTTACATCCAAATTCAACTGAATACACATTCTTCTCAAGTGCACATGGAACTTTCTCCAGAATAGACCACATATTGGGTCACAAATCGGGTCTGAACCGATACCAAAAGATTGGGATTGTCCCCTGCATATTCTCAGACCATAATGCCTTGAAATTAGAACTAAATCACAACAAGAAGTTTGGAAGGACCTCAAACACGTGGAGGTTAAGGACCATCCTGCTAAAAGATGAAAGGGTCAACCAGGAAATCAAGGAAGAATTAAAAAGATTCATGGAAACTAATGAGAATGAAGATACAACCGTTTAAAATCTTTGGGATGCAGTAAAAGCAGTCCTAAGGGGGAAATACATCACAATACAAGCATCCATTCAAAAACTGGAAAGAACTCAAATACAAAAGCTAACCTTACACATAAAGGAGCTAGGGAAAAAAAACAGCAGATAGATCCTACACCCAAGAGAAGAAGGGAGTTAATAAAGATTCGAGCAGAACTCAACGAAATTGAGACCAGAAGAACTGTGGAACAGATCAACAGAACCAGGAGTTGGTTCTTTGAAAGAATTAATAAGATAGATAAACCATTAGCCAGCCTTATTAAAAAGAAGAGAGAGAAGACTCAAATTAATAAAATCATGAATGAGAAAGGAGAGATCACTACCAACACCAAGGAAATACAAACGATTTTAAAAACATATTATGAACAGCTATACGCCAATAAATTAGGCAATCTAGAAGAAATGGACGCATTCCTGGAAAGCCACAAACTACCAAAACTGGAACAGGAAGAAATAGAAAACCTTAACAGGCCAATAACCAGGGAGGAAATTGAAGCAGTCATCAAAAACCTCCCAAGACACAAGAGTCCAGGGCCAGATGGCTTCCCAGGGAAATTTTATCAAACGTTTAAAGAAGAAACCATACCTATTCTCCTAAAGCTGTTTGGAAAGATAGAAAGAGATGGAGTACTTCCAAATTCGTTCTATGAGGCCAGCATCACCTTAATTCCAAAACCAGACAAAGACCCCACCAAAAAGGAGAATTACAGACCAATATCCCTGATGAACATGGATGCAAAAATTTTTAACAAGATACTGGCCAATAGGATCCAACAGTACATTAAGAAAATTATTCACCATGACCAAGTAGGATTTATCCCTGGGACACAAGGCTGGTTCAACACCCGTAAAACAATCAATGTGATTTATCATATCAGCAAGAGAAAACCAAGAACAATATGATCCTCTCATTAGATGCAGAGAAAGCATTTGACAAAATACAGCATCCATTCCTGATCAAAACTCTTCAGAGTGTAGGGATAGAGGGAACATTCCTCGACATCTTAAAAGCCATCTATGAAAAGCCCACAGCAAATATCATTCTCAATGGGGAAGCACTGGGAGCCTTTCCCCTAAGATCAGGAACAAGACAGGGATGTCCACTCTCACCACTGCTGTTCAACATAGTACTGGAAGTCCTAGCCTCAGCAATCAGACAACAAAAAGACGTTAAAGGCATTCAAATTGGCAAAGAAGAAGTCAAACTCTCCCTCTTCACCGATGACATGATACTCTACATAGAAAACCCAAAAGTCTCCACCCCAAGATTGCTAGAACTCACACAGCAATTCGGTAGCGTGGCAGGATACAAAATCAATGCCCAGAAATCAGTGGCATTTCTTTTTTCTTTTTTTTTTATTTTTATTTATTTATGATAGTCACACAGAGAGAGGCAGAGACACAGGCAGAGGGAGAAGCAGGCTCCATGCACCGGGAGCCCGATGTGGGATTCGATCCAGGGTCCCCCAGATCGCGCCCTGGGCCAAAGGCAGGTGCCAAACCGCTGCGCCACCCAGGGATCCCTCAGTGGCATTTCTATACACTAACAATGAGACTGAAGAAAGAGAAATTAAGGAGTCAATCCCATTTACAATTGCACCCAAAAGCATAAGATACCTAGGAATAAACCTAACCAAAGATGTAAAGGATCTATACCCTCAAAACTATAGAACACTTCTGAAAGAAATTGAGGAAGACACAAGGAGATGGAAAAATATTCCATGCTCATGGATTGGCAGAATTAATATTGTGAAAATGTCAATGTTACCCAGGGCAATATACACGTTTAATGCAATCCCTATCAAAATACCATGGACTTTCTTCAGAGAGTTAGAACAAATTATTTTAAGATTTGTGTGGAATCAGAAAAGACCCCGAATAGCCAGGGGAATTTTAAAAAAGAAAACCATATCTGGGGGCATCACAATGCCAGATTTCAGGTTGTACTACAAAGCCGTGGTCATCAAGACAGTGTGGTACTGGCACAAAAACAGACACATAGATCAGTGGAACAGAATAGAGAACCCAGAAGTGGACCCTGAACTTTATGGTCAACTAATATTCGATAAAGGAGGAAAGACTATCCATTGGAAGAAAGACAGTCTCTTCAATAAATGGTGCTGGGAAAATTGGACATCCACATGCAGAAGAATGAAACTAGACCACTCTCTTGCACCATACACAAAGATAAACTCAAAATGGATGAAAGATCTAAATGTGAGACAAGATTCCATCAAAATCCTAGAGGAGAACACAGGCAACACCCTTTTTGAACTCGGCCACAGTAACTTCTTGCAAGATACATCCACAAAGGCAAAAGAAACAAAAGCAAAAATGAACTATTGGGACTTCATCAAGATAAGAAGCTTTTGCACAGCAAAGGATACAGTCAACAAAACTCAAAGACAACCTACAGAATGGGAGAAGGTATTTGCAAATGACATATCAGATAAAGGGCTAGTTTCCAAGATCTATAAAGAACTTATTAAACTCAACACCAAAGAAACAAACAATCCAATCATGAAATGGGCAAAAGACATGAACAGAAATCTCACAGAGGAAGACATAGACATGGCCAACATGCATATGAGAAAATGCTCCACATCACTGGCCATCAGGGAAATACAAATCAAAACCACAATGAGATACCACCTCACACCAGTGAGAATGGGGAAAATTAACAAGGCAGGAAACAACAAATGTTGGAGGGGATGGGGAGAAAAGGGAACCCTCTTACACTGTTGGTGGGAATGTGAACTGGTGCAGCCACTCTGGAAAACTGTGTGGAGGTTCCTCAAAGAGTTAAAAATAGACCTGCCCTACGACCCAGCAATTGCACTGTTGGGGATTTACCCCAAAGATACAGATGCAATGAAACGCCGGGACACCTGCACCCCGATGTTTCTAGCAGCAATGGCCACGATAGCCAAACTGTGGAAGGAGCCTCGGTGTCCAACGAAAGATGAATGGATAAAGAAGATGTGGTTTATGTATACAATGGAATATTACTCAGCTATTAGAAATGACAAATACCCACCATTTGCTTCAACGTGGATGGAACTGGAGGGGATTATGCTGAGTGAAGTAAGTCAGTCGGTGAAGGACAAACATTATATGTTCTCATTCATTTGGGGAATATAAATAATAGTGAAAGGGAATATAAGGGAAGGGAGAAGAAATGTGTGGGAAATATCAGAAAGGGAGACAGAACGTAAAGACTGCTAACTCTGGGAAACGAACTAGGGGTGGTAGAAGGGGAGGAGGGCGGGGGGTGGGAGTGAATGGGTGACGGGCACTGGGGGTTATTCTGTATGTTAGCAAATTGAACACCAATAAAAAATAATAAAAAAATAAATAAATAAAAATGTGGAACATATGAATAAACAGAAAATGCACTCTGAAATCACTAAAAAAAAAAAAAAAAAAGAACAATGGATCCTTTTTGAGTTTCTCTGGGAGTGGAATCCATGATGGTTTTCATGTCTCCCATTGTGTTTCATACAATTGAATGAGCATTATCAGTGCTGTGCTTGAGAGGACCCAAATAGGGTTAAGAGAGGTGATTCTGTGTATCTCTTCCTGACTCCACTTTCAGTGATGTCATGATAATAGCTCGATATTCACCATGATGGGATTCCTTAAGTCATGTAATTTGGAAAATATTACAGATCAGAGTTTTTGTTTTTGCTTTCTTGTGAGAGAGTATGTAATTTACTAACACACTACTACTGTTGGTAAATAAAATTATATTGAATAAAGATTTGAATAAATTGTATTTATTTATTCCAGAATGTCTGTTAAAATATTTTGCTTTCAAAGTCTTTGGACTTTAATAGAATCTAGAAAAATACAGATGGTTTTGGGATTAATTTGAGGTGACCAATATATTTCATGAATTATAAATGGTTCCTATTCTAAAATTTCACATTTCTGTATATGTAATAACTCGGCATATCACAGTTCCATAAACTTCATGAATAAGTGATATAAGCCATTTATTCTTTAGTATTACTAAAACTAAAATGGATTTTTCAATGTTTGGAAATCCATTCTAGCTTGTAGAATGCTCATTTTACATCTCAGAAATGCACTTCACAGAAAGTGCAACTCTAGGTTAACAACAAAATATCCCCAGCCCAATTTTTATTATTTACTAGGTGTGTTTCAAAATATGGCATAAAACTCATGCATTGTGCTTTATGTCTTTTTTTTTTAATAGAGAGGATTTTTTCTCCTGAGAAAACAAATCTGCATAGCCATATTTTAATACTTTTACTATTAATGCATTCTAATTTTTGAAATACTTCCATAGGCAAATATTACTAAAGGGTCTCAATTATATGTTTATGTACTACAGTCAGAACCAAAATAAGTAATCTTCTTTTAGGTAGTAAAATATTCTCTAGTATCTAGCTATAATTGATAACCCCATTTTTGAATATGAGAGCAAATTATATGCCTTTCTAATCTAATATGAAGAAGAAAATGTTTATATTTTCATATGTCAATACACGAAACAGAATTCTTAAATGTTTTGATAAAATGTCTTTTTAGATTCATCTGTCAGGAATAAATAAAAGATTGACATATTTCCAATTCCAATCTAAATTTCTGAAATCCTTCATTTTAATAATGCATTACTGAGTATGGAAGTGTTGAATCTCTATATTGTACACCTGAAACTATTGTAACACTGTATGCTAACTATACTGGCATTTTAAAAAAGTTGAAGTGATGCATTATTGAATAATTGTTAAAAGTATGAACTTAGACTCTGCCGCTTACTTCTTCTGACTTAAGTTCCCCATCTACACTATCCTCAATAGTAACATGAGAATAATCTTAGCACAAAACTCATGAAAGAACCTAATGAAGATTAAATGAGAAAATAAATATAAGATTATATACAAGATAACTTAGAACAATATCTGGCACATTAATTAGTGGGCACCAAAGTTTTTAGATTTTTTCTTCCCATTCCTTATTTAATTTCACTTATTCATTCTTTCAAGACATGCTAAAGTGACAGCTCTGTGATAATCCATGTCATGGAAATTGGTATCGATGAGGAAAAATTTAATAAAGATTTAGAAGAATTTTAATTGTTAGAAAAGAGAAACCCAGCTGAGCATTATTAAGCAGCTAAATTGCATTCATACATGTTATTGTTAGTACTTTGTGCCATTAAGTTCTTTATGCTTTGTATTTGCTAAATAGTTTATTTCCATTTTGAAGCACTTACCCCAGCCACACATTGCCACCTCTCCTCTCTGACTCTTCAATAGGTTTATAAGTCAATACTCCCAAAGAGATCTCCTACTATTAAAATTAATAATGACAAACACTCTGCAAGACAGATAAGTTCAGGGAACTTGCCACAAATAGGCTTCAAGTTTTGTTTTAAAACCACTATTAAATAAAATAAGATTCATTTTGGTTTTAGTTAATTATTATTTTTTTCTCTATTTTAAATTTATAAGAGTAAATTAAAAATAATTGTGGCTTTCAAAATGAGGAGTAGTTTATCTTTGACTCACTTAAAAAATGGAAAAAATCAGCAGTTTTGCATTACTTTAAGTTACCTATAATTTAAATTCCGTTTTTCAATTCCCTTTGGTATGGAGTATTATGTGACTGAGACACTGCAGTGACAAATGGAAGGGTATAACGAAAGAACAGGAAATAAAAATTAAAATCATGAAAATAAAATTGATGATGGTAATCAGCTCACTGAAAATTATCTAAAGAAACAAATTTCACCCTCCATTAGCTTTAGTACATACCGAGAGAGGAGATACAGGATGTCATTTCTTTCTCCTTTAGAGGCTGTATTCCAGGAACATTATTTGTTAGTTTACAGGACTTTCATGCAGTAGCACATTTTACCCACTAACTTCTGTAAAGAGCTAAACAACAAGAAGTTCAGAATATCCAGTTATAATAATAAACATGATAAGTAAGATTAGAGAAAAGAATGAAGAGGAGTCAGAGATGTTTGCCTCTGCTCTGCCAAGCCAGCTTGTTGATCAGATGTTGAAAGGAACTTACTATAATTAAATCAATGGTGTGAACAAAGTCATTTGTGTAATTCTGCGTTAATAATTTAACCAATTGGAATTAAATCCATTTGAGTTTGATATTTGAAGACTACTTTATAGAAAATATGAAGATATTTTAAGGAAATTAGTGTGTAAGTTTAGTTGTTAAATATTTTATTATTTGGATACCTAAAACTTTGCCACCACAGCATTTGAGGGTCCATAGAGTAGTTGACATATGAACATTATTACTATATCACATTGCTCAGAAAAGATAAAAGGATTCCTTTGGTAAATATAATGAATTAGTCCCAACGTTTTATTTAAATGTTGAAAGTTAAAAAGCATTTTTTTGGTTAGAAGCAGTAATTTTCACTCCTCTGGAAATCTGTTAACTCACACTATTACACTTATTTTCATCAAACATTTTTCGCAGTGATTAAAATGTCATTATTAAATTAATCCAGGCTTTCAGTTGAAGAGTGTATATAGCATTATTGCATAGGCAATTCCTAGATAACTGAGACTGTTCAGGATGTCTGGTGAACACTGAAGCTTTTGGTTAAGAAAAGCAAATCAGAAATATAGAACCAAAATATGTATATTTATATATGCACATAAATATACATATACATATACATATACATATACATATATAAACATACTTATATGTTTTCCTCTGAAAAACAAAAGCTATACAACGCAAAATATAATTGATTCTTAAAAACTCTAAGGCAAGGAACATCGACTATGCAAAAGTGCTCCAAAGAAAAGCAATGCATTTAACATGATTTTCAACAGAGAAGGATAGATTTCACAAGCTTTACAGTAGTATATTCATTGTGAAATGAATCTTTCTTTACCTGAAAGAAAATATCTGGAGATTCAAATTTTAGATTTGTTATATTTGAGTTCTTCTAAAGATACTTTGACTGTAGAGATTCTTGTGGAATATTTTGCACTTACTTGTCTTCTTATGTAGGTCCTTTTTAACTGAAGACTAAGGACCTGATCTGTGAAAGGAGAAATATCTCTACCAATCTTTGCAGGTTTTTTTTCATTGAGATGATCATATAATTGTGCCTGTTAGAAACTGTGCTCCAATGTTTTCCAGCTATCAGCAAACTCACCTAGAGAGGAAACTGTTTAACAATAGTTTTTGTGTTTCTCTTTTCTTTTCGTTTCTTTTCTTTTCTGTTTTCATTTCTTTTCTTTTCTCTTTGTGTTCAACAGTTGAAATTTAGAACCTAGCTACACTATCTTTCTTGGATCTGGGAATCTGTTATATATTCCTAGTAGTCCTATCATAGAGCTACTTAATTTTGAAAGTTGAGAATTTGTCTTATAAAGTTATGCTGGAGGAGGGGAAGATAGAATTCCATGAGAATCATACTTTTATCTAAGATAATTTTCCACAAGGAAAAAGAAATTTGATTTTGACTGTATATATATTACCTTTATTTATTATATTTATTTTTTTACCTTTATATATCAGATATTGATTTGCTTTAAAACTTAATTAGAAAATATATGTATTTTAGCTAATAATCTATAGAAAATAAAATATTTCATAACACATATCAAATTCGATGCTGAATTTTCTGGTAAAATTAATAATAAGACTTCTTCATTTTAAGAAGACTGGAAACTCTTGGCTTATTTTAGGTAAAAGGAAACTAGTTTTCAAAGAAAGAAATTATAGGTCATTCATTTTCATGAGAAAATATGTGATATATTTTAGATTTTAGTTTATTTCCCCAGCAGGCACAATTACTACATTATCAAGACATCAAGAAGGCAATTAAAATTGTATAACAACATCGGAGAAAAATAAAAGATTAAAAATATAACTACTTAGTAATTAACTATGAGACTAATAATACTAAAATTCAGTTTTACTTTTCTTTTAACATAGGAACTTGACATCCAAACAAATTAGGAAATTCAGCTTTGTGTCTTTAGTAATGATGAATTTAAATATTATCCATCAGTGATTATTACTTCATTTATGAGGAAACTTAAAATGAATTTGAACTAAGTTTTTTTCTAGAAAAAGTAATGAATCTACAGATAAAACACATTCTCCTCAACTCCTTTTTAAGTAAGGAAAGTGAGTGAACACATAGCAAGAAGTCCAGAAAATTTTGACTTTATTTCTAAATAATAATTCCAGGCTCAGTTACTTTAATGTTATCATGTCAAAATTATATATTTTTCGGATACTTTCAAAGATATTAGGCATAAAAAATACAACAGGATTCTTGTTTTTGTTAATGCAAAAAAGAATTCATGTCCTATGAATTTGGAGAAAGGGTTAGAGGCCTTGTATTTTTTGACTTCTGCATCTTGAAGTTGTGTAGCCCCATGATCTTGTAAAAAAGTTAACCTTTCTGAGTATTTATAACTTGATTTTAAAATGAAAATGTCTCCCTCACAGAAGTCATATGGAGAAATAAAGATGATAATATTAAGTGCTTTTGTAACCTATAAAGGTTCTATGTATAAGTTAGTATTCCTATATACAAAAAGGTCTCATTCCACATCTAAAAATAAAGTCCTTTTCAGTGATATTTTAGTATGTTTATTCATAAAAGCTTTTAAAATATAATAAAAAATGACACACTAAAATTATAGCTGAAAGGCTTATATGATGTTACATGATTGATTTTATATTTGTTCTATAAACACAACATCTTGAAGCTGTTCCAAATAATTATTACTTTTACTATAAACAAAAGGGATGGACTAAGGATTCTAAGTGGCAGATGAGATTATTATGGTTGTGATGATTATTAATTCATTATATGGAAATTTTAGAAGGAATATAATTAAAACTCTATATGATCTTTTTTCATGTTGCTAGTGACTATAAGAAGTTTAGCAAAAAAAAAAAAAAAGGAAGTTTAGCAGACTCCTTGATATCACCTAACATCTGAATCTCTGAAGACTACCTTCTAGCTTTCTCCACTATAAATTTAAGATGGGAATGCTTGAATAGCCTTTCTGAAATGGCACTGTAAGAATGAAATCAGATAATGTGTCTATGTTCAATTTTGTACAAGTGTAGTGAATCATTATTTTCATTATTCTCATTTTAAATGATCAGAAATAACATCTGGGATATCTAGTGATTTCTTGAGATACCCATTAGGTTGACTAATTTTAGGAGATTTTTAAAGTTTCTTTTTTCCATAATGAATCAGTTCTTCCTTTTATTTTTTTTTTGTATTTAAATAACTATTTTTAGCTTTATTAACTACTTCACACATTTCCTTCAGCTGCTATTTTTAACCACTTGAGTTAAATATTTCACTTATTAATTTTTCATTTTTTATTTTATGACACTTAAATACTGCATGCCATTTATTTTGTCTGATTTATGCTTTAGCAATATCCTACTTTTTAAAGAAAAATTTATCTATTTATTCATGAGAAACACAGAGAGAGAGACGCAGAGACAGGCAGAGGGAGAAGCTGGATCCATGCAGGGAGCCCAATGTGGGACTCGATCCCAGGACCCTGGGATCATGCCCTGAGCGGAAGGTAGACACTCAACTGCTGAGCCACCCAACTGTCCCTCCTACATTTTTTAATAAGTTAGAATTTCAATTTTGTAAACTTATGGTTATTTAACCATACTTTTAAGAGATTAGTTATTAAACGGACAAGTCATTGCATTATCTTGTAGAAGTATTTGTGGATAAATATAAGGCTGGGATCATAGTTTTATTATTACTTTCCAATCTTATGTTGAGAAAACAAAGTTTGTACAAGTATGAAGTCCATTGTATTCTTCTATTTGCCCAAATAAAAAATCATTTTTATGTTGGTTTCGTAGACATGAGAAAAACATGTACTAACTCAGTGAACTTTCAACTATTTATTTATTTATTTATTTATTTATTTATTTATTTATGATAGTCACAGAGAGAGAGGCAGAGACACAGGCAGAGGGAGAAGCAGGCTCCATGCACCGGGAGCCCGATGTGGGATTCGATCCCTGGTCTCCAGGATCGCGCCCTGGGCCAAAGGCAGGCGCCAAACCGCTGCGCCACCCAGGGATCCCGAACTTTCAACTTTTGATTGCAATCCACATTAAGAAATTTTATGTTAAAAATTTTTGCAAAAGCACATACACACAGGTAAATGCAGTAAACGTGGAACAACAGTTTGATGAAAATCTGCTTATTTTATTTTGTTCTATTCCATTTTGTTTATTTTTTAACAGCTAGTTGTAACATCAGTATAACTTTCTGATCTATGGTTTGAGAAGTATTGTTTCAAATTTGCCAGTATTTTCTTTTGTTAAGAAAAAAATGTGGTTTTTGGTATGTTTATTGAACATTACAAAGATCTATTGATTCCCAGTGTAGTAAGTAATCCCTGCATTATCAGCTAAAATTTTTCTACTCTGTATTAACATTTGTGACTCAGACCACACTTTCTAAAAATAGTTTGACTTGATGAGAACTTAAAAACTATCACTTTTATTAGACATTTTAATCACAAATTAATTCTTAAAGCCAAATGGATCTTAGACGTTTGCTTATACCTTCTCCACCCTATCAATGAGCTTTCTTTTTGCATATCTACTTAAAGGAAACTACATGTTAATGAAGTTCATCAGTCTGTGGAATTAATTTGCACACTTCTTTTCAACTATTTTAAATTGTCATTCTTTTTCCTCCAATGTTTTATTTTAGGCCCTGTCAGTCATTACTCAGTAAACTTGTATTCTACTTGACCATTGAAAATAGACTGATAATTAAGTATGGATGAAAGAGTGGATGAGAGGAAAATCTATTTAAATATTTTATTATAGTATATCAAACAGATAATGGTAAGGCATAAAAATAGTGTATCAATTTAGCCTAGGACACCAAATATATATGCAGTTGTTTGCAAATCATAAAGATTTATAAGTAGCTTTATAAAACCTTATATCTAATTCTAAACTTTAAAAAGGAAACTCTGGGGACGCCTGGGTGGTCAGCGGTTGAGCACCTGCCTTCGGCCCAGGGCATGATCCTGGAGTCCTGGGATCGAGTCCCCCATCGGCTCCCTGCAGGGAGCTTGCTTCTCCCTCTGCCTGTGTCTCTGCCTCTCTCTCTGTGTCTCTCATGAATAAATAAATACATCTTTAAAAAAATAAAATTAAAATTAAAATGCATAAAAAGGAAACTTTGTATCTCAAATCCTTTACACCTTTCATTATTTATGTTTATTACAAAAGAACTTTTAAAAAGAGTAATTTTGACAAAAAATCTCACTCACCTCTAAAACAAGAGTGTGTGAGTTATCTATTGTGTATCTCATCACTCCAAAATTGAAAGCAGTACTTAATTTGTTCACAGTCCTATGAGGCAGATTCGTTGTCTATTCAGTGCTCAATTCAAAGCCTTCTGCTGGTCTTGGCCTGGAACTCCGTGAAGTCGCCTTCTTCTTGTGGTGTGATATCATGTAAGACGCCCTCATTCATATGTCTAGTGTTTAATGGTGACTTCTTTCCTCTAGCTTTATTGCCAAATAATCAACATAAAACACCGTGTAAGTTTAAAGTGTACGATATGTTGATTTGATACACTTATGTATTACAAAATGATTAACACATTGAGTTAGCAACATTCCTATCACATCATACAATTATCATTTCTTTTTTTTTGTGGTGAGAATATTTAAAATTAACTCTCTTAACAACTTTCAAGTATATAATACATTACTATTAGCTATAATCAAAATGCTATGCATTAGATCCCCAGAACTTACTCATCTTCTAACTGGAAGCTTGTACTCTTTGATCAACTTCTCCCCATTTCCACACTGCCCCAGTTCCTGGTAACCATCATTCTATTCTGTTTCTAGGAGTTTGGCTTTTTGTAATTCCACATATAAATGATACCATATAATATTTGTCTTTCTCTGACATTTCACTTAGCATAATGTCTTTAAGTGCATCTATGTTATCACTAATGGAAGGATTATCTTATTTCTCATAACTGAATACCAGTCCATTATAAATATATATATGCTTTATTACTGAGCCTCTTGCTGCATGTGGTCTTTCATCCTCACAGAGACTACACGGAACTCATTTTCATAGCTCTTTCAAGGGCTATGGGACAAGTGGATGAGAGCCAAAGAAGCAAGATCTCTCAAGGATTATTTTTAAAAGTCCTATGACATCAATCTTATGGCATTCTGCTGATAAAAAGCAAGACAAAAGGTAAACTACAATTCAAGGTAGTTGAGAAATAAAACTTTTTTCTAGATAGTAAGAATATCAAAGTCATATTTCAAAGGGTATACATAGAATGGTAGGACGAATTTGTGGACATTTGTGTAATATATCAATAATATATCTCAAACTTTAATAAATATCAGGATACCCTTTAAATAGGAAATACAGGGATCCCTGGGTGGCGCAGCGGTTTAGCGCCTGCCTTTGGCCCAGGGCGTGATCCTGGAGACCCGGGATCGAATCCCATATCAGGCTCCCGGTGCATGGAGCCTGCTTCTCCCTCTGCCTGTGTCTCTGCCTCTCTCTCTCTCTCTCTGTGACTATCATACATAAATAAATAAATATTAAAAAAAAATAAATAAATAAATAGGAAATACAATTTTTATGTACCTATGTTGACATGATTTTTAAAAAATCATTAAATTACATATCTACTAACATAACTTGTTCTTAAAAATCCTGTCTTAATTTTCATTCAAAAATCAGTTTATAAATTATATGAAAGAAAATGAAACTTACTAAATCTAATTCAATATATTTTAATATTATAAGTCAATTTTCTTGTTTGGCTCAATTCTCTACTCTGGGTTTAATAGAAAAAATATGCATTTGTATTTTCTATATTTAGTTGTTGATTGGATTTTATTTTGAGGGTGATGAACCATAACATTAATCAACATTATCATTGCAGAATAATAAATGCGCCCACTATTAAAAGCTATACGATGCTCATGAATTAGAAGAATGAATACTGTCAAACTATTCATACTCCACAAAACAATCTACAGAGTCAATAGTCAATGCAATCTCTATCAAAATACCAATAGTATTTTCAACAGAACTAGCAAAAATTATTCTAAAACTTTCATGGAACCACAAAGACCCCAAATAGCCAACCAATTTTGAGAAAAACAGAGCTGTAGAAATCACAATCTATTTCAAGATATACTGCAAAGCTATAGTAATCAAGACAGTATGTTAGTGGCACTAAAACTGATATACATAGGTCAAGGGAATAATATAGAGAGCCCAGAAATAAATGCACATTTACACAGTCAATCTCTGACAAAGGAGGCAAGAATTTAAATGGGGAAAAGACAGTCTTCCATATATGATTTTGGGAAAACTAGACAGCAAAAGAATGAAACTGGACCACTTTCTTATTCCAGACACAAAAATAAACTCAATGGATTAAAGACCTAAATATGAGACCTGCAAGCATAAATCTCTTTAAAGAAAACATAGGCAGCAATCTCTTTGACATTGGCCTGAGTAACATTTTTCTAGATATGTTTCCTGGGGCAATGAAAACAAAAGCAAAAATTAACTATTGGAACTATGCCAAAATAAAAAGCTCTTGCCCAGTGAAGGAAACCATTGACAAAACAAAAAGGCAACCTAGAGAATAGAAGATATTTGTAAATGATATTTGATAAAAGGTTAATAGCCAAAGTATATAAAGAATGTGTACAGCTCAACACACACACACACACACACACACACACACACACATACACAAACACACACACAAATAATCTGAATAAAAATAGGCAGAGGGCCTAAATAGACATTTTTAATGAAGACATACGAATGGCCAACAGACACACGAAAAGATGCTCTTCATTACTAATCATCAGGGAAATGCAAATCAAAACCACAGTATCAACTTACACCTGTGTAATGGTGAATGGCTACAATTAAACAACAAATGTTAGTAAGGATGTGGAGAAAAGGGTTTACAGTAAAGCATTAATTTAGTGGGAGCTTTTTGTTCTCTAATACTGCACATCCAAAAAAAGGACATACTCTTGACATGACTTCTGGGAGATACTCTATAAAACATTGGTATTTTCTGCATGATAAGAACACTTTTGAAGTGTGTCTGTATACTTATGTATGTAGGGCATTTGGCTATGACAGACAATTTGCAGTAACGATGTGATTAATGATGAATGAATGTTTTTGTTCACCTGTGGTCTTGGCTGTGCTGTATCAGTTAAGCATCTGGACACAGGAGATGGAGAGAGCTGAACACTGAGTAGTTAAGATCAGTCATGTGGGAGCCCCATGCACACATGACCGACTCCAAAAAACAAACAAACAGACAAAACAAAACAAAACAAAACCCTGGCCACCAAGCCTCAGGTGAGCATTCTTGGTGGCAATGCTGGGTCAGTGCTGGCAGAATTAAGTGCTACCTCACGACTCCATGGGGAAAAGGACAACTGAATGCTTACAACTGAGGTCTCCTGAAGCCTTATGCACCTTTTACCTTTGCTGATTTTAAGTTGTATCCTTTCACTGTAACAAACTATAATCATGAATATAACAACTTTTCTGTGTTCTGTTGGCCTTTCTAGTAAATCATTGAACCTGAGTGTGATGATGAGAACCCCTGGCACAAAATGTGTGTTTATATAATATATAACTGACCTGTTATAATAATATATGTTTTCTTTTCTATTAACTTTTTCTTTATTCTTTCCCATGGTCTGTCACCACTCAGTTTTAACCAAAACTATTATTTTACTTTGTGTTTACCTTCAAACTTCTAGATATCCTTATAACCTACTTCATTTGCCAAATTTACATGATCATTGATGGCTTCCAACTGTTATAAAAGAGGCAATTAAGTAAGCTTACTTTATGGTCTCCCTTATATTTCTCTTCTTTTCCCCCTTTGCATCATTTTGATATTGGCTAGAAAACACACACACATACACACACACACACACACATTCTGTTTTGTCACTCTTATACCACACCGGTTTTCATCTTAGCTCTGCAATTAAATGTATCAACACTTACCTCTGGTCTCTTGCTGCAGCTTCACAAGTTATGTTTATTGAGAGATCATTAATCTTGCAAATATTTTCCTCAAGAAGGGTCATGGGAACAATATTTCTTGGTATGTTTTTTTAATTTATTTTTTTACTGTTTTTGTTTCTTTTTTTCAAGTTTTTATTAAACTCTAGCTAGTTAGCATACAGTGTAATACTAGTTTCAGGAGTAGCATTTAGTGACTCATCACTTCCGTACAACACCCAGTGCTCATCACAGCAAGTGCTCTCCTTAATTCCCATCACAATATGGCTATTTTAAAATATTGAATTTATATTTGAATACAGCTTGTCGTCATAAGATTCTCATTTTCCACTTTTTTCCCACTCAATATCCTGTAGATAATGCTAAGTTTTCATTTGGTTTCATTGTTTTCATAGAAAATTTGATAGCCTAGATTTTTTTTTTTTTTTTGCCACTTAAAGTAGAAAACTTTACTTGACTCTCCAAAGGATATTTTTTAGATTTGATTTCCATAAACTTTATTAGGATATGCTTAATATGGACACTTGTGTTTGGCTCATGGTGATCTCATTGAATATATATGTCTCATATGCTTAGGATTGGCATCCCCAAAAGGAAAAAAAAATTAACAGAAAGAAATGGGAAATATAATTTGAGGAAACTTTTCTGACACCATTAAATAAGTCAGGATATTCTAAACCTGTACTATTTATGTTAGATTTCTTAGATATGTCTTGTAAAGTTGGCATTTCATGCTAATTTCACTTTTTCTTTTAAACTTTCTTCCTTTTTCATCTTTCTTCTATTGCCTTTTCTTCTACAACCAACACATCTTGTTCGTCGTCTTTTTTTTTTTCCCCACATATTGTAACCTATTTTTTTGAAAATTTCCATTGATGATATCTGGCTGTATTATGCAAGGGTAAAGCAATGAAGCACTTATTATTGTTTGCATTGCGACAGAGTTATTATTATTATTATTTTTTTTGAGACAGAGTTATTTTCTTCAGGCTCAAAGTTTAAGCAGAAGTATACTAGTTTTCTGAAGTAGCATTACTTTTGACAATGGGAATGAAAACTACAGACTCTTTAAGGGATGCTTTTAAATAGATGAACCATAAACCTCTTTAGAATAGTTTCCAATATTACTAATAACAATGAAGCAAAATTTTATTGAGATTAAACTTTGAAACTGTGATAATTTTCTTTTTATTTACGTTTTTATTTACGTTTTTATTTACTCTTTTTATTTACGTTTGACCATTTTTAAAAAGTCATCAATACAATCATTTACCTATATTAATATGTAAAAATATGTTACTCAAATTGAGTTTTTCCAAACTACATTTGAGATATGGTTAAATACAAATGTTAAGTAGTGTTTAAATATTTATCAAAACTTATTAAGAAGCTTATGACTGTTTTCTGCTACATAATGTGATGTATTTGGCTACCTGATACTCCTGTCCTGACACTAACATTAACTGAAATTCTCCTGTGGTTAATAGAGAATTCTGCTGTGGCTTTACCCTGATAAACCTGACTGAAAAATATTTGCATTTTAATCCTATAAAGTGTATTATTGAAATTTGTTTTGACAAAATGAAAACAAAAATGTGAAGAAATAATATGCTTTCATTGAAATAAATAAAATTAATTTGCTTACTATGCAAATGATGCATCCATACCAAGTAATTCTGTGATGTGATATACCAGGAACAGAGTTTTTATGGTGTTCCAAATAGGAAAAGGCAGTGATAGAATATGCTCATTGCACAGTAGACGTTCAAATAAAAATGAGCTGAGTGTACCATTTTTACAGAGCCAACAGACTTTGAGCATTATTTCTGTATTTGTACCCATTTGTAATATGATATTCACATACGAGTCTTGATAAATATTTTCTTTGTTGGTACTATTTATGTGGCTTGTCATAGAAAAGCAGTTCTAAGTGACTGAAGCACAACTGGAAGCTTAGTTGTTTATGAATCTAAAAGTTCCAGAAATAGGTCTGATGTCAAACATTCTGGATTATGGTCATAGTGAATGTCATCAAGACATTGTGTTTATACCCTTTAGCTTTGTTTTCTGATGTGTTGGCTTCAGTATCAGGGTGAACTATGCCCACATCGCAGAAAAGATTGCTACTTATTTCACCAGAAATAGACAAATAGTATGATGCCAGTATTTCTATTCAAAATCAACAGTCTGAATCTAATTTGGTCAAGTGATCTACCAGACCATGCCTAAACCAGGATCTTTGTTCCCAGGGAGAAGAATTCTTTTAATGGGCAAACCTAGATATTATGCTCAATGCTGGAATACAATGATAGAATCAGATCAGCTTGAATCAAGTGAACAAGAATGAAAACATGTTTAACTAAAGAAAAAAAAAAAAGATACTGTAAGAGGAACAAGTGGCACATGCCCAAAGTCAAAATAATATATTCATTACAATATTCCATGAAGAAATGGTCATGGAAAAAATTTTTTTCTTTAGTAAAACATTCTGAATATTAAATAGATTGCCTTTCAAGACTTAGGAAATAATTGGTTTTATTAACTTATTTTTAAAAATTATTTTTATTAAAATACACTAAATATATATTAGCTTCAGGTATTCAATATAATAACTCAACAATTCACTGTAAGGGTAGACACCATACAGCATTATTAAAATATTACCGACTACATGTTCCTCGTGCTGCATTTTTTATCCCAGTGACTTATTCATTTTATAAAAGGAAGTTTGTGCCTCTTAATTCACTTCACCTATTTCATGCATTCCCCCCATTGTTTCCTCTCTGGCAGACACCATTTTGTTCTCTGTGTATATGATTCTGTTTCCAATTTGATCATTTGTTTTGTTTTTTAGATTCCACATAGAAGTGAAATCATGTGATATTTGTCTTTTATCTCACTTCTTTCACGTAGCATAATATACTCCAGGTTCATCCATGTTGTTGCAAATGGCAAGATCTCTATTTGTTATTCTTGTGTATGTGGTAACACACATACATTTTTATTCATTCATCTATCCATCTATCAATGGACCCTTGGGTTGCTTCCATATCTTGGTTACTGTAAATCTCACGCCAATAAACATAGGAATGCATACGTCTTTTCAAATTGGTGATTTTGTTTTCTTTTAGAAAAGTCAGTAGTGAAATTACTGCATTGTATGGTATTTCTATTTTTAATTTTTTGAGGAACTTTCATACTGTTTTCAGTGGTGGTGATAAAATAGTAGTTAGACTTGTGGTGAGGTGAGCAGAGCAAGACATATAGAGAAGGTGAACCACCACGTTGTATATCAGACACTAATGTGATATTGTATGCCAACTATACTGAAATAAAAAGTTATAAATGAATAAATAATGAAAAGCCATAAAATATGAAAACTGAATGTAGTATGGTACCCTGGACTGGGTCCCAGAACTGAAAGAGAAAACATATAGAAAAAAGGATGAAATCCAAATAAAATCCACCACTTAGTAGCAATGTAACAGTGTAATTTTATAGTCTTGACAAATGGATCAAGGTAATGTGAGACAATAATGATGGGAACTGATGAAGGCTATATGGGAATTTTATATAATTTCTTTGTAACTTTTCTGTTAAACCTAAAATTATTCTAAAATAAAATTTACTTGAGATGCCTTGGTGTCTCAACAGTTAAGCATCTGCCTTTTGCTCAGGGTGTGATCCTGGAGTCCTGGGATCAAGCTCCACATCAGGCTCCCTGCAGGCTTGCCTGCATCTCTGCCTCTCTCTCTGTGTCTCTCATGAATAAATAAATAAAATCTTTTTTAAAAAAATAAAAATAAAATAAAATTTACTTGAAAAAAGAAAATTAGTGGTCATAAAATTTAAGTTAATTATTTTAAAATTTTGCAGATAACTGATGGATAATGTGATGACTCAATAAAAACATTTTTTAAATAAAAACATTTTTAAAGATAAAAATAACCACCAAATAACTAGTACAAACGGCAAAATCATAACAATGTACTTAACTCTATGAAAATGTATTCTTAAATTGTAAAAAGGGTTAATTTCCTAGAAAAATATGTATGTATTGCCAAAAGCAACTTATCACAGGCTTATTTACAATGACAGAATTTTTCAGAGAACTAACTTTCCTAAGTCTCCAAATTAGACATTTTCTCCCTGGTAAATTCAAATATGGATTTAAAGATATGGTAATTCTTTAACTGTATTAATACTTCCAAAACAGAGAAAAAAGGAAAACTTTAAAAGTAGTTTTGATATATATATATATATATATATATATATATATTTTTTTTTTTTTTTGAGAGAGAGAGAGATCACTCTCATATGTGTGAGTGTGGGGCAGGAGGGGCAGAGGGGCAGGGAGAGAATCTCATGCAAGTTCCACACCCAGCCCAACATGGGGTCCCATCTCACTACCCTAAGATCATGATTTGAGCCAAAATCGAGAGTCAGAGGCTTAACCGACTGAGCCACCCAGGTGACCCTAGTTTTGAATCATATACAACATTTTCATTAAAACCTAACAAAGATTGCCTCCTAAATAAGTAACTGCATACCAACTTCAATTATTGATACAAATGCAAAATTCTTAAACTAGTAGCAAACGGAATTTTGCAGACTGGTCAAAAACATGGCCACATTAGTTTATATCTAAAATACAAAAAGAGTTCAATGATGGAAAATAAATAACAACCACTCATCATATTAATAAGATGAAAAAACATATGACAAAACTTAGTAAGTGTGCTAAAATAAAGATTAACAAATCAACAAGAAATACCTTAATGAACTGACACACATTACAGCCCAAAAGCCAACATCATACACAATAGGGAAACAAACACCTGAGACACATACATCCTCTAAAGCCAGGACCAAAACAATCACAGGAGCCAACTATTGTGCCTGTTATTTATCATCCTATTGGAAATACCAGCTTACATTAGACAAAAGAAGAAATTACAAATGTAACAATTGGAAAGAACAGGTAAAATTGCTGCTAATCACCAATGATCTGATTATGAAATGAAATTCCTGGAATAAAAGTTTCAGAATCAAGTGAAATTACTATAAACAAAAGAATACAGCCAAGTAGTCAAGTATAAAATTAGTGTGTAGAACACTGCTCCCTTTTCCTGTGTGTGTCAGACAGAGGATTCTACTTATTTATAATCACATGTATACGTCTTAGTATATATATGTCAGGTAAAATAGATAATAAAGCAAAAGTTCCATTTCACTATTAATATTCAGAAGGAATTCTATTAAAATGATATTTAATTAGAGTGATGTTTTAAGCTATATTTTAACACTACGCCCCATTTTCTTGACTTATGAATCTAATTAAAAAGTCAAGAATATCTGAGTTACTGATGCAATATGGTTGTGGTGTCTGTCTCTGGGTAAGCAATCTTCACTCTAAGGTCTCACCCTCTCTCCTCCCACCCCCTCTTGTGATACATTTGCCTCAGAAAGAGCAAAAAGGAACAAAGCTTGAATTTGAAAAACAGCAGGAATAGAGGCTCATTTGTTGTTGTACAAAGATTTATGTCAAGCAAACAAAAAGGATGCTAACCTCCTCTGGTGGACAGTAACGCCCCCATCTAAATGCTACCGTGGTTGGTCTCATGCTTTCAAAACTCTCACAGTCAGAATATTCACCACAAAATGGCAATCTGACAACTGGGTGTGTTTAATGTCATTTATCTATAGAAAAGGCTAAAAATTGCCCCAAACAGCCTCTGATAAACAGTACCTCTTCCCAGTAATATTTCCATTATCTCGTTTATTGTTCAATGAAACAATTTTTTTCCAAGAGACCAATGCTATATGTTTTTTTTTTGTATTTAGGAAGTTCTACAAAAATTAAAATATAATTCATGTAGCGATTATATAGAAATAATCCATGTAGCCTATCAATCCTCTTACTTTAAAATAGTACCAGTTTCATTGTTACAGCTTTTGACAGGGCACATGGCGATGAAAGTCAAAGCTGTGAAAAATGCTGCCATGTCCTCTGAGTCTTGGAAGCAGGAGTCTGGTTTGTCTATGTCATCATATGCAATTAATCAGCATTATTATCAAAGTGATTTTATATTCATAAGTTATAGCACAGAAGATGAAATAATCAAGTTTGAAGCCAGGCTGCCCGGGTTGCAATCCCCGACACTCAACATATGACCATGTGACCTCAGGCAAATTGCTTCACTTTCTTCCTTCAGTTGCCTTATCTGTGGAATGGGGATAACAGAAGTAACTCTTCATATAATGGCTGTGAGAATTCAAGATAATAAATTGGAAGCAATCAGAAGGGCATCTATCACCTAATCAGTGCTCTTAAGCGTTAGGTGCTTTTATTACCAATATTAGAGTTATTATTACCCTCTTGTCAGGATGTAGTACATAATAAAGTGATTAGCCACAGAGCACTAGTAAACAACTACACTGCTTTACAATTTACAATTACATTGATTCTTTTAAATTCAGTTTTGTCCATGTCTTGACATTAAGCTAACAATCAAAGCAGTCAATAAATTTAAGATAGATCTTACAATTCCTTAAATTACCATCCTAATTGTGCTTCTAATTTGCCTGTCATAGGCCCTGAATATCCATGATATGTTTGGGGGCAGGGGGGAAGCACTGTAGCTATCAAGTTCAAGGTCAGGGTAGAAGATTGAGCACATATGAACATATACCTACTTATTGCTCAAAATACATTAACATGGCCAGTGTTATTGAAATGAAAAAAAATCTTCTAAATATATTGCCAATTACAAAAGTAACAAAGAGAAATCTCCAGAACTAGAAAAAAGAGAAAATCTCTAACACTGAATGCAGGAGAAATAAAATTGCAAATGCTGTGCAGACCTCAAAGCATACAGGAGGACTTGTAGTTTGAAAGCCATTGTTAGGTGGGAGCTAGGGCCATGCCTCAGAGTTCTACAGACAGCCTACTCTGGGCCTCCTGTTGCACATCAAAGAAGGATTATGCACAAATGGGAACCAAGCTAACTCTTTCAACCTTAGCCATGTTTGCAGGAAAAAAAAAAATACATTCCTCACCATCTACTCTAATGGAATAATCGATTCAAGGTGGAGAATAAGATCAGGACAAATTAATACACACACACACACACACACACACACACACACAGACTAACTATAATCCACTGCTATGAAGGGATGTGCCAATCACCTCCTGGGAAATATAATATCAAGGAAAGACACACTTTGCAAAGAAACACACACACTTGCGTACACTGTGAGAGAGTTGAAAAATCATTAAAAAGTAGTCACTCCAAAGAATGTGAGAATTCACACCCAATATATTAAAGATTATAGGGCATCTTAAAATAACTCAATTTCAATATATGTTATATTTAAAAGAATAAAACCTATTCATATTACTCATTGCATATAAATAAGGCATTATTGTGTGACAAAAGCCACAATTTTTAATTTTTATTTTATTTTTTATTTTTTTAAATTCTTTTTTTTAAATTTTTATTTATTTATGATAGTCACAGAGAGAGAGAGAGAGAGAGAGAGAGAGGCAGAGACATAGGCAGAGGGAGAAGCAGGCTCCATGCACCGGGAGCCCGACGTGGGATTCGATCCCGGGTCTCCAGGATCGCGCCCTGGGCCAAAGGCAGGCGCCAAACCGCTGCACCACCCAGGGATCCCCAAAAGCCACATTTAAAGTAATTAAAAAAGGGGGACCTTTCAGTGGCTCAGAGCTTGAGCCTCTGCCTTTGGTTCAGGGCGTGATCCTGGGGTCCTGGGATCAAATCCTGCATCAGGCTCCCTGCAAGAAGCCTGCTTCTCCCTCTGCCTATGTCTCTGCCTCTATCTCTCATGAATAAATAATATCTTTTTTAAAAATCAAGAAAATATGTATTGCAATGATGTTAATAATGGCTACAGTATGCTGAATGCTTAACATATTATTCTTTTTGTAAGGCCTTCATATACTATATCAGATTTAATTCCTATAAGGCCATTATTACTAGTCCTATTTTTACAAATGATGAATTTGAGTTACAAGGTTATACATAGCAAAGATGACTGGGAGAGTCTTTGAGATCATACTAAAATGCAGAATTTTAAAAAACTCATTTTATATCAATCATCTACAAGAACTAAAAGCGAAACACACTGTATTCTGTTAAGCTGCTTTTGGAGTAAGTAAGCCAACTTGAGAAAATCAAGTGACCTGTCTTGATGGTGGAGTGATGTGGAGAATGGTCACCAGGCCCTCATACTGCCTGCATGTCCATGTTTCAGCTCACATGGATTAGGATTAGCTCTCGCTGTTGTGAAAAAGCCCCAAAATTGGCAATGTTGACCAAATATTGTAAGTGTAAATAAAATGGACAGATCCTCTCAGATCAATTTCTTAGAGAAAATTCATGAACTCTGCAAAACATTCTGTGACATATATATATATACACACACACACACATATATTTGAATATATACACACACACACTATATATACATATACACATATATGCAGTATTTGTTTTATAAATTTAACATTTTGAGAAATATATGCAGAATGATTCAGGCTGTAAATATTAACACAAACATTCCAGTGACAAAGAAGAACCTGGATTTTAAATGAATGTATTTTTTTTTCTTTTGTAGCTTTACTATTTTAAGGTAAAGAGATAACTTTTGCCATCCATAATTCAGACCTGCAATTCAGGAGAGATCTTAAGCAAGTTTCTCAATTGCATGACTCTGGAATGTCACCATATACCTCAAGATTTCTAGTAGGAGACATTCTTTTTCTTTTACTGCAAATAATATATTAAAGCCAGTTTTGTCATTCTACAATGTGATTTTAGATAAACATGAAATTAAAAATTCTGATCTATTCATTTTTCCTTCATCTCATCTACATTTCAAGTAAATGCACTAGTTTTTAAAAGGACCAGATAAAGTTTTTTTTTATAGCCGTTACTCCACCAAATGTCGATTTTTTAAAATTTCCTCCTTTGAATAGCCCTAGGCACTCTTCACACCTCTCAACTTTTTTCTCCACATCCTTTGCCCCATTATTTTCTTACAAAATACTGCCTTAGCTGACAGAGTATTCAGTGTGCCTACGCTTTCCTTTCAATGGCATGTTTATTCACCATGTAAACAAATTCATGATCACATATTAATGGCTATTGGACAGCTGATCAGTCCTTCTTCCAGTTAGTGTGTGAATCTAATGGGGATTTCCTAGCCATCTTTTTCAACTGCACACTTTAGCCATGTCAACACTTCCAGTTGGAGGCCGGTGTTTGACCCATTGAAACATGCGTGAGAGAAGCATGTTCAAGTTCTGTGGCTAGAGAGTGAGCTAGCTACTTTGGGACAAGCACCAAACATACTTAAACCAGTTATTTTTTTCTTTTTTTTTATTTAAGTGGTAGTTGGCTCCTCTATTAGAGAAAAGTTCGAGTAAGAAAACTCAGCTTTCCACTCACTCTGGTCCATTAACAGCCCCATACAATGCAGTGAAAAGAGGTGTTGTTACTTATACACATACCTCAGATGTGGAGTTACTTTTTTTTTTTTTTTAAATATCCCACTCTGCTAAATCTGGATTAGGAACCATAACATCTACTAGAGTTAGTACACTGTGCTTCTTCAATCTAAGCTCTTTATTTTCACTATCTTGAAATCACTTGCTTATTGCTCTACAAGCTCCATGAAGGAACGTTGATTTTTTATTTTTTTTAAATTTATTATTATTATTATTATTATTTTTATTTTTACTTTGTCTGCCATAACACTAGGCACAAAATTTGAAGTGCAGATGTTAGTAAATACAATTGGAGAGGGACTGTTTTTCATATTCCTTTACTTACACAAACCTAGCATTCATTAGAAGTTTAAGTAGTCTAGAGTCTTCAAAAATTATTCACTGTTTGAGTCAAGCCTTCTGGAAACAGGCCCATTTTTCTTCCTTTGTTTTATTTGAAAATTTAGAACTAGTCAAAATTGTGAAGTCAACTATAGGTAAATGTCCCTGAAATAATGCTATTGTATCAGTGATATATAACATTCGTGAATGCGTTTGTCTGGACTATGATAGCCTTAAAGCAAAGGCACTGTTTTCGTGGTAGTGAACCACATTTTCTGTAACATGTCATTCCAAATCATCTGTATGTTCACAGAGATACAATGATCAATTCATCAGATGATAGAAACTCTAAGTCCAGTTACATAAAAATCAGGGATTTAATTAGTTTTATAGAAAAGTTAGAATCAGGAATCCACTATTACTGTGACCACAAAAAGTCGTCATTCATATAGAAAACAGCATTGGATAGAGAATATATTTGAAATAGAGAAAATTCCCTGAAGTAATGTGGCAGGTGTAATACGAGAATGATGAGCTTTGAACAGGAAAACGTGGCATATTTATATGAAATGAATGGGTAAAAAAATATGAATTAGAAAAGCATACCCTGAAACAGCAGCTAGATATTTAATTATTAAGTAAAATTTTAAATAAGACAATTTGAAAATATTTGCATGAAGTCTGATGAATTCAGCTTTGGCATAGGTAAATAGAAGATGAATTCAAAGGTGCTTTGATAAAATGAAATAATGTTTATTTTAAAAGTTGAGGGATGCCTGGGGGTTCAGCGGTCGGGTGCCTGCCTTTGGCCCAGGTCATGATCCCGGGATCTGGGATCGAGTCCCACATTGGGCTCCCCGAGTTTAAGTCAACTTTAAAAAAAGTTGATTATATATGGTCTGTCTCATTATATCACATGTATTACATGATATAAAACTCCACATTGGGTGCAAGGTTGGAGGCATCTGAAATGACAAATAATCATATGGTGAATAGATGAATCTTGAAAACATATCTGGATGATGCATATGTATTTATTCTGCCTTTCACGGGTAAGAAGCACTGAATATGGAATAATAAACTTCCTTCGAATATACCTTATAATAAATACCTGAAAACATTTTTTAAAATATTTTATTTATTCATGAGAGACACACACATAGAGAGAGAGGCAGAGACAGGCAGAGGGAGAAGCAGGCTCCATGCAAGGAGCCCAATGTGGGACTGCATCCCCGGTCTCCAGGATCACACCCTGGGCCAAAGGCAGATGCCTGACCGCTGAGCCACCCAGGGAACCCCCTGAAAAGTTTTATTCAAGGAAATATAACATCAAGGAAAATTTCATCAAACTAAAATAACGACAACAAAACATAACTTTCATAAATATTCTTAAAATAAGTGGTACGTCACTAGAGAAAAAAGTTAAAGAAATTAATTTAAGTTAAATGAAAATTCAATTTGTGCCATGTAGAGAATATTCCTAAATCAGAATGCTTGTTATAAACTATTTTCATAAACATAGATCCGCTGTAACGTGGGTGCTTAAAATAGACCTTTTCCAACAAAAAGACCTCAAAGACAGCATAGACACTTTGGATTTCTTATAAATACATTCCCTTTCTTCCTCTCAATTTTTTCCCATCTTAATATATGATTCAATTAAAAGGAAAAGTAGGCTCACCAAAAACTTGGACTTATTATCCCAAGACTATTTTCTTTCCAGCCTTTATAATTGTACCTTTTATTTGAGAATTCAACTCTCTCATTGATAAAAGAGGTCAACAGAATTTGAATGAATTAAAGACATGTTTATTTTAAATCTGAATATTTTGCATTATAATCATCAATTGAATCAAAATCTCATCCAGATACGAAGTTAAAAAAAGGTGATGGGAGATAATTCTGTGACTTTGATGACCTAATGTTGCCATCAACTAATTCATTCTTTATCATAAAATTTTAAATGTCAATTATCAAGAAGTGAAGGTTTTCAAGTGTTGGTATTTGGCTATATTCCAAATATAAGACTAAGAAGCCATTTATTTGAGAAATGTTGGCTTTTGCCTTATTTGAATTAAACATTCAAATCCTAAGCCAGCCATAAATATCAAGAGTAGGAAAATGTCCAAATATTAGGATCTGTTACACACTTTTAAGGACTTCTATCACTTGCTCTACATTTTTTTCAGGTCATTATATTCATTATCTCATATAACCTTTAAAAACCCTTAATATAGAAGTTACCTACTTTTTTTTTTTTTAAATACAAACAAGGTTAACTAATGCTCTGAGAAGTAATGCTGTACTTGACTCTTCCTCAGGTGGATGGTGCTGTACTTGACTCTTACATTGATTTCACTTGACACTTCAAAGTGAAAGATAACTTGGAACAGTAAGAAGTTAATAAAGATGAAAATGATCTCAATTTTCTTTATAGATATCTTTAAACCATTAAGTTGATTCCTCCTCTTTTGAGGCTTCTAAAGTACAATGAATACCATTATTCCAAATTTATGATTTTCACAGAGAAATAGAGCTTGAATCAATAATCATCCTTCTGATTTAATGAAGATATATCAATAATCATCCAATTTATGGAAAACCCATCATTTAAAATGGAGATAAATATATGAGTCATTTCAGAAGATGTTATTTGTTAACTTTTTTGTGAAGCTGAATTCAAAAATCTATGGAAATAAGACTCAGAAGAAATGTTTTATACTACTATTTGTTATTACAGTACTAGTTCTAGATAAAGTAGAAAATAATTCTGAATGTGTTTTCTACTTTTGGTATATATCCCTTGGTATTTTACTGTTTTCTAGAACTTTAATGTCAATAAATTCAAAGAAATCCATGCAAGTGTAGCTAATTTTAATATCAACTCACAAAATATTAGATGAAATAGACATAAAAATTTTTGCTGCTAATAAGACAACTGTACTCTATCTAGATCCTTAGAGTCCTTGTTTTAGAATTTTTTCCTTCTTGAAAGAAAAAAATGTAAAATAAAGTAGAAGTGTTTTATTTCTTCCTGAAAAAAAAATCATACATTGATTTATTTTTTTAAAGACTATTTATTTATGAGAGACACACAGAGAGAGAAGGGCAGAAACACAGGCAGAAGGAGAAGCAGGCTTCCCCACAAGGAATCCAATGTGGAACTCGATCCCCGGGCTCCAAGATCACGCCCTGAGCCAAAGGCAGGCTCTCATCTCTGAGCCACCCAGGCATTCCCAATATACATTGATTTATATGGGACTCAGATCTAATAATTTTTTTAATTTATATATATTTATCTTCTCTCCGTGTTACCTTTCCAGACTGATTTTTCAGATTGTAACTTTCCTTAGTGATACTGATACACTCCTAGATGCAGAAAGACTATTTCAGGATTTTTAAGTCACTACCTATATTCTATAATTTCATTTTTTGCGGGGTAATTCATTAGCTAAAGTGATACTTTTAGTTTTGCCAAGTTAATAAATTCAGTTAAATAGCTTACATTAAAAAAAAAAACTTGAATTTGTATAGCTGCCTTTGGCTTTTTGAAAGAAATGGGTAATGGCAAAATTAAGTCAAAAGCAGAACCAATAATGGGTTGTAAGTTAGATGTTTGATTTATCTTGCCATTCTTACAATAAATCCATGAAAGTACAATTGATCTTAGTACAATGCAAAATGTAGCCCTTTAAGATATGAAGAGTTGAAGTATATACCTTTGTAATGTAAAACTTCATTTAGGTCTTGCTTTAGCATTTGAATTTTTTCCCTATGAATGGATTTTGTGATTTTTCCTTAATTATATCATATTCACACCAAAAAATATGGCAATTAGTTTAGTGAAATTATTTCTGGACTATGTTTCTCTTATGTTAATTGTAGCACTATGTTTCTCTAGGTCTGTAGGTACTTCTGAGCAACCATTTTTCAAGCTCTGACGTACTCATTTCTTAAGTCTGGCACCTAAACTCTTTTCTACAATTACCTTTGGACTACTGGAATCATTTGCTCACAAGGACAGAGGTTCCAAACTACCTGAGAGTTTAGTCTACACTCAGTTTCCAATGACCAGCTGCTGCCAGAGCAGGAAAGCTCAGCTCCCTCGTCTGGAGCCGGATCAAATTCTGAGGCATAAATTACACTGCACTGTTCTGCTGCATGATTATGCTGGAGCTGGGACTCTGCTAAAATCACATGTATCATTGGTGTCTTTCTCTCTTGACCCCCTTCTCTTACTCCTTTACATGTTCTTCTCTGGCAGGAAATTTCTTTATTAACCCTGCAAAAGAATATTCATCTAAAGTTTTTCTGGGGAACCGAACTTGAAACAATGATATTAATTTGTACTTTATTTCTCCCAAAACTGAAGCACACTAATTCAATATGGATGAGTGATAAATATGTGCTGTACTTTCCACCGTGGAGAGTGTATTAGTGGTAATTAGATCTAGCAGAGGGTGACAAAAAACTCAAAATAAAAGAGGATTCAAAAAAATCAAATTTCTCTCTCACATTATCTATGGGATACTTGATATATATACATATATATATATATATATATATATATATTACCATCATGGATAAATTCTCTTTCTATTTTCTATTTTGTTCAAAAGACAACTTAGACATTTCAATCAAATATTGTTAGATCTGCTTTATAAACTTTCAGAAGATGCATGAGAAAGGGGAAAGAACTGTCTTCCATTTAAAGACACTTTTCAATAGTTTGGAATGAGATTATCATAAGGACAAAGTGTGGCAAGGAGGACGGGAAACCTAGTTTGGTTTATTTTTTAAATTTTTGGTGGTCATATGCCTAGTAAATTTTAATATGGTGCTTTAAGTGGAGAATAATGGGAGAGTGAATATTAGGGAAGAAAGAAAAAAATAAAATGGACTTCATCTTTTATTTTATGCATTGAATTTACCATGTAGGAATGTTATAGGCATTACAAAAATGTCAATTAAATGTATCTCAAGCCTTCTTTATAACCAGTTAACTGCACTTTTGTTATTTTAGTTGAAGAAATAAGTCTAAAATATAAAAAAAATAAATTTGAGGCAAATCTAAAAGGCATTAACAGTCTGTGAAATGACTGCAGATGACTTTTAAAGCTACTCAGTGTACTCCAGCAACCAACTCATTATCCCAAAAGTCTGTTTGAATGCAAGACTTCCTCTCCAGCAAAGATTCATTCTTGTTATATGACTCTAAAGAACTGTTTCAGCTACTTAAATAGGCAGAATTGTTGGTCTCCTTTGTGCTGTGATTTTGCAGAAAGATTCCCATGAATAAATATTTTGAAACCATCAACTCAGGTATCTAACATTCGGCAAGTCTGTTTAGAAATATGTTTACTGAGAAAATTACCATTTTACATAGCAAAAGAATCTGTATCTAGAAAACTGTTTCGTTGGGATGACAAATGTTCAATTTTAGTCTGACTTCCAATAGAGTCTTAGGAAGCCCTAACACTAATTCTCCCATTTAGGTTTGCAGAGAAATTTACCTAATTAATATAGTCTATTTAATAAAATGTGGTTTAAAATAAGTTTCACTAGGTTTTTTTAAGGGTTTTAATTCCACAAAGACAAAGGCTATGGGATCTTTTGCATTCACATTTTATCACTAACACTTAAAGTAGAAATGTGATGTTTGTTGAAGTATTAATACATCAAGGTGTTAATGAATAAAGAGTGGACACTAGTATTTTAGGTTGTTTAATGATCCAAAATAGGAGGAATAATAATCTCATTACACTAGCTAGGGAATTCCAGTTGTCAGGAATCCAAACTGTGAGCATAGGTTTACTTCCCCTTCAAATGTTAAATTAATTTTCTTTATGACCCAAATAGTTAAGTAAACCTGAAAATGAGAGCATACATTTTGTAAAAGCCAGCGAACTCATAGTTAGTGTCTGTTATCTGTGCCACTCTAAATTATAAATTATAAAGCCATGAAGATTGATAGAATAATGATATTAATATATGCATAATGTTATAGACATTTTCATGATATAATGGAGGGCTTAGTAACTACTTTTTAAATAAAGAGATGAATGAATAAACAAAAGTTGAATGAATGAAAGACACAAGAAAAACTAAAAGAACTGGAATTTTTATTAACAGTTTAAACAAACACCTGTTTAATTATTGGAGATTATACTCTAGAAAATATTCTATGCTCAGTTTCCTGGTGACACTCAACTTTAATTCTTCAGGCAAGATTCCTAGATCCACAGATAGTATGTGTGGTCAGATATCAGAGGTAGAATTGTAACGGGCACTGGATGGCCAGTGGAGTTAAAAATCAATAGGGATTCCTCTGGATACAGAAGATTCAAATAACCTATGAATGGAAAATCACAAATTGGAATTGAATAGAGCTAATAAGAGAGTCTACACCACTGGGACAAAGACCTGGGAGAAGGGACCCTCCAATGTGGAGAACATGAAATACAATCATTCAAACTCTGCAACCTCTTTACGTGTGTGCACACATCCAACATGTTACACATGCAATGTTGTCTCTAGTTTCTAAGAGACTGCAATCTAGGTCTGTCCTACATGTTACTTATAAACAGAAAACAGATATTTCTTTTCCTTTTTTGATCTCTTATTTTTTTTTCTATTTCTAAACCCAATGTTTACTCTCTAATAAGTTCTCTGACCTTACTCGGTAGTAGAATGCCAGTGTTGCTTTAGAGAAAGAAATAAAAAATAATCAATGTTTCAGTAGAGATATTTACTAAAGAAAGGATTCAATTGGGGAATATATAAATTAATTGAGTAGAAATATGGATGCGATGTCTGTTTCTGTGAAAAAAAACAAAAACAAACCATGGCTTTATAATATTGTTACATACCTAATGGCTGTCATTTGTGTGAAATACGTATGATTAATACAAATGTACCAAATGTGTCGTAAGCACCTACTATGTGCCGGGACCATGTCCTTGCTTTCAATATAGACAGAATTTCATTTATCAAGCGCCAATTACTTGACACAATTAGTTTTACTTATGCATATTTAGCTTGTCCTTTGGTTTACCTAAAAGATAGAACATTTATAATGACTACAAATTTAAAAAACAAAGAATAAATCTAACATATGTTGCTTTGTAAGTAGTTGGTGAATCATGTAACGGATATGTTCAAACAGTTTTAGAGTGACTTTAAATTTTCAATTGGCAATAGATGATGGATTAGAATTCTTTAAAAATAAAATCTCTTTGTGAAAAAGAGAAAAGAAAGTAATCCAGGTCATTAATCTTATCCTTTATATTTCACTTTAGCAAGAGATAATTATGATTGTATTAACTATATTTTATTACCACAAAAAAGAATCTAGAAGGCAAATTATCATATGTTAGAAAGTTGTGCAATATAGCTGTTTTCATTTAAAAAAACGATAATATACTATGCTTACAATTCAAAATCAAGGAAAGTAACTTTTTGGAGGTAAAAGTATATGCTGTGTCCACCATATCTGGTTTGCTTTAATAATTCTACAGATGTCTAATGAATATAATTTACATTGACTTGTAAGTATAAATTTTAAAGATACTCATATTTGAATTATTTTTCATAGAAGACAGAATAACATAAGATGAATACAAATGTGATCAGAGATGTGTAATGGCCACTCCATCATAATCACCCATGGTGAGAAGAAATTTCATGGAGTGAGAATCAAAAGGCATTGCTTGTCTTCCCCTTAAAATGAAAATCTACTAGTCAGAATGAGAATGGGTTGCTCACAGGCATGCCTTAATTCACTGAATAATGACTATGCTTTTATGGCAGAAATTCAAGTCAGATAAGGGACTGAAAGAGTACTCAGTGGGAAGTAACTGTACTTCCCTGGAGATGATGAACTTTGGAACTGAGGTAAGTTGAGGAAAAAATGGAAATCAGGCATCCTACTGTATCTGTGGCAAGCATTCACACTGATAATGTAATAGATATTGATGCCTGCCCACAGAGATGAATGGCTGAAGAAGAAAAGAGGCATTTTTCAGTTCTTCTTGATTCCGTATTATTCTTCTCATGAGTACTGCTTGAAAGCTAATAAAATGATTTAAGAATACCATTACCTCTGGAATGTATGTAATTGGATAAATGGTAGCAGGTCATGGTTCCCACTGATGGAGAGGTAGTTACAGATGTGTCCTATGTTTGTTTAGGGAAGCGTTGTAATGCTCAGTGAATTTTGTTATTTTTGAAAGACTACAATAATAATGCTTTTATCCTTATTTCTTTAGAAATGTATTGGTATTTCAAGCACTGTATCCAAAACCTATCATATTCCATTATCAGTGAAAAACTATTAGGATAACCTATACCTTGAAATCAGGAGAAGAAAATAAAGCCTTGTGTCTCCTATAATACTTGTCTAGTGCTGAGTTCTTCTTCAGGAAAAATAAAAAACTTTAATAACCTGATTTTAGTCTAGTTTCTTTATAATTAATAATTTTCTTTATGATTGTCTGTTGATAAGTATATTCCATGATTATGTGGAAAAAAAAAAACTTTGGAGAGGTGTTCTTTTTCTTTTTTTCTTTTTCTTTTTTTTTTTTTTTTTTTTAGATTTTATTTATTTATTTATGAGAGGCATGGAGAAAGAGAGAGAGAGGCAGAGACACAGGCAGAGGGAGAAGCAGGCTCCATGCAGGAAGACTGACATGGGTGGGACTCAATCCTGGGTCTCCAGGATCATACCTGGGCTGCAGGCGGCGCTAAACCGCTGCACCAGCCGGGCTGCCCTGGAGAGGTGTTCTATGTTATTTTAATTTTTAACAAAAAATTATCTTTGGTTAAATGTTTAAAGTCAAAAGATAAGGGTTTTCTAATACATATCTAGGCAAAACACATGATGTGACGGAAAAGAATGGAAAATTTCTATAATTAGAATATTCTAGATTTTTGTGATTTTTGCTCCTCTTGACTTCTGTGATTTCCTGATTGATGTGCAAGCTATTTCATCATTTTGGACTTGATATTGTTAAAATAAGTATAAAAAGGAGGGTGAATGATGATTTTTCTTCCACTTCAAATGGGACACAATTGTTTTAACTTCTCAACATTTTATTTGTCAAATATTATATTATTCATATAACTTGCATTATATGCATGGAATATTCTGAAATTATTTTAAATCAAAATTTAATAATCTGAAATTTGTGGGGGTGATTTCATGCTTTGATATGAGTGAAAAAGTGAATGATTCTTTAGGTGGAGAGTATCTTGTTTAAATAAAACAAAATTTTTATGTGTAATTAACATGCATGCAGCAAATTCTCTGACAGAATTCATGCCTGTGTGTGTACAAACACACATGCAGGTAAGAATGGTGGCAAAATGCCAAATCTCACAATTAATACCTTCTAATTGAACTACATTGTAACCGTAGTGCTTATATAAAGTATATATTTGGTATTTTATTTTATTTTGAACTCATAAATTGTTTCAAGGAGGACTAAAGTTTCATCTCTGAGAGAATTTCACAGAAGGAAATTGACCTTTGAGTCACTCAATCTCATGAGAAGAATGCTAGATTATTCAAGCTACTTTGATATGATGAGCAAGTGGACCCAAAGCCAGAACATCCCCCAGCCAGGGGGAGTTAGGAAGCCAGAGAGACACCTGACAAAAAGAAGATGTAAATTTCTTCCCACTCCACACATACGGTATCAATGGTGATTGTGCATTAATGGGAATGTAGGGGGCTGAGAAATTTTATCTCCCATCTATCTCCCATCTGATAGCATTTTATTCTATCTTTCGATTTATATAGCTCAACACAAACAAATATGCTTCTATATCCTTTCATAAATGAAACCTATATTTTAATTATAGCTGATGTCATGTTTCCATCAGTACTATATCAGATCCACCTCGAAGATGAAGTTTATGCATGTTTAATGATCTGGAATTATGACTAATTCCAGATTATAACTAACATAATCTAAATAAAGTCTATCAATCATAACACTCTTTTTTAAAGATTTATTTATTTTAGAGAAAGAGAATATTGGGGGGGTGCAGAAGGAGAGTTAGAGAAAGGATCAATCTGGGCAGCCCAGGTGGCTCAGTGGTTTCGTGCCACCATCAGCCCAGGGCATGATCCTGGAGTCCAGGGATCGAGTCCCACTTCGGGCTCCCTTCATGGAGCCTGCTTCTCCCTCTGCCTGTGTCTCTGCCTCTCTCTCTCTCTCTCTCTCTGTGTGTGTGTGTCTATCATGAATAAATAAATAGATAAATCTCTAAAAAAAAGAAAAGAAAAAGGAAAATACAGATCATTTTATGTTACTTCTCTTCTATATTTTGCCAAATGCCCAGTCAATATTCCTCAAATACATATACAAAGTGATGAGTAAGTTAGTGCATAAAAAAAGGAAAATTCAATTTATTCCAAGCAACTAATCAAAGAGTTTGCTTTTTCTCCTTTCTCCATCAATAAAGTACAATTTAAATATATTTTTAAATTTCTAGAAATCCTAAATGATGTATTTTTGAAAAACCTAAAGTTTTCTAGCTTTATAAATACAAAAAAAAAGTAATTTTCTTCAGCTTGATTATGAGAAGGTGCTCTTGAACAAGGTTATAATGAGTGAATCTAGTTCTGGGATAGTAATAACAAAGGTCAATTAACAGGCTATTTATTTATTTGAATTTTTATTTTCCAAATCTTAAAAATATTTACTCAAACTCACTGAACTTTTCAATGAACTAGATTAAAAATCTCTTACCAATAATAAGATTTATATGTAGGTGTAAGTCATCTAGGTTTCCAACAAATAAGGTAAGTAAATATAATAGTGAGTTGTTCTAACAGATGATATGTCTTTGGATGTGAATTTATGCGATAATAGAATAAAAAGCCATGATAAAATATAGATTAATACATTAATTGTCATTGCAGGAGTATTTCCTGGGTATATTCTAAGACTAGTGAATGCAAAGGAGCATTACTACAAGGTCTGTCCTTTGGGATTTATTAAAAATGAAAATAGTAAAAACAACACAAAACAAAACAAAAACCCAAACAATTTACATACTATGATAATTTTTCAATATATTTCTCCAAATTCTGTCTTTTAGACTCACATCTTAGCTTTTACACCATGATACTTCATAGAATCATTTCCCGGTAGAGAACTAACATGCAATTTTAGTATTCCTTAATTTGTTGCAGTAGTTTAGATTATAATTATGTTTAAATATGTATAATATGCAGCTAAATTCCATCAACATATTCACAAAGATCACAACCTCAATTTTACTGTGGTTGTGATCCTTTCCTTGACCCTACCCTTACACCCCTCTGACTGAATAACTCGGTTGGTTTAAATAAACAAAACAGACCCTATAGAATGAACAGCAATTGTAACTTAATCTTTCTTTTCTCATGGTTAAAAAAAAAAAAAACACACAAAGAGAGATCAAATGTCATTGTAAATAACTATGCTTTCTGAGGAAAAGAATGCAACACACATTTAATTCAACTAGAATACTATACCCAGAGATGCTGTTAAGATTTTATTATGCTTTAAGATGAGGGTAGTCAGCTTTAAAGGAAATTTCCTTTATTCTGCGGACTGCCCAAGTTCTTATTTGCATAAAATTACAATTTACAGGTTTGGTGAATATAAAATTCTGCATCCACTAATCAGCAGACACTAGTACTTAACAATTTTAAGCCATAAGTTTTGTTGATTTCATTATATAATTAAATAGATATAATGTGTTATCTTAAAAAGGAACTCTAAAAGGGTATCTCTATTGTATTAAGATATCCGTATTCCTTTTGTAGCATTCAATACAAGCAAGGTTCTCTCATCTTAGGATGCTGAATTATTTAACAATGGAATTGACCTTTTCTGGGGAAGAAGAACCTTTACAATTTAACGTGTCTCTAAAAAGGTAAGGTTTCATGTTTTAAAAGTGTGGACCAGATATTAGGGTAAAAAAGGACATACTATAGTGACAAGAAATGTAAAGATCTCTATCGCAGGGGACTCTGTTCTTAAGACACCCT
Organism: Canis lupus familiaris; assembly: GCF_011100685.1. Taxonomy (NCBI): domain Eukaryota; kingdom Metazoa; phylum Chordata; class Mammalia; order Carnivora; family Canidae; genus Canis; species Canis lupus. The sequence continues at coordinate 80,489,272 of NC_049225.1, forward strand.
GGGATCCAGGTTGACAGCAATCTAGCACCTTGTCATAACAACATGTGGACCATGTGGGCTACCTCAGTTGCTGGAACAGGGAAAGACAAAGAACTGAATGTTTACTTCTCCCTGTGTCCTCTTCGAGTGACCTACATCATGAGCATTCAGAGCTCACTGGTCAGAATAAGAAATATGACTTTGCCTAAGTACAACGAAGACAAGAAAATATGGTGTGGAAAAAAATTTGGCCATTGCAATAATTTGTTCAGCACAAAGAGATAAAGGGAAATAAGAAGTCACAATTTATAATATGGATGTTCCTATGCTAAAAGGCAAAATGATTTGAAATATAATGAAGTGCTGCAAATATGCATAATTATACTTTACATTTACATGTCTGTATCCTGATTTGTCTAAGAGTAAGTGCTTAACTAAATTGAATTTCATAATATACATTAACGCTTTCACAATTATTCCAGACAATTTTCTCAAGATCACTGTGGCAGAATTTTTTTTTTAGATTTTATTTATTTATTTATTTATTTATTTATTTATTTATGAAAGAGAGAGAGAGTGGGCAGCCCAGGTGCTCAGCGATTTAGCGCTGCCTTCAGCCCAGGGCCTGATCCTGGAGACTCAGGATGGGAGTCCCACGTTGGGCTCCCTGCATGGAGCCTGCTTCTCCCTCTGCCTGTGTCTCTGCCTCTCTCTCTGTGTGTCTCTCATGAATAAATAAATAAAATCTTTAAAAAAAGAGAGAGAGAGAGCGCAGCCACCAGCAGGGGTAGGGTGTGGCAAATGGAGAGGGAGAAGCAAACTCCCTGCTGCACAGGGAGCTGATGTGGGGCTTGATCTCAGGATCACTTGAGCCCAAGGCAGATGCTGAATGACTGAGCCACCCAGGTGCCCCTCTGCGGCAGAAATTTAAGAAATTATCTGTTTTGTGATTGAAGATGCTCTCCTGAAAGAGCTGAAAGCAGTTTTCCCAAAAATGCTCTTCCTTAGCCCCCACAACACTAAGCTTTCTGTACTTATATAAAAAGAATTATAAATCATTATCTATCTAGTCTTAATATATAATTTATAAATTATACATTTTATAAATTATCAAATAAATTTATAATTGGTATCCAATATTAAATTATAATTGCCTCCAGTAAAGGTAAGAAATGAAGAAATTATGAAACACATGTGTGTATTACATTAATAAGCTAAACCATTATGGATAGAGATTGGGCCATGTAAGCAGCAGAAATGGAGAGGAAAAGGGTAGAGGAATATATTGATTGGAAAGTCTCCCAAACAGACTTTAAAAATTAAAAATTTTAACTATATATTCCTTACAGAAAAAGAAATACAAAGCTACAAATGTACTACAACATCAGAACTTTAATAAGAGGTAAAAAAAAAATAATATGCAGGGAAAACTTTTTGTCACTAAGCAACATTTTGCCATAAACTGTTAAATTGTTTGTTTGGAATTAATTACATCATTTTTAATCAAAACTCCCACACTATACATTGCACTAGTTCCAATAGGTCTTGCACACTTGTAGAAAAATGTATGAAGATGTTCAACATTGCATTGCTTTTTATACCACATGTCATGAAGGGGTTTAGGACAGTGCCCTCTCCCCCAGAATATGCCACACTAGCATGAAGATTCTTTTGAGCTGAAGGCACTGGAGACCCTGTGTGCTCAAGAGAAACTTTTGTCCCTCCTTTAACCACACAGAAGAATCTAAAGTGGAGAGAGAGGTCCCAGAATAAAGGCTATTAACAGAGATAAATGTTATCTGAGTGACCCATCTGTAATGGCAGGGCAGACATCTAATTACCAACCATCTGTTAAGTCTCAGACCCCTACCCGTTTCTGCTTAGTTTAGGACACATAGGTATCTCATTTTGCCTGTCTTTAGAATTTCCACATCTGTGAGGATTCCCTGGTATTCACTATTAAATTTGATTTTCTCCAAACAATCTGTCTCACATCAATTTGCTTCTTAGTCTAGCTAGAAGGACCTTTGACAAGAACTTTTGCTCCATAGCAATGAAAAGCAAACTTAAAAAAAAAAAAAAAGAAGAATACCACTCCTGAAATTAATACAACACTGCATGTTAACTAACTGAAATTTCAATACAAACTGGAAACAAGCAAACAAAAGAATAATAAAATAAATGAGATATCATTCTATAAAATACTACCAAGCTTTTTAATAAGTCACATATGAATTAACTTTATGTGGAAATATTCCTGGCAAGGAAGACTTGAAAGGGTATGGAGTTAAGTGGCAGAAGTTCACAGTGACATTACTATCTCAGCTAATATTTATTGGGTTCTTTCTCCATGTGGAATATGGTTATATACACCTCAAACGTGTTACATTTACATTCTCACAATGACTATGCAGTGTAGATATAATTATAATCCTTTTTACGGTTGAGAAAACAATCACTGAGAGGTCTTCTTGGGACACACATTAGGTTGCAAGACTAGTGAATGGTGGGCACTGAAAACAAATCAAGGGAGTCTGTTCCCAGCCTGTGTTATTCACATTGGGAGACTGTCTCCCAGGAAAAACACAGAAAGAGAGAGACACTTAAAGAGAAAAAAAAATTCTATTTATATGGAAAAAAAAATTCCTGTAGTTATATACTTATTCAAGTGCTCTAAAAAGAACAAAGAATAGTAGAATAAACATCAAACTTCCACCTGATGGGCCAAATAAAAAGACTTTATAAAAGTTGCCACTGTATCTTGTATGCTTTCTTTTCCAGCAACAGTGCCTTGTTAAAGTTAAGCATTTGATAAATACTTGTTACTGATTAATGAGTCATGGGCTAAATAAAAGCTTGGTGGCACACTTCACTTCTTTTGTGTTTTGATATTATTTGAATTATTTTTTTCAAGATTTTATTTATTTATTCATGAGATACACAGAGAGAGAGGCAGACACATAGGCAGAGGGAGAAGCAGGTTCCATACAGGGAGCCCTATATAGGATTCTATCCCGGGACTCCGGGGTCACAGCCTAAGCTGAAGGCAGATGCTCAACAGCTGAGCCATCCAGGGGTCCCCTTTTTTTTTTCTTTCAAGATATTTGAATTCTTGAAGATGAGACCATATATTACTTATATAACTTTATGGTATAATAATAGATTTTGAAAACTATCTCTGAAGACAAGTTAGAGTTTTCCTAAATGCTTTAAATTTGTGCCATCTTAGTGTGTAAGATTTTCAGGCCTTTTTCCCTATTTTTCTAGTATTAAAAACAAAACAAAACAAAACTTAAATGTTCTGTTTTGTATTAAGCATATGGTTTACTCTATGTATTTATTTATTTTTTAAAGATTTTATTTATTTGAGAGAGAGAGCAAGAGAGCACTAGCAGTGGGAGGAGCAGAGGGAGAGGGAGAGGGACCAGCAAACAGACCTGAATACATGAATTCATGAGCCGGGAACCTGGACAGGGCTCTATCCCAGGACACTAGGATTATGACCTGAGCAGAAGGCAGACGCTTAACCAACTGAGCCACCCAGACACCTGGTTTACTCAATTTAATAAACAGTTCAATCTGAACCACTTAACAGTTTAGATGATGTTTGACAAATGTCTGTTTCCTTTGAAAATTGAAAATAGCCTGGGAACGTTTTAAGTTCACTGTGGCTTGGGGGGGTTGCAGGGAGGGTAACTCTGCATGCATTTGGGTATTACAGTATTATAACAATACTTAAATTCCCTAGTTAAATAAATATTTTAAGTGTATATTTTTATTTTCACATTCATAGACACAAGCTTGCACACATATTTATTTCCATAGAACATCATGCTTACTTATGTTTTGCATTTATTTCTCTTATAATTATTTATTTATAATTTTAATCTCAAATATGACTTAGTAATATGCACATAATGCAAAATGGGATGGTGAGCAGAGTATTTTATTTCTAGAATGTGATGGATAATGATGAATGTTTTAAACTAAAATAATTGTATATTTTAAAAATCCCAATGTAAATATTTTTTTTAAGATTTTATTTATTTATTCATGAGAGACATACAGAAAGAGGCAGAGACAGAGGCAGAAGGAGAAGCAGGCTCCATGCAGGAGCCCAACGTGGGACTCGACCCCGGGAATCTGGGATCACGCCCTGAGTCAAAGGCAGATACTCAACCGCTGAGCCACCCAGGCATCCCTGTAAATTGTTTTAGAATGACTTGTTAGGTAATTAATTTAGGATTAAATAATTAACAGAATTAAATGATATAAATACTTATGCTATTGATTCATGTATTTTTTCACGTTTTAATGATAATTTAATTGAGGTATATGATCCCTCTGACCTGAATATAATTGGCTATTTTATGACAAGTCTCTTCTGTTGTTAGGAAAATAGGTTAAATGTATATATAGTTCCTTAGAATGTTGCTTATTGTTTTCATGACCTATTCATTTCTATATCAATACTTATGTTAACATGTCAAAATGAAGTATGTGCTTGATAGCATCTATAATAGCTTCTTGAATAGTGACTGCTATAAAAATAAAGACACAGATGCTGAAGACTGTCTCACATTTTATCATTTTAAATTGTATTTTGTTTTCCTTATAATGTGTCATATTTCTGTCATGTGAGAAAGCCATAAGCCTGCCCCCAAAAGTAAATAGTGCTTCCCCAGAAATTCGTGAGTTTATTTATTTACTTATTTATTTATTTATTTATTTATTTATTTATTTATTTAATTTTTTAAAATTTATTTATGATAGTTACACACAGAGAGAGAGAGAGAGAGAGGCAGAGACACAGGCAGAGGGAGAAGCAGGCTCCATGCACCGGGAGCCCGACGTGGGACTCGATTCCGGGTCTCCAGGACCGCGCCCTGGGCCAAAGGCAGGCGCCAAACCGCTGCGCCACCCAGGGATCCCTAGTGAGTATATTTATTGATGACATTAACATAAAAGAACATTTTTGAAAACTGTGTGTAAATCTGTGAGTTTTTTTTCATTATTGGACTTTCTATATTGAAAGACAACTAAGAAACACTAAATTACCTGATCCATAACTTACCAATAGTATATTCAAAAATGAATTTAGTTCTCTGTGACTACTCCTTCAGACATTAAATAAAGATGATATCATCTTTCTCACAAAGTCAAGGCCAAGGTCCATAAGGTAAACCTTAACACTAATGTCTGGCACAAGAAAGTAATTAAACTAATAACCATATAATTTTTAATAGCTTAAGTAATGAAATACCATTTTATAAAGTTGCAACTTAGTCTTATTTCTGAGAAATAAGAATGCTCTTGTTGTTCATCCATTATTTTGCTTAATTAGCTGACACTTCACCAATACTTACTCAGGAAAATATTTACCAATAATTTTCTAACGTGTCAATCATTGTAGTATGCATTGGAGATGTATAACTGAGCAAGGCAAAGAAGCGCTTGCCCACCATGGAGCTTCTTTTTTTCCAGTGTGTGTCTGAGAGGCAGGAGTACAGAAAATGAGTTATACACAAGATAAATTAAAATGTTATTTCAGAAACTGAACAATATGGTGATAAATTAGCATGAGAAAACTCATGACTGGGAAGTTACCTTAAATAGAATGTTCAGGACAATGATGTAACATCTGAACTACGGGCTTCATGATGAAGGAGAACCAGTCACATACACATCCTAGGGAAATATATTCCCATGTGGAGGAAACACGAGAAACAAAACAGCAGAAACAAGGGATGGGAATAAGCCAGACATAACTAAAAAGAAGAATGCTAATGTAGCTACAGCATAGTGAGGAAGGTTGCAGAGGTCTCATTGAAGGAAGAGGCAGGGATCAGATTTTTAAGTCATGACAGGAAGGCTGGATTTGTTCAAATTCCAATGGAAAGACTTTGGGTGATTTTAATCAGGTGGTTTACCTGATTGAATCTATTTAAAACAGCAATCCAAATCCAACCAATTATTTGGCGCTTGTATTAATCTAGGTAGGAGATAATGGGTGTATAATAAATAGAATTAGTGGAGAAATAGAATTAGTAGTAGGCAATAGAATTTCCTTATTTATCTATAGCCTGTTACTTCAATAAAGACCCAGATGCACCTCTTTATGCACCCTTTTTCCAAGACCACGCTGAGGTGAAGAAAGAACACACAAGGCAGTTCATAAGATTCCTGAATGGGCATAAGAGTAAGGTTTGCCTTCTGGTTAAGAAGCTGGACAAAGAGTACTGGGGAATGAACGTGGAAGCTATAGTGACGGCACTGGAGTTGGAAAACGCGTTACACGTGCTCCCTACATAGGGAAAAAAGCTCATTTGGGAAATATTTTGGAAGTAGAACCAAGAGAATGAATTTTCTGACAGCAGTACATGAATAGATACATCCAGGATAATTTATGCTGTACCAAGATGCTGATTCCATAACATGAAAATGGATCAACTGTGAATGATGAAAGGGAGTGAAAAGGGAGCACTTGAAGTAACCTATTTCATACATGCAAAATATAGATACTATTACATTTCCAAAAGAAGATTGAGTAGTCTGTTGGATGCCTGGACAGGAGATAGCGAGACTGTTAATATCAATCTGGCAATCACCTACAGGTTATTTCAAAGCCTTAAGGCCAGATGACATTATGCAATAAAATAAGGGGGAAAAAAAGCCCATGCTGAAGCCCAAAAGCAGTCAAGTATCTTGAGGCCTAGAAGTAAAGTCTCAGCAGTGGCTGGGGAGTGAAGCAAATAATCAAGATATTCTTTTATCCCTGATGCCTGGGAATGGAGGTTTTTCAAGAAATTGAGGGAGGTTTTTAGTCAAATCCTGCTGAGAGGAGAAAGATAAAAAGTACTGGTGTTCTTAATAAGAATGCTTTCATTGAGAAAGAAAACAACAGTAAACCAAAGGAAGAGTAAGAATGAAAATGAGACAGAAGTTATATATGATACTTCTTGTATTAATCATATGGTCTTTAGGGAGAAAATAGACTTGAGATAGATTGTGGCACTTGAAGTTCTTTTTTAAAGTAACAATTTAGTTGTTAATACAAGAATTATATTTATTCTGTTTATGAAAATACAAAATGGCAAAGTTTCATACCTTTTTTTCCTACATTAATTAATGTTCACATTCTTTATAGTTCTACTCACTTAACTCCCCATGATTACATGCACCAAAGGAAAATTTAATTCTTAACAATCTTATATTTGCATCATTTAAGCACTGCAAAATGTAATGAAAACCATTTTTTAAATAAAAAGGATTCCAATTTATTATCAAGAAATATTTGGTATATTCACTGATGATGTGTTATTTGTCAAGACTCAGTTCTTAGTAATTTGGCTACATTACTCTAAGGCAATGCTTCTGGTAATTGAAAATTCACATATGTGAGTGTGTGTACAGGGACAGAGAGGGAGGCTGAGACACACACACAGAAAGAGAGAGAAAGGAAGACAAAGGGAAGAGAGAATGAGCTTTGGAAACTAACTTTTAAATGATTATATATACTGATTATGTAAAAGCATTAATATTTAAGTACAATTTAAAGAAGGTATATTTTATTTACCTTTCTATGCTAAATATAAGCCATTTTTAAATGTAAGTGATACAATTATTAACAAGTTGTTAGACTGCTTAGCAGAGTTCAGAAGATAAATATTAATGAAGATGCTATACTGTGTCATATGTTGATTAATTCTGGAGTGTTATAGACTATTTTACATATTATATTTTTAAAAGGATAAGCTTAAGTTGCAAAAGAACACTAAAAACAAATGCATATAGGGACAGGTTGGTGGCTCAGTGGTTGAGCATCTGCCTTGGGCTCAGGGTGTGGCCCTGGGATCCTGGGATCAAGTCCCACATCAGGCTCCCTGCAAGGAGCCTGCTTCTCTGTCAGCCTATGTCTCTGCCCCTCTCTCTGTGTCTCTCATGAGTAAATGAATAAAATCTTTAAAAAATTAATATAAAATATTTCTTAGAAGAGAAAGACTAAAAATAATCACATTCAGTGACTCAATGAAGGCACATGGAAGTTAAAATAATCGATATCCTTCTTCAAATATTTAGAGAGTTGTCTTATAGATGAAATTTGGCTTGCATTACTCAAAATGGTCCAATGCATACTCAAAAAGGAATGATTGTTCCTTGAAATTTTCCACTTCTAATTGGGAATGAAGCCAGATGACAGTAAAGCAGTGCCCAATCATGGAAAGTCCACAGTAAATTCTTAAATTTTTGAAAGTGAACTACTTAGAAAATAGAATACTCTTTGTGTTACACACCTCTCAGCATCACATTCTGTATTGTTACACTGAAATCTCCCTTTTCAACAAGATGGAAACAATTGGGAGAAATTCAAAAATTAAAAACAAACCCCCATAACACCACACATTGGCCCTCGCTGAGTTTTTGTGATGACATGGCTGAATTAGAGCCCTTTTATAGTGATCCAGCAGTAGGTAAGAGGAAGGAGAGACAGGTTATGTGAAATTGTTAAACCTGAATTATGTTTATATTTTAGCTTGCCATAAAATTTTCTTTAAACTTAAGCATCTATGAAGAATTCAAACTTTCTGTGAAAGTAAACTTAATATTCCCTATCACAAAAATATCTGAACCCACAGAAGTAGTTGGAGAAAACTTAATCAAAACTTGATTCAAAACAAAAAATTCTGTGGGCAGCCTGGGTGGCTCAGCGATGTAGCACCACCTTCAGCCCAGGGCTTGATCCTAGAGACCCGGGATTGAGTCCCAGGTCGGGCTCCCTACACGGAGCCTGCTTCTCCCTCTGCCTGTGTCTCGGCCTCTCTCTCTCTCTGTGTCTCTCATGAATAGATAAATAAAATCTTTTAAAAAAATTCTTTTTTGAAGTTAAAAAAATGAACTATATCAACAAAAAATAAGACTCCAACTCCCAGTAAGAAGTAGTCAGGAATTTATAATGAATATATTAAACTGATGATGCATGGTAAAACCAATTGTCAAATTTGTTTTAAACAGTGAACAGATGAACAATAAAATACTAAAAATATTTTGGAAAATAATATTGTAAGTGCTTATATATAATACTTTTATGAAAAAGATAAATAAAATTAAGAAAATAAATTAAAATCTGAAGCTTACTATATTGATTATAACTATAATTTAACTTTATATAAGCCCATTATACCTTTACAAATATAATCAAGTATTTTTTCAAGCTTTTTTGCCAGCTTTTCAAAGCAAGTATAATTGTTCCCATTAAAAAGAGGAAAAAAGGGGCGCCTAGGTGGCTCAAGTTGAGCATCCGCCTTTGGCTTGGGTGCTGATCCTGAGGTCCTGGGATCGAGTCCCACATCGGGCTCCCTGCACGGGGCCTGCTTCTCCCTGTGCCTGTGTCTCTGCCTCTCTCTGTTTCTCATGAATAAATAAAATCTTAAAAAAAAATCAAAATTGTTTAATGATATTTTTGTGGACACACAGCCAAAGCAATCTCATTTCCATTTCACTGCATACTATTAATGTCCTTCTACAACCAAAAACTTATCTCTTCTATGAGGCACACAGTAATTTTTTTTAATTGTCAACTACTTGTTAAGGAATTTATATTCAAATCCAATAGTGATTACAGTATGTACAAAAATATATTTTTAATGTCAAGGTTGTATTGAGGAATTAAGAATTCACTGTTCTTTGGCAGTGCTGTTTTAATGCATATAATATTTTATTTTTTTTTTATTTTTATTTTTTTTTCATTTAATTTAGCCTTTATTTTTCATATGTGTAAGATGTCTGTTTAGGGTTGGTTTTTTTTTTTTTTTTATTGGTGTTCAATTTACTAACATACAGAATAATACCCAGTGCCCGTCACCCATTCACTCCCACCCCCCGCCCTCCTCCCCTTCTACCACCCCTAGTTCGTTTCCCAGAGTTAGCAGTCTTTACGTTCTGTCTCCCTTTCTGATATTTCCCACACATTTCTTCTCCCTTCCCTTATTTTCCCTTTCACTATTATTTATATTCCCCAAATGAATGAGAACATATAATGTTTGTCCTTCTCCGACTGACTTACTTCACTCAGCATAATACCCTCCAGTTCCATCCACGTTGAAGCAAATGGTGGGTATTTGTCATTTCTAATAGCTGAGTAATATTCCATTGTATACATTGACCACATCTTCTTTATCCATTCATCTTTCGTTGGACACCGAGGCTCCTTCCACAGTTTGGCTATAGTGGCCATTGCTGCTAGAAACATCGGGGTGCAGGTGTCCCGGCGTTTCATTGCATTTGTATCTTTGGGGTAAATCCCCAACAGTGCAATTGCTGGGTCGTAGGGCAGGTATATTTTTAACTGTTTGAGGAACCTCCACACAGTTTTCCAGAGTGGCTGCACCAGTTCACATTCCCACCAACAGTGTAAGAGGGTTCCCTTTTCTCCGCATCCTCTCCAACATTTGTTGTTTCCTGCCTTGTTAATTTTCCCCATTCTCACTGGTGTGAGGTGGTATCTCATTGTAGTTTTCATTTGTATTTCCCTGATGGCAAGTGATGCAGAGCATTTTCTCATATGCATGTTGGCCATGTCTATGTCTTCCTCTGTGAGATTTCTGTTCATGTCTTTTGCCCATTTCATGATTGGATTGTTTGTTTCTTTGGTGTTGAGTTTAATAAGTTCTTTATAGATCTTGGAAACTAGCCCTTTATCTGATATGTCATTTGCAAATATCTTCTCCCATTCTGTAGGTTGTCTTTGAGTTTTGTTGACTGTATCCTTTGCTGTGCAAAAGCTTCTTATCTTGATGAAGTCCCAATAGTTCATTTTTGCTTTTGTTTCTTTTGCCTTTGTGGATGTATCTTGCAAGAAGTTACTATGGCCGATTTCAAAAAGGGTGTTGCCTGTGTTCTTCTCTAGGATTTTGATGGAATCTTGTCTCACATTTAGATCTTTCATCCATTTTGAGTTTATCTTTGTGTATGGTGAAAGAGAGTGGTCTAGTTTCATTCTTCTGCATGTGGATGTCCAATTTTCCCAGCACCATTTATTGAAGAGACTGTCTTTCTTCCAATGGATAGTCTTTCCTCCTTTATCAAATATTAGTTGCCCATAAAGTTCAGGGTCCACTTCTGGATTCTCTATTCTGTTCCACTGATCTATGTGTCTGTTTTTGTGCCAGTACCACACTGTCTTGATGACCACAGCTTTGTAGTACAACCTGAAATCTGGCATTGTGATGCCCCCAGATATGGTTTTCTTTTTTAAAATTCCCCTGGCTATTCGGGGTCTTTTCTGATTCCACACAAATCTTAAAATAATTTGTTCTAACTCTCTGAAGAAAGTCCATGGTATTTTGATAGGGATTGCATTAAACATGTATATTGCCCTGGGTAACATTGACATTTTCACAATATTAATTCTGCCAATCCATGAGCATGGAATATTTTTCCATCTCTTTGTGTCTTCCTCAATTTCTTTCAGAAGTGTTCTATAGTTTTGGGGGTATAGATCCTTTACATCTTTGGTGAGGTTTATTCCTAGGTATCTTATGCTTTTGGGTGCAATTGTAAATGGGATTGACTCCTTAATTTCTCTTTCTTCAGTCTCATTGTTTGTGTATAGAAATGCCACTGACTTCTGGGCATTGATTTTGTATCCTGCCACGCTACCGAATTGCTGTATGAGTTGCTAAAAGATAAAAGGGTCAACCAGGAAATTAAGGAAGAATTAAAAAGATTCATGGAAACTAATGAGAATGAAGATACAACCGTTCAAAATCTTTGGGATGCAGCAAAAGCAGTCCTAAGGGGGAAATACATCGCAATACAAGCATCCATTCAAAAACTGGAAAGAACTCAAATACAAAAGCTAACCTTACACATAAAGGAGCTAGAGAAAAAACAGCAGATAGATCCTACACCCAAGAGAAGAAGGGAGTTAATAAAGATTCGAGCAGAACTCAACGAAATCGAGACCAGAAGAACTGTGGAACAGATCAACAGAACCAGGAGTTGGTTCTTTGAAAGAATTAATAAGATAGATAAACCATTAGCCAGCCTTATTAAAAAGAAGAGAGAGAAGACTCAAATTAATAAAATCATGAATGAGAAAGGAGAGATCACTACCAACACCAAGGAAATACAAACGATTTTAAAAACATATTATGAACAGCTATACGCCAATAAATTAGGCAATCTAGAAGAAATGGACGCATTCCTGGAAAGCCACAAACTACCAAAACTGGAACAGGAAGAAATAGAAAACCTGAACAGGCCAATAACCAGGGAGGAAATTGAAGCAGTCATCAAAAACCTCCCAAGACACAAGAGTCCAGGGCCAGATGGCTTCCCAGGAGAATTTTATCAAACGTTTAAAGAAGAAATCATACCTATTCTCCTAAAGCTGTTTGGAAAGATAGAAAGAGATGGAGTACTTCCAAATTCGTTCTATGAAGCCAGCATCACCTTAATTCCAAAGCCAGACAAAGACCCCGCCAAAAAGGAGAATTACAGACCAATATCCCTGATGAACATGGATGCAAAAATTCTCAACAAGATACTGGCCAATAGGATCCAACAGTACATTAAGAAAATTATTCACCATGACCAAGTAGGATTTATCCCTGGGACACAAGGCTGGTTCAACACCCGTAAAACAATCAATGTGATTCATCATATCAACAAGAGAAAAACCAAGAACCATATGATCCTCTCATTAGATGCAGAGAAAGCATTTGACAAAATACAGCATCCATTCCTGATCAAAACTCTTCAGAGTGTAGGGATAGAGGGAACATTCCTCAACATCTTAAAAGCCATCTATGAAAAGCCCACAGCAAATATAATTCTCAGTGGGGAAGCACTGGGAGCCTTTCCCCTAAGATCAGGAACAAGACAGGGATGTCCACTCTCACCACTGCTATTCAACATAGTACTGGAAGTCCTAGCCTCAGCAATCAGACAACAAAAAGACATTAAAGGCATTCAAATTGGCAAAGAAGAAGTCAAACTCTCCCTCTTCGCCGATGACATGATACTCTACATAGAAAACCCAAAAGTCTGCATATAATATTTTAGGTTTTGCTTTTTGAAAAATAGTTTAATGGATATTTGTTGATTACTGAATGCAACAAGCTCCTCCATCAAACAAAAACAAAAACAAAAACAAAACAAAATCAAAATCCTCTAGAAGTGGTAAGTGAAAATCTTTCTTACTTAGGTTTGGGAATTTGAATGCTCTCATACCCAGGTTTGTTTTCTGTACATGTTATACTTGGCATTTTGAAAGGTTGAGTCCTAAAGTTTATTTTCAGAAGGTCTAATAACAGCAAGATTTTATTTGGAAATTAATAGAGAAATCTATTCTCGGCATCTTTGTATGCTTAAGTCAGTAAATGTTAGTTGGGCCCAAATGTTGCTCTAACTTTTTCATACAGATGCATCTATCTTGTAAAAACCTTATTAAAATGCATATGTTATGTAAAATCACATAAAACATATGTAAGAGAAAGTATGGTATATATAATGTATACATATGACTTGATAGACTAAAATAATTTGGTAAATAAAATATATTTCAAATGTATATCATTTGTTCAAATACTAGATCTTCTGGTTTATGTAAAATGTGATTCAATTCCCCCCAAAATGAAATGTAATTCAATTTTCAAAATATCTTTATGCTAAAGCTGATCATAACAATCTATTTGTACAGAGTGTATTATACATGAAGTATATTAGAAAACAATAGTACATACTGGTTTAAAAAGACATGATTAATGTTCAATCTGTGGATTGCATAAATTATATAAAAATATTGAATCTGCCCTTTTGGGCAGATATTTTCTGTTTTCCATCACAACATCATCATCTCTCGCCTGGACCATTTAAATAAACTCCTAAATGATCCCCTCTTTGCTATTAAACTTGTCACCTCTACTCTCTTTTCCAAATGACAGCAAGAGTGGTATTTTTAAAAGGCAAATTTATTCTTGTTGCTTTCTCACTTAATATCTCTCACTCTATTCCTATTAAATTTATAATGAATTTCAACATGCCTAGCAGAGTCTCTTGCTTCATCTCGACTTAATTTCATGGAACTCTGCCTCATTCATTAATCTCTAGCTGCTTTTATCTCTTTTTCTGATGGCTGTTACTGCTGCAGGGACTTTGCACATCCTTTCTCTATATTGTGAATGATCACTCCCTTCTCCTTTACCTTGGAGGCCTCAGATTTAGTATCACTTATTATTTCAAATGAACCTAGTTCCACTATTTTGGTGCTTCCATAGGTTATCATTCTCCTTACTGTAGTTCTAACTTCATTTTTGGAAAAATAATGTTTTGTCCCTAACATTAAGTAGAAAACTAAATGAGTTAGGGAAAAGATCTTACACACTGGTTTGCCACTAATGGCTAGTCTAGCATGTGATATAAAGTAGGTACTTAATACACTTTGGTGACCGAAAATAAATTTCAAGTATTCTCAATGTTTTGTTATGTGGAGCTATGTTACATATGTAGGGAAAAATTTGAATTCGTAGACTCAAAAAATAAAAGCTAACAAAACATTTTTATAGGTAGATACTAAAGAAATAGTTTATTTTTTTAATATAGTTTAAGCAGATGTTTAGTTTATTTGCTCCCTTAAGAATACACTATTTTCGGGACGCTGGGTGGCTCGGCGGTTGAGCATCTGCCTTCAGCTCAGGGCATGATCCTAGAGTCCCGGGATCGAGTCCCACATTGGGCTCTCTGCATGGAGCCTGCTTCTCCCCCTGCCTGTGTCTCTGCCTCTCACTCTCTCTCTCTCTCCCTCTCATGAATAAATAAATAAAATCTTTTTAAAAAATACACTATTTTCTAGCTACCTGAGCATTGAAAAGGACTGGTTTAAAAATCAGAGTTCTCTGACAATATCAAAAGATACACACACTCCCAAGTTTAATGTAGCATTATTCACAACAACCAAGATACAGGAACAACCTTAAGTATCTGTGAATTGGATAACTGCATAAAAATGTGGTATACGCACATACATACACATGACGGAATATTACTCATCCATGAGAAAAAAGGAATCCTGCCATTTATGACAACATGGATGGACCTTGAGAGCATTATGTTAAGTGAGATAAGTGAGACAAAGAAAGGCAAGTACCATACGATCTCATGTATATGTGGAATCTAAAAAACAAAAACAAAAACAAAAAAACGTGGAACTCCTAGACACAGAGAGTAGAATGGTGGTTATCAGGTGCTGGGCAGTGCGGGAATTAGGGATATGTTTAAGGACACAAACCTATAAACAATAGGTAAGTTCTGAGGATCTAATGCACAGCTGCACAGCGTGGTGATGATAGATAATAATGCTACATTACAAACTTCGAAGCTGCTAAGACACTAAATCTTAATTGTTCCCACTACAAAATTGAAATGATAATTACATGCAGTGATAAAGGTGTTAGCTAATGCCACAATGGTAATCATATTGAGATGAACATGCTGTATACCTTAAATTTATATGATGTCATATGTCAATTATATCTCAATTTTTAAAGATCAGGGTTTTCTTTGATGTTTTTGTTTGGTTCTTTTATATTTTTGTTTTTTAAGAATCTCCTAATGGGTATTTCAACACTCAAAATGACAAAATGCAATTCTCAAAGCCTGAAAAACATTTGAGCGAGCATCAGTATGTTCTATTTCTGATTGCTAATATTGGTGCAAAGAATTACAGTGAATACGTAATGAAAAAACGTTAGAAAGAACAAATTAAATTAAATTTGTATTTGCTTTTTAAATATTATCTGAGGTTAACTAAATTTTAAATTGTGCCATCTATGTACCATAGCAGAGAAAGTAGCATAAAAAAGAGTCAGAAAATAATTATCTAGGTCAATTTCTTTAACGATACAATTTATCAGGCTTACTAAAACGTTACCCTGTAGGAAAAAGTAGAGTTGACATAGCAATATTTCATTGGAATTATAGTCTTTGGAAAATTGCCTAGTTTAAAAGTAAGATATTTTGGTTACGGTTGATTAAACTATTTAAACAATCTTTGCTGTTATATGTGGCTTGTCGTTAGATAATCTAAAATAAACACATAAAACAAATAGAAAATATATTTTTCTCCTGTGATTCATTGCTGTGTATATTTTTATTATTTTAAATGCACATTATTGAGGTTTTTAAGCTAACTCTAGTCTGGACTGAAAGTACTTTACATAGAAGTGACTCAGTGACTTTCCCACTGTTGCAGTAGATTGATTCATACATACAAAGGAGAGGCTATCCATTTGGCCTTTTTATTGTTTTGATTATATTTTGGGATTAAATTATTTATAACACATTTTAATGCAAATTTATTTGACCTGTAGAGTTGATTCTAAACATTGTGAAAGGTTTACATGTAACCTTTACTTAGCCTCATCAATCCCAGCATTATGCTGAATAATTACTATTTTAAAATTTTTGATGGAAAGTATACTTCTATGCTCATTAATTCAAATATGTTTGATAATAACCAGAATTGCCAATTCCAAACATTCTACCTTCTTCATTCTAGGGACTTTATTAATACAAAGAATAAGTAACAGGTAAGATTTGCTATCATATTTATTTGTATACACTTGTATTTGGAGGTTTTTTGGTTGTTGTTTATTTCAGTCACATGTGGCTCCTTCTGATTAATATTCACCAGTTCATGGATCTATAAATCTCTTACAATTTTTCTAACATCAAATACAGTTTAGGTTACTGAATGCAGAAATAAAAAAAAAATCTTATGAGGTTAATGTGACTTTTTTTCATTGTATTTTATGCTAAATTCTAATCCACATTCTTGAAGATTTTATAGTTATTTATCTATATTTTTGGAGGAAAGCAGTACAAAATGCCTTTGTACAGGATGAGTCACTCCAAGGACTGTGACTAGAGACAGCATATTAGTATTGCTTGACAAAGCAACTTATTATTTAAGCACTGAAAGGAACAAGAAATTGTATTTGAGTGAAAGGGAAAGGAAAGGCAGAAGAGGAAAAACATCAGTACAAACTATAACAAACAGAAAATTGGATGAAAAGAAAGAAGTCAAAGTTCTAGGAGGAATACCAAATATGAGTATAGCCTGGCGCACTACTTATCAGCTGCACACAGGCCAAGCTCCTCGAGGAAATCCAATTTGTTCAGAGGAAGTGACCAAAGAGATAGAGCCAGGCAAATGATCCGAAGTGCCCTGTAACAAAACATACCAGAGAAGCTGCTTTCCATAGTTTGCAATGTTTCCCACTAGGCTTCGTCAATTATAAGAAACCACCCACTTTTAAAATGGCACAAAGAATCTCTAATTCGGTCAGAGTTACTATTATATATATATATTTTAAAATTATGTAATGGAAAAAGGTGCTGACAACTGAACTAGTGAATTCACATTTTCTCAAGTTCTGAACCCTTTAACCTAAAGTATTTTATTCCAAAATGTATGAAAATACATCCTTGATCATTTCAAGACATCCAAACCTAATTAGGTAAAATAAAAATCGAACAGTTTGACAAGATGTATTTCAGATGAAGATTTAAAA
This sequence comes from Canis lupus familiaris, assembly GCF_011100685.1. Lineage (NCBI taxonomy): Eukaryota > Metazoa > Chordata > Mammalia > Carnivora > Canidae > Canis > Canis lupus. Next base: position 80,506,824 of record NC_049225.1, read on the forward strand.
GTTAAAGTAGGCTCTATGGATCATGGGCTGGCATTACATTAAAAGACAAGTGAGAAACTGATGGGAATTGGGTAATATGTCAATAATCTATAAAGAAATTATCAAAGTTGAAAAAAAATGGGACATTGTCCCTTTCATCTTGAGTATAAGAAAAAATGATGTATGACGACTAAAACAACAAAAATGCAGCCCTAAAGAATGAAAAGAAAAATAAGTAGTTTACACAGTACCATAATCTCCAAGGCTGGCCATAGAATCAGGAAAATCACCAAATTTCAAGAATTGTATAGCTACAAATATGATACTGGGTTAATTATAACCATAGGAATCTGATAAAAGACTAGTTTGCATGTCTTAAAATAAGCTTTTCCCTCAACTTTTATCAGTTGGGAAATGAATCAAGAGAAGATGTGTTGTTGAATCATGCAAACCGGGATGGTTTTACCCTAAATTTCTTTCAATTCTAATTTACTTTGTTAGCCATTTCTATATTTTCTAACTGCCTAGATGGTGCCTCAATGGTTTTCAGCTGTCTCAGAATCAAAAATTCTTAAAAGCATTTGCAGGCTTAATGTTGTGCAAAATGATCTATTAGCTATAACTACATTTAAGCCTACGTTGTCTTTATGCTGAAATGGAACAATTTTTCAGCTTGATGGAAAAATGCACTCAGTATCCTCAAAGTATCATTTTCTCTTGTGTATGAATTAATGTTCTGACAATAAATTTCAGTTTATAGCAATTATATAATATTTTCATGGTTTGTCTATATTGTTTCCACTTAGAGCCTATTTCAAACATGGGGGTGTGCAAAACCATGAAATCTGTCCTCACACAATGGAAATATATTTATGGCTCCTAATGTAATATATCCTCAAAATACTTGATATGGTTAGAGGGACAAAATAGGTAGGTGTTAGTTTACATGGAGTCTTTTCAAGTTGTTTAAAAATACTTAGAAATAACTGACTTTATGTGCATGTATCCAATCCACTTGTGTTTATTTAGTGCCTATTATATGCCAACCATTAATTGAAGCTCTCAAAATGCATCTCTGAACAAGAGAGTTTTCTCTTCCAAGAAAGCCTGCATTCTCCTGTGAAGAGTCAAAACAAAACAAAACAAAACAAAGACACCGAAACACAAAATGAATGAATAATCAAATACACATTTGGAAAATATGAGTCTGTGATTCATATTCTGCAAATAATTAACATAGAGTAATATGGTAAGAGGAAAACGATAAAGGTAGATTGGTTTAATTTGGGAGAATTCTCTAACAAAGTCATATATATACTAAGATATGAATAATTATATAGTCATAAAAAGTACTGGAAGGAAGGACACTTCAAGAAGAAATTGGTAATATTATGTTTTGTGACAGATATGCCGCTAAGCCGTCACCAGATTTCAGCTCTGCCTTTCTCCACAGAACTCCTTATAGGGTATAGTTCTTCTTTGAGTAAGATTTACATCCCATTTCCTTTCCCTGAGGCATGTACATATGTCTAAATTTGGCCAAATATGTAAACAGAAATGGTGTATGGTTGATGTCAGAAAAACTCCCTTATAGGTAACACAGCTTGTGCCCTTTGACATGTATTTGTCCTTTCCAACATTTTTTTTTCACCAAAATGAGAGAGGGAATGGTTGAAATTACATTTTAACTGCCATGTTGCACCATAAAGTTAAGTATCTACACCTTATGATGAAGCATTTAGTGGAAAAAAGTTTGATTCCTACACTATGAGGACCATGAGAATATCATGAAACACAAGACATAATGTCAATTAGGGACTGATCACCAAAAAGGTATTAAAGAAAAAAGAGGAGGGAATGATTAACTTATTTTTTTCCTTGGACAACTACATAAATCTCTAATTTATTCATTTGTATAAGATTGCTCAACTATAACAACACAGAAAACAACTCAATAGATAATTCTGCATTGGAGAGAGTAAAGAAAAAAAAAGTTTAGATGTCTATCAGTTATACCTGGCAAAAATATCAAAGATATGGTATTTCTGGATGAATTACTGAGACGATACGTCATTGGACCTGCTTTCTATATGAAAACAAAGAACATCTGCAAGGCACCAAAATAGGTAGTACTGCTGCTATATTTTAAATAGAAGAGAGATAACCTTATGGGTAGAATGCTACTTGATTTCAAAGTGTAATTTATTTACTACCTTGCAATGAGAATAGTTGGGTATGGATGTATGTGTATCAATAAAATATTAAGTGGGAGGAAATTGACATTTATTGATCACCTACAATGTTTCAGGAACATTAACGTATTTTAGGATATATCATACGTATTCTGAGACATAGACATCATTAACCTATTTGTAGTCGAAACAAACTAATCTAAGGTTATTTAAATACATTTTATAAAGTGGTAGGTGAACCAGGAGAAGAACTGGAACTGATTCACTTGATTTATTACACACTACCTATCTATTCAAGATTATCCACAAAATGGCAGTGACTCAGTTCTGTTTTTTTTTTTAATTATCCAACTACTTTTAGTAATAAATCATGACAGTGAAGGCCAGTTGGTGAAGGATGTATGTGGACATTAAGGAATTATAATAGATTATATATTTGTCACCCTTACCTGTAATATCAATTACCTACCCCTGAAAGAATATTCTAATATAGTCTCTATTTAATATTCTAATATAGTCTCTATTTAATTTCAAGTTTCCTCACTATAAAATTTAAAAGACAATAGAGTTACTGTAAATGAAATAATGAATATATATCATAATTTCACAAGTAGTATTATTTAGTATTAATTTTAATTGATATATAAATAATAAAATTAATGAAGATGTACTATTTTAGTTACTCATAAGGACATAACCATAAAATCATCAGAAATCACAGAGAAATAATTATTTTTTCTACAACTGTCATTAAGCTAATCATACATTACACATATTCATGGAAAAAAATGTTTTGCCAGTTGTGCCTATGTTCAAATCTGTATTGTTGTGCCAAAAATCTTTACATTTTTCCTGGTACCCAAAGAGAAAGATACCCTCTTTTTCTCTCAGCATTTCTTTAGAGAAATCGTATTTTTAGACTATTTGTCTTTCTGGGATATATTTCAACATTTTTAAAAGCTAAATGAGTCTTTCGTAAGTGTGAATTCCGAGGTTGTCTTTCTCAGGGCATCTTGGAGAAAACTATTCGAAATGTTACCATGAATGAGGGTGGCACTCTGATGTAGTTTAGCTTTGGTACTTGGTTCCAAGTAGTATCGTCTGATGTTGAAAAGACACAAGAAGTGTTATAGTTCCTTTGAATAAAATACAGCATATATGTAGGAGGTTGTATCTGTCTGTCTGGCTATATATTAGGGTGAGATTTCTTTGGTCTTTGTAATCTCTTTTAGCAGATTACTTGTGATGCATATTACAGTCTGGTTTTATGCTTATTCAGTGATAAAACTGCTTACTTCTTGTAATTTGTGGCTAGGTTTATTGGATTGGCAGGATATTTCATTTTTAACTATATTTCTTCAAAAACTTGACAATGAGGATGGAATTGGTCTGGCAGTTCCTGATGCGAGGGGATCCAGTTGAGGGTCTTTTGGCAATATAACAACCAAGTAAGATACCTCAAATTATTAAAAAAAAAAATCTCCCTTCTGGCACTCTGCTTCTTGGAATAGTAGCCAGACAAAACACTCTCTCCATATTCAAGATTTTATGATTAAGTCAGCATAGGTAATACAGGCTCCTAAATCTAGTCAGGATCTCCATTAGTTCTGATGGTATATATATATGGTGAGCTAGGAACGTATCCTGTGGTCTTTCTCATAAATTGGCATATATCTCTGTCACATTTGAAATAGGTAACATTTATGAATCCAGTCTTGCAGTAAGCTAAGGAAGGTGCCTCTGATTTGGATAAATTAAGGTATTTATGGGTGTTCTTAGAAGGAATCTGTCTCAAGTAAATAGAAGGTGAATATTTGTGTGATATACATCATCTAAGAGCAAAGTTAAAATTTGATAGCCAGTAGAAAATCTTGAGAAAAATAGAAACATGAGAACTAAAATTAATATTTACAGAACTTCTTCCTTTCCCTACTGTCCCCACTCCCTTTCATCCAGCTGTATCTGTTAGTTCTGTCCATTTGTCAGACCAATTCCTAGGAAGAAGAAGGAATGACCTTTTAGATGAGTGGGTTTCTTTCATTTGTGGATTTCCCTGCAAAGGGCGATGGGTGCACAATATCTCTAGCTGGTAATGAATCATTTGGTTTATAAGTATATGAATCTCATTCCCTAGCTCTAAGTCAACTTCAATATATTCACCCAATTTCACCTACAAGAATTCTCTGTGTCATCAATGCATCATGATGAAGCAGAAATGAAAGAGATATGATCAGAGAATAATTGAGAATTTGGATAAAATATTGTGTTCCTACATGAAGGCTATCAGGTGGACAGTAGTTCTATTAGTCACTTGGAAAAAGGTAAACAGAATTATTAGGTAGAAAAATACTAACACAGAGAAAAAATCAAAATACCATAAATTCTACATTATTCTCATCTCAATAAGAAGGAAAACAGCACCTTTTATTCCAATTGCCAGCAGAGCTGATGCCATTGAGAGGGCTCCCTAGGCCTCCTAGGTAATTCACCTGCCTTCCCCACCTGCTGATATTATTAAAGTTGTTTTTTTTTTTTTCCCCCTCCCCCTGCACTCTCATTCCAACTATTATACTCAAGTGAGTGAAAAGGTAGTAGGATGGCAATGACAGACTATTACTAAAAAATTAGCAGCTGCTCAGTTTAAGGACAATAGGGGTAAGACAAAAAGAAATAAAAACAAACAAATAAACATACAGTGTTAGCTGCTTGAGTTGGAACGATTTACTCAATATAACACTTAGTCTGGCATCATCTGAAGGCAGGAAAAAAAAAGAGAAACAAACACTGTATATTATTATTGCAAGAGGCCAGGACACTAGAAGATGGATTGTAGAAAGACACTCTGGAAAATGCAAAAATGGCAAGAACAGGGAATTCAGGAAACCCCAGAAGGATAAAACTCTCAGCTAGAAAATAATTGTCAAATGGCTTAGGTTGATGGATTGAGGGAATCTCAGGGGTAGGAACTGGTGAAATATGTTTCAATAATTTTTATGCTACCCTATCCTTACATTTTCTGGTAAATATTGGTGTTATTTGTTTCATAAAAAATGTTTTGCCTTTGGTATGATGATAAATCAATATTGGTTGGTATTTTGAGTCAGACTTCCAGGGTTTTTGTTTTTACTTTTCCTTTTTTTCTATGGTTTTCATGGAAATAGTTTCTACTAGCTGACATGCTTTCTTTCCTAATTTACCTACAAACCAATTGGGAATACATTTGTGATGCAAAGTAAAGCTCTCCATCCATATTATCTACTCCAAATGCAATGGTTATGGAGTTCCCTGGGGGGGCTACGGAGGAAGGCATCTAATTTGGTTATTTTGTCCTTTCTGAAAGAAAAAGAGTACAACAGTGTCAGTCTCACACTGTACTGGAGAAAATGTCCTGAATGAAAAGAAATCAATATTACTTTGGACCCTGAAGAATAATGATACTGATTTAATTTGATAGAGAAGACTACTAAAAATAGATAACTAAAACAATATGCCATGGCCATGTATAAAATAATACCCTTTCTCAAGTGCTCAATTAGGACTTAAATAGTTATAAAAGAAAACAAAAAGTGAAAAGGGAAGTTATTCTGTAATTCCACTAAAGGGAGGTAAATTCGATCAAGATGGTCACCACTTGACCATTATATGGATTTATTCAAGATCTTAGTAAAGTAAATAAATGTGTTGTTCTGATAACTACTGTAGTTTCTAATCTTGTAATTATTCAGACTTTGGTACCATCATCTGCAAACTTTTTTTTTCTATAGTTGATCTATACTCTCAGCTTTCTATTTTCCTCTAATGGATGACTCAAAGTCTTACTGACTTTTGTTTAGGAAGGAGTTCAGTATTTATGGCAAAGGATTCCACAAAGTTTCAGGACTCTTCTTATTTTATTTAGTCATTTATAGGAAAACTTGGAGAAATTTGTCTCACCAGAGGGATCCATGAATTCTTTACTATGTAGATGACTTCTTGGTACCCTTAGAAAGAAAATAGTAATGCAAAACTGATACTTCAACTTGGCTACAATTCCTTACTTCATAGGGACATAAGACCTCACTAGACACATTACAATATTGCCAAAGTGAAGTAAAATATTTAGGGCATCTGTTGAAGGCAGCAAGTGTTACAATTGAGGAATTAGCTAATTAATACAGTCGATGTTACAATCTACCAGCCTGCAAATGTGATGGCCCACTAAAAACAATCAAAAAGCAAACAAACAAAAACCCAATAGACAATTTGAGGACTGGGAGGATATGCAGATTGTGGATCCCAGCTTTTGCAGAAGCAGTAAAACCACTGATGGAACAACTAAATGGTAAGTCTCCAGATCCCTGGGGTAGTTCCTAGGAGCTAAAGAGATTTTGAACAACTGAAATTGGCTATAGTCTCTCTCTCTCTCTCAGCTTGGAAATTCTAGATTCCGAAAAATCTTTCCATTTGTTTTGTTATGAAAATAAAAGTGCTGTTAATGAAATTTTAACTCAAAAGCTGGATGTACACTAGAGATCAACTGTATCTTTCTTCATTGGGAATGCCTGGATGCTCCAAGCAGGCCAATAACCCAAACTTCTGAAAAAGCTCAAACCCTATCTTGGGTCACTGGACAGCTAGCTAGCTGCCTTCTAAGTGCACAGGACCCAGCATCTGTCAGTGCACTATCAGGCATGCTATGAATGAGCATTATTTTCTAATACTGATATGTACTTGGTAGACAAAGTTCCCTAAACTTTGCTGCATTTTTTCACTGTTGTTCTGTCTTTTTAAAACCAGATCCTGATCAAATAAATGATCATGACTGCATCATGCTAATAGAAGGCACCAGTCCCTCGCTGGACATATCTGATACTCCTATTCCAAATATAGTTATGGCAAATATGGCATTATTTACTTACGAGTCACATCCTTGGGATAAAAAATGGACAACTTAAGTTTTTCCAATGCTGTGATTATTTCTCTTGAAATTTTAAAAATTTATCTTTTGTCTGAAATTAAAAGTACAAGCAGCTACATTTATGGCAGTTACAGGAACTAAAACTGTTGGTTTAAGATTTAAAAATTAGTTTATACACACATACATAGTGAATTTGTGTGTGTGTTCAGTGCCTGTCAAAACACAGGGAACATTTGGAAAAAACAGGGGATTTTTGACTTGATGGGAACTAAAATGTGCTTTACAACTAACTGCCTGCTTAGATATCAGTAATCGTAGAGCTCACATAGGGCAGAATAATACATCTAAAGACAAGAATCTGGCTGACAAACTTAAGAAAAAACTATGAAAATATGGCAGACTCCAAACTTAAGGCCCACTTTTAACAAATAAAATTTCATTTATGTGAAAAAATGTCACAAAAGGAAATGAACAAGTAGATTTAGAAAGCAGATGAAAATAATGAATAATGGGAATCATCTGATGAAATAAGTCCTAAACCACAATCTTTATTTACTTGGTTAAAATTGCTGTGCCACCAATATGACCATGTGAGTACCTAGACTCTAACCATACTTATCAAAAAGACAAAACTATTCAAAATACATTAAAAAAACATGTTATTTGTCAGCAGAATTGTTTATAGTCAACTCTTATTATGTGCAGGAAGTTCCCATCTACTTTTCAAGGAACCTGGTGGCAGATGGGTTTCATAGAAGCAACACCTGTAGAAGATAAGAAATTTGGTTTAATTATGAAATGTATGCTATTCAGTTGATCTAAAGTCTTTCCCTCTTCAGAAGCTGATTATCAGAGAGTGGTTAACATTTCTCTTAATACACAAAATTCCCACATCTGGAATATCAAAGCATACTGGTATCAAATGGGATTAATCTACTGAATCTAGAAATTACAAAAATGGGGGGATCTCTGGGTGGCGCAGCAGTTTAGTGCCTGCCTTTGGCCCAGGGCGCGATCCTGCAGACCCGGGACCAAATCCCACGTTGGGCTCCCTGCATGGAGCCTGCTTCTCCCTCTGCCTATGTCTCTGCCTCCTCTCTCTCTCTGTGTGTGTGTGTGACTATCATAAATAAATAAATAAAATCTTTAAATAAAAAAAAAAGAAATTACAAAAATGTTTACAGAGTCCTGTTATTTTCCTATTTCCTGATCTTCAGTTCTTTGGACAAATGGGATGAACGAAACACAACAACTACAACTGAAAAAAAAAAAAAAAAAAAAAGCTCAATTCAACAAAATGGCCTACAGATTTAATATTACCTTTTTTGTTAAGAACTAAGTAATCCGGCATGCAAGACTTTTGGACTTCTGAACTACCCTGTCTATAAACATGAGTCTTAATCTGTGTCCTGTGCCCAAGTTAATTGAAACTTCTCATAGTCACTTTCATATTTAAAAAGAGTATCTCTCTTCCCAAGAAAAAACAGACAAAGTCAAAAGGATCTGAAAGGACCCACCTGAAGAAATCTGTGACCTCTATCTACTGGGGATTTCATCTACACAAAAGTATTCCAGAGGAAAGATGAGCTGTCCCCACACTGATAGGGACCCTTTCAAGTGCTGTTGGCCATTCAGAAAGCTATAAAGGGGCATGGACAGCTGGAATAATGCATCTCATAAGAAGCCAGCACATTAGGAGGACTATGACTTCCAAAATCACTTGAAAATTAAGTTTTCCAGACTAACTGACACTGGCATTGATCTCAAGTGAAAGGAGGTATTCTAGAGAACTTATTCCTCTTCTCATTATTTTATTTTGCTTTCTTATTCACAGTAACTTAGATTACTTTATGGATATTTTTAATAGAAGATGAACATTTAATCCATTGCCCTACTTTTTCTCCCTATAGTCTCAGTAATTATTCCTATACATATAAAAGGGAACAACTACGTACTGTGCCTACTACTACACCGGGAAATATAGAAAGAGGTTGTAGAAAAGAAAAAAAAATAATAATTAGTAGACAAATAGAAATTTAGCATTTACAGGCAGAAGCTGCAAAAGACATACCCAACGTTACTTGATTAACAATACAATAGATGTTCTTTCCAGTAAGAGTATAGGTAGATAAACAAAGGTAGATCTCTGTTATTTATGAAGATAAACTGACGTCAATACACGTACTGATTTTGACCAATGTTAAAATGGACTATAGGATGTTTGTCCTAATGACTTAAAATAATGAAAGCTCTGTATATTGAACACTGGAATTTCAAATCTTCAATAAAAGCCACCTAAGACTTTGAAACTGAATAATGCCATGAGGGTCTCTGTGTTTCACATCTGGGAAAAAAAAAATGATTTGGGAAGACAGAATAAGTACTGAAGCACCTAGATTGGCTTGTAAATGAAATGTAACTTATGTGATTAACAAATATTCAACAGAAATGCATTGGGCTTTACAAAAAAAAAATATTTAGATAAAAGTTTAGATTATCAAGCTCCAGAGTCAAACAATAAAGACATTATGACAGTATGTGTAATTAAAGTATGATAAAGAACAATTTTATCACATTGCTGTCAAGAATCTGCTTTAACCATTCATTATTAATATATATAAAGGCAATTCTCCCAAGGCAAATATTGTACTTAAATTTTTTAATTCATACTATTACAATTCCAATAATTATTTTGCTTTGCACTCTATTAGAGACTGACCAGATATTTAGATAACCAAAATTTTATTTAATTGTCCAGAGAAAGGTAGAACTAGTAACGATGATAATGATAAGAATTATAGTGTTAATATCAAATAGAAACAAATGGGAGACACATCAGAAAGGTAAATACTAGGTAAAAATAATAAATTTGTCCTAGTGCCAAAAGAGAAAGGTAACTTCTTCTTTTCTTTTAGACTTTTGCAGAAAGAAGAAAGAAAAAAAGAAAGAAAGAAAGAAGAAGAAGAAAGAAAGAAGAAAGAAGAAAGAAAGGGGATCCCTGGGTGGCGCAGCGGTTTGGCGCCTGCCTTTGGCCCGGGGCTTGATCCTGGAGATCCAGGATCGAATCCCACGTCGGGCTTCCGGTGCATGGAGCCTGCTTCTCCCTCTGCCTGTGTCTCTGCCTCTCTCTCTCTCTCTCTCTCTCTGTGTGACTATCATAAATAAAGAAAAGCAAAAAAATTAAAAAAAAAAAAAGAAGAAAGAAAGAAAGAAAGAAAGAAAGAAAGAAAGAAAGAAAAACAAAAAAAAAGAAAGAAAGAAAAAAAAAGAACAAAGAAAAGGAAAGAGGAAAAAATACTGTATTTGTAAATCATTTCTCTATATCTTTGGAATATGTGTATTTTAAAAAATGATAAATGAAGCTTTTGCCAGTTTTGCATTCCAGGGGTTATCTTTCTTGAGGGTCTTGGAATATGAATATCAAAGAGGATGGCAACCTGTAATCTACTCTCTGTGGGAGTTTAGCTGAGGCACTTGGCTCCAAGTTACAACTTCTGCTTGTCAAAAAGATACAAGAAGTAAATGCACTTGCAAAAGTAAAACCATTTTCTAAAACCGAAACCAATAAATAAGGTTAAAAATGTTATTTTAGAACACTGACCATGTTTAAAAGAATAAAATAGACTGTCCAATATTTTCCTTCTTAACATACCTACCTTCATTACTCACCCTAGGACTCATCTCCACTACTGGGCTTTCCATATACTCATAAATAATGATAAAGTACACATAGCACTTTATTTCTGATCTTGGTAAGCTAGAGCATCATGGTGTCTTTGTGTGAATACCCTTACCTCATAAACTTGAAAAATCCCTATAAAAATACATCAATGATACAATTTTTATGTTCTAGAAATTATTCTAATAAGTGTTCTAAAATATTTTGGGAAAAAACTAATTTGGGGAACGTTCCCATCAGTTGATAATTTCTCAGAACTCTAACTTTTAAAAACATGGCTTCAAATTATTTAAAATGCCTTCAATAGTACTTTTTTTGGCTCACATTTTAGTGCATCCTTAAGGTATAATGCATAATAAAATACTTGTACTGCAGTAATATATAAATAAAACACAGTATTGTTATTGGGGGGGGGGAAGCAAATATTGAATTCCTGAAGAGATTTTCAAATTATCATAGATTTAAGTTTTCTACATCTACTTCTAAATATTTCCAATAGAAAATAAGTTTACAACTGTATCCTAAAGAAGTAATTACTCCTCAAATTACTGTGTCCATAGCACCCAGTATCTACCTGTAAAGTTCACCTTTTCTTTTGATAAAACAGCATATTTAACTGCAGAAGATCTTAATTTGTATGCCACTAAATATGGAAAATTTCCAAGGATTCATGATCACTTATAAATCACTACTGAGTAGATATTCTCAATATTTCTTTTGAAGAATATAATGGATCTAATAAAACAAGAGGAGAGACTGTCACAATGGGGCTATGAAAGAATGAACAGTTCATCAATATAGTGACTATTTTTCCTTTCATCTGCATCTTTTGAAATTAGCATACTGCATAGGAGTTGTGTATTGTTATTTGTGAAAGGGTTGGGCATATGAGTTTCTTGAGATAATATACTTGGATATACTTGAAAGTACCTATCTGGCAATTTTAGTTACCTCATTTAACACATAGTTTATATAAATAACATTTTGATATGCTAACTTTTGATTAGTCAAAGGGATTGATTTCCTTTGGAACTGTATAAAGTATCAGGTCACTAAACTGGGTAGGTCAAGATTTACAATAATAATTTCTATTTCATTGTAGTAAGGGTACTCTGTCACTAAAAAATAAAAAGCTTATATATGTCCTCTTAACTAGAAATAGTCAATGTAGAGGGGAGACGAAGACTATACATATTTCACACTAAGAAACCCAGTTATACAGATTTATGTTAATTTGAAAAAAAAATAGAATGTGGTACAGCATTTTCACACTACAGATAAGGGAGATTTTACTATATGTTGAGATTTCTAAATACTTTCACACGGTTCATTCTAACCCCAGGATAACCTGAATAATAAAGATAGGTATAACTTCAAAAAGATAATAGTGTCCAATTCTAGGAAAAATATAAACATGATGTATTTTGTAACTGTGCCTCTATCCAATAAGCAGTAGTGGTGGTCTCTTGATATGAGACTCTGGAGACTGATTATTTATTTATTTATTTTAAAGATTTTATTGGGGCAGCCCCGGTGGCTCAGCGGTTTAGCGCCGCCTTCAGCCCAGGGCCTGATCCTGGAGACCCTGGATGGAGTCCCACGTTGGGCTCCCTGCATGGAGCCTGCTTCTCCCTCTGCCTGTGTGTGTGTGTGTGTTTTTTTTTTTTTTTTTTTTTTTTTTTTTTTTTATGATAGGCTGTGACACAGTGAGAGAGAGAGAGAGGCACAGACACAGGCAGAGGGAGAAGCAGGCTCCATCCATGCAGGGAGCCTGATGTGGGACTCGATCCCAGGACCCAAGATCACACCCTGGGCCAAAGGCAGGCGCTCAAACACTGAGCCACCCAGGCGTCCCAAGCAATACATTTCTTTTTTTTTTTTAATTTTTATTTATTTATGATAGTCACAGAGAGAGAAAGAGAGAGAGGCAGAGACATAGGCAGAGGGAGAAGCAGGCTCCATGCACCGGGAGCCCGACGTGGGATTCGATCCCGGGTCTCCAGGATCGCGCCCTGGGCCAAAGGAAGGCGCTCAACCGCTGCGCCACCCAGGGATCCCTCTGCCTGTGTTTCTGCCTCTCTCTCTGTCATGAATAAATAAATAAAATCCTTTAAAAAATAAAGATTTTATTTTTTTATTTATTTGAGAAACAGAGAGAGAGCGCGAGTGCTCACACAACTGGGGGAAGAGGCAGAGGGAGAAGTGAACTCTATGCTGAACAGGGAGTCTGATGCCCAGGACTCTAGGATCATGACCTGAGCAGAAAGCAGATGCCCAACTGACTAAGCTGTCCAAGGGCCCTGAGAATCTGTGGAGATAATTTAAAGGTAAGTAGGGCCAGTCTGTTTTAGGGGATTTTAGGAACCATGCCCACATCATAGTTTCTGTAGCATCATGGATTCTAGGATATGAATAGATAGTTCCTGCAACCAAGCTTTATTTTGATACTTACATCACAGTAGCTGCCTAATTTATATTTCCATTTGGATTTCTCAAGACACTTCAATGATTCCAGTTACTCTATATGGTGTAATATTCAAAATGAAGGACTGGGATGAGAGGAACCAATAGGATACTAGGATAATGATATAGTAAATGGTATGCCTAGGAGTGAAAACAGACTGGACATTATTATAAAAGTAGTAACTGCAACATAGTTCTGTTTAGAATTCTCTGTGTCACAGATATAAAAGATATCTATTCTTTCTTGCAGAGAACCTGAGAGAAGATAGCCAAAGATATGACTTTAAGGAAGACATTAAATGAACAGACATCAAATACAGTTAGAAAATGAAAATATATTTAGAGTAAGACCACCTGTTCATGGAAAAAGAGAAATGGAAGAGAAGTCAGGATGTCAAGATCTCTCTGGGAAAAAAAAAAAACAAAACCTGTCAGTTAAACAGATAGGTATCATTAAAGATTGGGTGCTCACATGGGCATTTGACTTTGAGTTCTGTAAAGAGGAAGATTTGTTGAGTGTGTGTGTGTGTGTGTGTGTGTGTGTACACACAGTGAAAAATCATTTAACTTTTTTTTTTGTAACTTAGACTTATTTCTGTGCTCATGGAACATTCTCCAGAATAGATCACACAGTAGGTCACATCAGGCCTCAACAAGTACAGCAAGACTGAGATCATACCATGCCTATTTTCTGATCCCAATACTATGAAACTTGAAGTCAACCACAAGAAAAAAATTGGAAAGACCACAAATACATGGAGGTTAAACAGCATATTATTAAACAATGAAAGAGCCAACCAACAAATCAAACAGGAATTTAAAAAAAATACTTGGAAACCTACCTCAAGAAGCAAGATAAATTTCAAATAAACACCCTAACCTTATACATAAAGGAGCTAGAAAAAGCATAAGCAAATCCTACAGCCAGCAGAAGGAAGGAAATAATAAAGATTAGAGCACAAATAAAGGATGTAGAAACTAATTAACTAAGTAAATAGTACAGATCAGTGAACCAATAATGGGTTCTTTGAAAAAATTTATAAAATTGATAAACCCCTAACCAGACTTATCAGAAACAAAAGAGAAAAAAACAAACAAACAAACAAAAACAAAATCACAAATGAGGAGAAATTACAACCAATGCCACAGAAATACAAACAATTCTAAGAGGGTATTATGAAAAACTATGTGCAAAGCAAACTGGACAACCTGGTAGAAATGGATAAACTCCTACAAACATATACACTACCAAAATGAAATGAAATAGGCTTCATTTCTATTCAGTTGTCAGAAATAGAAAACTTGAATAGGCCAATAATCAGCAAAGACATGAATAGGTAATCAGAAAACTCCCAACCAACAAAAGTCCAGGCCCAGATGTTCATAGGTGAATTCAACTAAACCTTTAAAGAAGAGTTAACACCTACTCTTCTCAAACTATTCCAAAAATATAGAAAAGGAAGGAAAACTTCTAAATCTATTCTATGAGGCCAGCACACCTTTATAGCGAAACCAGATAAAGACTCCACTAGAAAAGAGAACTATAGGCCAATATTCCTGACAAATATGAATGCAAAAGTTCTCAATAAAATACTAGCAAACCAAAACCAACGGTACATTGAAAGAATACATTCACCATGATCAAGTAAGATTTATTCCTGGGCTGCGAGGGTGGTTCAACATTTACAAATCAATGTGATATGCCCTATTAATAAAATAAACGAACCATATGATCATTTCAATAGATGCAGATAAAGCATCTGACCAAGTAAAACATCCATTCATGATAAAAACCCTCTACAAAGTAGGGATAGAGAGAACATACCTCAAGATAATAAAGGCCATATACGAAAGACCCCCGCTAATACAATCCTCAGAGCTTTACCTCTGTGGTCAGGAATAAGACAAGGATGTCCACCTTCACCATTGTTATTTAACATAGTATTGGAAGTCTGAGCTTCAGCAATCAGACAATAAGAAGAAACAAAAGGGATCCCAATCAGCAAGGAAGAAATCAAACTACATTCATTATTTGCACATGACATGATACTATATGTAGAAAACGCAAAAAAAAACAAAAAAAAAAAACAAAACAAAAAAAAACACCAAAAATATTGCTATAATTGGTACACGAATTCAGTAAAGAAACAGGATACAAAATCAACATACAGAAATCTTCTGCATTTCTATACACTGATAATGAAGCAGCAGAAAGAGAATTGAAGAATTGATCCCATTTACTATTGCACCCAAACTATAAGATACCTAGGAATAAACCTAACCAAAGAGGTAAAAGATCTATATTTTGAAAACTATAAAACACTGTTGAAAGAAACTGAAGAGGACACAAAGAAATGCAAAAATTCCCTGCTCAAGAATTGGAAGAACAAATACAGTTAAAGTGTATATATTAACCAAAGCAATCTATACATTTAATGCAATCCCTATCAAAATACCAACAGAATCCTTCACATAGCATAGCTAGAACAAACTATCCTAAAATTTGTATAGTACCTCAAAAGACTGAACAACCAAAGCATTCTTGCAAAAGATGAGCAAAGTTGGAGACATTGCAATTCTGGATATCCTATTATATTACAAAACTACAGTGATGATCAGGACAGTATTGTACTGGCACAAAAATAGACAATAAATCAAAAGAGCATAACAGGAAATAATTTGCAATAGAAAAATGACAGTTTCTTCAACAAATGGTGTTGGGAGAACTGGACAGCAACCTGCAAAAGAATGAAACTAGACCAATTCTTACACTACACACAAAAATAAATTCAAAATGGATGCAAGACCTACATGTGAGATAGGAAACCAAATAAGAGCTATCTCGCCCAGGGGCTTATTTGTTACCATGCAGCCAGGGTTCAGTGAATGAATGGATGACATCCTGTCATGAAAGTACCCAAGGCCCACAATAAAAATGAGTGAATATCCAAGTATGTAAAATCTACTGAATTGGTAAATATTAAGCATCATTTTGCTTCTATTATATCAATATTCTTAGTGAACACAGATGACACATATTAGGACAAAAACCATACATATCAACCCCAATTTTGCTCACTTCAAAGGACAGAGCCATTAGGTACTTGGGTTTCCATACATAGCTCTCACGCAACACACATACACACACTTTTGGTATTGCCTAAAAATACTTACGAATAAATCATTATTTTTAAAAATACAGATTTATTTAAAATATAACCTATTATAATGATCAAAGGATACTAATTATAAATAATAAATGGCATTTAAATTTTTTCTGTCATTTAGGTTTACTGCATATATTAACAGCATATTGGCTAAAGCAAAAATATATTATAAAAATGGAAATCATGTTTATGTATTAATGGAGATTTTATACACTCAGAAAAATACTATTAGTATTAGAGATGAAGAAATAATGAACTGGGTTCTCTAGAGTTTTAGGAAGAAAATGAGATTTAAGGGTCAAATAGTCTTTAGTTTCCTCCTGAGAAAGTTTCATATCTTCCAATTTTAATGTGTATAAACATCAAACTCAGAATTTAGAAAAATACAATATTTAAGCTACTATCATAAAACATTAAATCATATAAAGATTGGATTAGAATATTTTTGAATAAGAAAATTATATTCAGTTATGTAAATATTTTGTGAGATTATAAATGTAAAATACTCATATGTAAATGATGAAATTACAATTTTTAATCCTGTTATAAAATTTGGGAATATGGAATGACTTATTCTGATATATGACAAAGAATACTGATTTTTTAAGCTTTCACAAAATAATTATGCAAGGTAATAAGCATAAAATGAAAAACAAAATACTTCCATCTATTAATTACACATATATATATATACAAATTAAGACACTATATACTTTCCGATTCCTTATATCATCTTCCTAATAGTTTAAATCAATGCCTGTATTTGAAATACATATTAAATAAACTAAATAATACACTCACGTAATTAAGTTCTCATTAAGTTTGTGACCTAGAGAATCTTTGAAATGTACATTTGCCATAACCAGATGCAAATTAGCTTAAAATAAATGTTAAGTGAGATTAGAAATAGCACATTAAGCTAAGAGTTTAAAAAGAGAAAGGAACTTGTAAGATACAAGGATAGGAAACAACAGGACCATATGAATGTTCATTCATCCTTCATCTATTGGTTGAACTGTTACACGTGCTAAGATAAGAGTACGTCATGCAAGTGATTAAAATTAAAAAATACTTATTCTCAGGTTTATAGTCACTGTCCCAACCCTCCCACGAGGGTTCTTCAACACGCCAGGGCCCCCAAACTCTCCACAATGAAAGGCTCAAATCCAGGGAAAACTGGTAATCTCCAGGACACCATTTCATTTTTATCTACAGTGAATAGCCAACACGAGTACACTGGTTTTAAACATTTATTTACTATTGTGGATTTGTCTTGGGACAACACAGCTAGGTTAGAGCTACATTCCCAGATTTCTCTCCCCTGCTTAGTCTGATGTTATTGTGAAACACAGGTATTTTGTTTGACAGGTTGAAGATAGAAGTGAAGCAGCAGACAAGTTCTTTTTATTACTCAAAAAGTCAGTGCAGGGTGTGAGAGATTGTTTCTTATCACATAATTGTCTCATCTGCTCTTGATATAAGGCAGCAAGCAGGCCCAAAACACTTCTAGTTCCTGAGGGATTTCTTCCTTAAGATTGTCCCTCTCCGGACCAGATGTACGTTTTGCTTCATGATGAATAGCATCATCCTCTCCCATGGAACACTGTTACTGAAGCTTAGAGAGCCAGGTAATTGGAGAACGAGGAGGATCCCAGGTTTTCCTTGTGAGTGCCAGCACACTCACACTGGCTCAGGGGTTTCCTCGCTTTCCCTACTTCCTGCTTGTCTTTCCTTGCTGACGGCCCTACAGACTTTAGTATCTGGTTCCAGATTTAGAAGCAACCATCTCACCTTGACTTTTTAACTATTCCCTCAGCTGTCCATAATAAATGCTCTTATCCATATTTTCTGATAATAGAATTTTGTACAGGGAGTGTTTCTAGTGGAACAAAACCTTCAGAATGGATGATCTAAACTGGGTACACTTCATCTGCAATGATTTATCTTATAGAATCATATTTCAAGGCATTCATGACAGTATTTCCAGTGGTAAAGACCATGCTAGTAGTTCATGAAATGTGGAAAGACATGAAAAGTGACAAAACAATGACTTAAGTATCACCTGTGGACATGTGTAATCAAGTGTCTATGAAGAGAATTAGGTGACAAATTATTTGCTGCTGTAAAAAATATACTGGAAATAAAGAATGTAATAAAGTTAGGCAACTGCTTCCAAATACACTGGAGAACTTAGAGTGAAAAGATGAGTTCAGGACTTTAACTACCAAGGTGAGGTCTTGCTTCTCTGAATGCTCGGAAAGAAACTCTTATAGTGCTAAGGTTTAGATATCTGAAAACAAATCTCCGAGTCCAATCTTACTTGTGACTGAGTTATAACAAAAAAGAAATTCCAGAATTTTTGAGGTGTCTTATATTAGGGAATCCATTTTGTAGTAGCAGAACTTTGAAAACCAGAATGAGTCTACAGATAAATTCCAATAAAACCAAGGAATTTCCATTCTACCTTGTTTTGATCCTCCTTTGCAAGCAGAAGCATCTCTTTATACCCTAGATGAAGTTAATCTTCCCTTGCCTAAAAAAGCCTATAACTTCCTTTGAAATAAGTGCTTTGCAAAATACTGATGATTCTCTTCAAGATGTATCCCCTTATAGTACTTTCCTATGATTTCTGTACACAAATTACAGGAAACGTTGACAGGTCTACATTCCTTCTGGAAGCTCTAGGGACAATATGTTTCCTATCTTTTCCACCTTTTACAGGGTGCTCATGTTCCTTGGCTCAGAGCCCTCTCCATTTTCAGAGACAGCAGGGTGGTATCTTTCAGTCTTAGACTCTGTTTTCATCATATGTCCTTATCTGATTTTAGCCTTTTTGTTTCCTCTTAGTCCCACTCCACAAAATGCAGGAAAAAGTTCCATTTTGATGCCCTTAACCTCATCATATTTGTAAAGTCCCTTTGCCATATCGGGTAACACAGTCACAGGTTCTGGGGTTCAGGACATAAACGTCCTAAGGTAGTAATATGGCTTATTACACTTTGGCTTATTACACTCCTTTATTTCTTATTGATATTGATACCATATCTATCATCAGACTCCAGTCAACAAGAACTTTAAGGATGAGTGACAAAGTATAACCTCATGAGGAGATTCGATACACAAAGATGTGGTATATATATACCATAATTCAGAAGGTTCTTAGAGAAACAAGGCAGAGGAAATTATTCTGTGGATTTTCAAAAGAGGTAAAATACAAAAAAGGACCTATTCTGGTTATAGAGATCGGGCTGTGAAATAAATTTAATTTATATACATTGTATTTGAAGCAGTTGTGGGGCATCAAAGTAGGCATGCGTTATATTAGCTAGAAATGTGGAATCAAATTTAAAATGAAGATTCATTTAGAGAAATGTAAGCACTTTGTCACAAGAGAGAATGTCTCAGATATCAGTGAATGCAAAATAAAGACACACTTAAAGGAAACACACAAAGTGTTGGTGTGCTATAAATAGAGAAATGAAATACTATATTAATACAGAAGGTGGGCCTAGGTTTAGCTGGGATAACTAATGAGCATCAAATACTGAAGAAAAGTTAAAAGGGATGTAACCTGAGGAAAGAAGTTGTATTTGACTTGAAGAAAACAGCGCAGGTGATGCTATAGGATAGGTTAAAAACAGAAGCCAGGTTACTAAGTATTAAGAACACACTGTAACTTTAAAAACATTCACTATCGAAGAACTAAGTGAACCCCTAATGCCCACTAAATCTTTCAGATGCATCATAGTCACTACTTCTTTGTGCAGCAATTGGGAAAAATAGACATGTAATTATATTTGATAAATGATCATACCATTCATTCTTCTATAATTAAATTATTATATCAAAATTATTGATATTAGCAAAGAAAAATAAATAAATATTCAATTAAGTCAGTCAATATTTCTAAATATCCTGGCCTAGAAAGAAACTGAAAATTCTTTTCATAATTTTTGTCAGTAAAAAATATCCTTCTCTATTAAAAACCAATAAATGCATGACAAACTCATACCAATTCCTTTACAGAGAAATCAATCACAAAAAATACTTCTAAAATTCATCATCAATCTGTTGTTACCTTCATATTTTTCTCTGCCCAGAAAAAAAAAAAAAACTAAGCAATGCATTTATCTTGTTGCTGTAAAAAAATAAATAAAGCAATGAGAATTGTCTTGATTCTCAAAGTCTGCAAAGGCTGAAAAACAAGAAAAATTATTTTGAGCTTTTTTTCTTCTAGGAATGATCACTGAAACTACTGGCTACAGTATGTATAAAATGTTCCTACTTTTAATACAACAATAAATCAATCTTTATTTATTTGGTTTAGTGATATGCACTCATAAAATAATCTGGGACTGGATAAAGAATAGTAAAGTAATAAACTGAAGCAATTTTCCATGTATGCCAGTTGAATCAATGAGGATCGGGGCCTCTCAGCACCTCTATGACTCTCTGCTCCAGGATGCTGCACTCATTCAAAAAGCCCAGTCATGCGTGCACCAAGCCCTGCTCTCAGCAGGAAAGACATCCTTTTAGAACTATGGACTCAGCAGGATCATAAGATATAAGCTCCACAACAGACTCAATTGCTACAAACATTTCTTTCTTGTCTCCATATTAGCAGTCTTCACTCTACATTTTACACTGAAGTATTTATCGTATATACAATGTATATACATATATTACATATATACACACGTGTGGTATATGATATACATACATAACATGTTCATTTATATATGTAATTCATCATGACCATGAATGTACTGAAGCAGACACTTTTCTCCAACTGAGTAAGTTAAATGTCCAATATTCAGTTAACATGTTACTTTTTGTTACTATTCTATAGTAATTTGAATTGATAAGCCCCTTCACTGACTATCTTTAATAAAAAAATATATATATTGAACACTGGAAATTGAGCTCCATGCTGAGGACTCTAAGACTTAGTGATTAATTGAAATATACTTTGTTTTAAGCCTGTATGTAGTCAAAATTTAGTAGGGCAGACAGCGAAGTATATTAATAATTAATAGCTAACAATATAGCTTTATATTATAGTATTATAAAGATTTATGATTGGATAGAGCATATTTGAATTTATATCATGCATCCACCTCTACCATCAGAATGATTTCTTCTAAATTTTAACACTTCTGAAAATTCACACAATGCTGTACTACCTCTTTTTTCTCCAGGGGGAAAAAAAATCAGTTTCTCTTATTTTCTAGTAATGAAACCTTGGGAAAACACTGACTATCTAAGCCTCAGATTCTTTATCTCTAAACAGAATTGTATCTATCATGCAAAGTTAATTTAAATTTATTTTAAAAAATAGTACATAATAGGGATCCCTGGGTGGCGCAGCAGTTTGGCGCCTGCCTTTGGCCCAGGGCACGATCCTGGAGACCCGGGATTGAATCCCACGTCGGGCTCCCGGTGCATGGAGCCTGCTTCTCCCTCTGCCTGTGTCTCTGCCTCTCTCTCTCTCTCTATCATAAATAAATAAAAATTTATTTAAAAAAATAAAAATAAATAAATAAAAAAATAAAAATAGTACATAATAAATGTGATATTTACAAAACACAAAAAATGGTCACTGGGCCATCGGTCAGGTATTTCTTACAATAGCCCTTTACACAGACACTAATATGTCACCATTTTTAAGCTAAGAAGAGAGAGGTAAGTATGTCATTTAACACTATCAGATTATATTGTTTAGGTGCTTTATTTACATTTATTTGTGTCTCTATTCATTTACTTTTAACTGAATAATATTCTAACATTCTTCCTTTTTTTTTTAAATTTTTTTTTCTTTTTTTTTTTAATTTTTACTTATTTATGATAGTCACACAGAGAGAGAGAGAGAGAGAGGCAGAGACACAGGCAGAGGGAGAAGCGGGCTCCATGCACCGGGAGCCCGACGTGGGACTCGATCCCGGGTCTCCAGGATCGCACCCTGGGCCAAAGGCAGGCGCTAAACCGCTGCGCCACCCAGGGATCCCCTAACATTCTTCCTATTTTTCCATTTCTTAATGAAACATAGTGTTTCATGCATTAATACGGAATATGAAGGAGCAAGATACTTCTTTTAACTCCCCCAGAAAATTAAAAGAAGGGAATATGAACTATGCTTGGCCAGCAATTTGATGTTTCTACATATAACCTCAATTCTTCAACAGAATGCTATAAAACAATGAGATGATAGAAAATTAGTTATGGTTCATATGTAGCAACTGGAACTCTTATTCATTAATGAGAATGCAAAATCTTGCTTTCTAATCCTTTAGAAGACAGTTTCTTAGAAAACTAGACACATTCTTACTATATTGATTCTGCAATTGAGCTCCATGGTATTTGGCCAAATGTGCTGAAAATGTAGGTCTACATGAAAACCTAAACACAGATATTTATAACAGCCTTATTCATTATTGCCAAAATGGGGAAGAAATAAAGATGTCCATTAGTAGATTAATCGATAAATAAACTGTCTTACATCCAGACAATGAAATATTATTCAATGCTAAAAAGAAATGAACAATCAAGCCATGAAAAAACATGAAGGAACCTTAAATACATACTACTAAGTAAAATAATCCAATTTTAAAAAGGCTGCTTGATTCTAACTAAATGATGTTCAAGAAATAACTATGGAGATAGAAAATATATCATTTCATTATTCATTCTTTCCCCTCTCCCCCTTCTCCCCCTCTCCCTCCGCTCTATTTCCCTAATGAACATGAAGTGGCAGGTCATTATGGTTTAGGAAAATTTGCATTTATAATAAGTAGTGTTAGGTATCTTTTCATATGCTACTGTCCATTTGCATATCACCCTTGGAGAAATGTCTCTTCAAGTCTTTTGCACATTTTTTAATTAGGTTTTTCGTTTCGCTGCTGTTAAGTTGTAGGAGTTTTTTGCATGTTCTAGATATTAACCCCTCAATCAGATATAAGATTTGCGAACTTTTTTCCCTAAACTATTTTGAAATAGTCCAATATATCTACTATTCTCTTCTTACCTGTGCTTTGGGTGTCATATTCAAAGAATCACTACCACTGTCAAGTCCAGTGTCATCAGGATTTTCCCCTATGTTTTCTTCTAAAAGTTTAGATCTCTGATTTTTAGCGGGTGTGTGTTTGGGGGAGAGTGTTAGAAGAGTAAAACTTCTTTTTTTCTTAAAAATTTATTCATTTTAGTGGGAGAAAGTCAGAGGGAGTGAGAAAAACTCCATATCTTGTGCAGAGCCTAAAGTGGGGCTCAATCTCATGACCCTGAGATCAGAACTGAGCTAAAACTAAGAGTCAAAGACCTAAGACCTGTTTTTTATTAAATTTTCAGAACATCATTAAAACAAAAAAGCCGGGGAGAGCTGGGCCCTATCTTTTCCTTTCCCTAACCTCATTTTCCATCAACAGTTATGTTGTTTAGTTGCTTCATATTCGATAAATCATTTTGTAATCTATTTTTATGATTACACTGAAAATAAATCCAGTAATATACCTAAGAATGTGTGCCATGGTCTCAGGAAAAAAATACATAAGTTCTATTTCTACCATTAATTAGCTTTGAGACCTTAAGAAAGTAAAACATGTTCTCTAAACCTCAATTCCAGGGATGCCTGGGTGGCTCAATGGTTGAGCATCTGCCTTTGGCTCAGGACACGATCCTGCGGTCCCAGGGATCCAGGCTCCCTATGAGGAGCTTGCTTCTCCCTCTGCCTACGTCTCTGATTCTTTCTGTGTCTCTCATGAATAAAAAAATAAAATATTAAAAATTAATAAACCTTAATTCCATAATCTACCAAATTCTATTTCTAATGTTGTTAACCTGGTATAACTTTTATAAATATTTGTAAAGGATTTTGCAGGGAACTAGATACATAAAACTAAGAAGAGTTTTACTTTTGGGCACCTGGGTGGCTCAACTGGTTAAGCATCTGCCTTCAGCTCAGGTCATCGCCCCAGGGTACAGGGACTGAGCCCTTCGTGGGGCTCCCTGCTCAGCAGAAAGCCTGCTTCTCCCTCTCCCCCTGCTAGTGCTTGCTCTCTCTCTCTCTCTCTCTCTCTCTCCTCTCTCAAATAAATAAATAAAATCTTTAAAAAAAGAATTTTACTTTTGATATTGACTAGAAATTGTTTTAAAATTGTATCATTCAAAAATTAAGATAGTTTTTCCTCCATATTGATGTAAAAATATAAATTCCTAGAGTCATGTAAAAATGTTTTAAAAGCAATCTCCATGAAAAGTTATTTTTATTTAATACACACTTTTATACACTGATATGTATGTTGAAGAAATATAGCAATATATTACAGAATAGCTACTGGTTTCTTTTGATAGTTTCAATCAACCAATAAAATCTTCTTTTAAGTTTCACCTTTGCCACTGGGTCCTTCTATAACAAATCTAGAAGTAGTTTGAGTGTGATAACACTTGATTGAATATTAAAGATTCTAAATTCCACAGTCAAGAGTCATTCCATTTCTAGAAAGTCAATATATCAACTTTCTAATGAATTGCATTGTAAAAAAAAAAAAAAGTTTATCTAGGCAAATTTGCGACCAAACTAATGGAATCAAAATGTATTGGCCGTTGAGATTTATGTGAGAATACAGTACAAAACAGCAGACCAAAAAAATCTGTAAACCAGTAATATAGATTATAGATAGATCATTGCAGAGTAGAATGTTCAACATTTGTTTATTATTGTGTGAATCGAAGGAAGGTGTGATTCACATTATATTGCAAAAAGATGAATCTTAAGGTGAACCGCAAGATGGAACGCAGAAAATGTCATTAGTCATCTAAATATGGTGATAGAAACAAGTTATAAACTAAGTATCTTCTATATATGCCCTTTTACAATGTTTCCTTGTAATGAAATGAACCCATCTCCCAATATTACTTACAGGCACACTTACTTTTTTTCAAGGAAACCTCAGTTCAACTCTTAAAGCCTTTCATTGATGAAATCAGGCCTCTCTAGATTATCTAAAATAAAAAAACTTAAAGTTGGGCAACCTCGGTGGCGCAGCTGTTTAGCGCCGCCTGCAGCCCAGGGCGTGATCCTGGAGACCTGGGATCGAGTCCCACGTCGGGATCCCTGCATGGAGCCCGCTTCTCCCTCTGCCTGTGTCTCTGCCTATCTCTCTCTCTCTCTGAATGAATAAATAAATAAATCTTTAAAAATTTAAAAAAAATAAAATAACTTAAAACCAATTCACTAAGACTTTAATCATCTTTATGAAATACCTTCATAGCACCACCTAGATTAGTCTTTGATTGAAGAACTGGAGACTTTAGCCTTGCCAAATTGACACATAAAACTGATCATCGCAGTCTACATCTTCTCAAATTGGCACCCATACTCATCTCCTTGATCCATAATTAATCTCCAAATAAGGATACCAAAATCTAATATTTGCACTGAATATACAAAGTATCCTATAAACAACTAAAAACATGTTCTTTTCCTCAGAAAAGGATGCAATGCTTTCGCTGATGTTTACCCTTCCTTTTGATATCCTATATTTTGATACCTTCAATATTATGACTAAATTAAATCAATAATATATCTTATGTTTGACATTAAAGGAAATAAAAATATTTTATTAATATAAAACATCATAACAAAATTAAGAACAGATAACTATTAGTCCTCATTTCAGCAACTCATTGGTTATAGCTGGTATTTATAACTAACTTTTTTCAACACTATTCCATATTCCCTTTACCCCTAGCAAGCATTTTAGCTGGTTATGGATCATTGCCTTGGTGGCAGGGAGGGGTGGTGGTGAACTAAACCTTAATCCAAAAAGTATGGATCATTAGCATTCCTGTATCAATTAGAGTGCTGATGTTTTTCACTGACTGTAATCCCATGATGGTAAGGGATCTCTAAGGACTCTTCTAAACTCCACGTATACTTGTCCTCATCTCCATTTTATAGTAATAACACAATTTCCCTTTGATAATCATGAAAAATATCATCCATTCAGTACAATAACTTCTTTTGATTGTTGGTTTAGGACCAGAAATGGCCAGATGACAAATAAACTTCAATTTTATTTTATTTTATTTTTTTTAAACTTCAACTTTAATGGAGTCTCTCATGGTGGAAGTATTTCTCCCTCTGACACACTTCTAGACCAATAAAGCGTAATGTGGGAAGAAGTAGTAAATATTTTACTAGTGGATCACTAAAAAGTGGAGCCTAGCACATTCCACACACAGATTCCTGGACCTGCAGTTCTTGGCAATGGGAATAAAACACTAAATACTGGAGACTGGTTGGAAGCATATACAGCATCCTGGGAATTGTTTCCCAGTCCCACATGGGACTGCCACCCAGTTGATGCCATGACTGAGTCATCAAAGGGCCATTCCACTCTTCTATCTAGACAAGTGCTTTAGAGGCAGGGGAAACATGATAAAACCAGTGAATTCCATTAGCATGAGCTCACTGTCATACTTCATTTGTTGCAAAATGATTTATTTGATCACGAGAAATGCTCTGTAGAATATAATGAATTGTTTAAATCTACAAATGTGTAGATTTCTGTTTTGGCAGAAATTTCACATCCAGGAGGAAAAAATACATATCCAGAGTAACTAATCCAGGAAATACAAAGCACTACCCCTTCTATAATTAAAAAAAAAAAAAAAAAGAAAAAAAAGAGTTCAGTGTAATTAACTAGCCACCAGATATAGCTGGCTGACCAACTCTGGGAATGAGGATCATAGTGAAGACTTAGTGTTGTTCTTTGGTACTGGTATTCACTCAACAGTGGCTAGAGTATGACTGGGTGTGTTCAGAATGAATCATCCTATAAACTTACTAAAACTCTCCCTTGTTAGATAACATTTTGGTGACAATTCACATGGTACACACATATCTCTGTTTCATTATTTCAAGTTCAGAAAGAACTATCCAAATACGCCTTCCTCAAATCTACTTGATATCAATCTCCCACTTATATTTCTTCTCAGTCCCTGGCTATCCTGCCAAACTACTGGTCACAGCACATAGAGGCCACTACTCTAGCCACTTATCCTAATAGGATAAATGAACAGTCAGGTTTTACCATTTGAAGTTTGGCCTACTGAGAGAATTTTATCACTGTCCCTTGAGCTATCCTAGAAAGGGGCTATCATGCTCCAGGGGTGCCTGTAGGCTGTGCAGAAGCATTTATAAGCCAGGCCAGCAGGTTCCATTTCTCAGTTGACTAGTTGTGAGGGATGCCCCATGAGTTTATAGATACAGATTAGAAGAGAGAAAGTAATATAGGAGTGAGGGCCATGGAAATTTGTATCCCTTATTCTTAAACTGACCCTGAAAGCATGAGGCTGATCTCATATATACCACTTTTATTTGATAATGGAGTGCTGCTGGGAACACTCAACATTATGACTTGATGGGTCAAATGATTCTCAGTTGATAATGAGCAGCTCAGGTTGTTTAGTGAGTACTGGCTCTCCAGACCCCACTAAGCTCCAGTAGCAAGCCCAAGCTGTTTCTCAAAAGGAGAGTGGTTATCCATATAGGTTAGTAGAGTTTGTTCCTAAGAGTTAGCACAATGATTCACCTACAGGGGCCTTCCAAGGGTTCCAAAGAGTATGACTATTTGTTCAAGTATCATTGGATCTGCTGGATTATGAAGCTGAAGTGGAAAAGCATTTTACACAATAGTCTAAGCCTATTGTGCAGCCTTCTCTTGAGTCCTTTTTAAAAGTAGAAGCTTTGGGGCTTCTTGGAGCAGACTAACATCCAAATGAGAAATATGTTGCTTCTGAAATTGAAAGGTGTCCACTAGGCATTGTGCCACTTTTTTTTAGATGTATAAGTAGCCAGATGTGACAATTTATTCTTCACCTTAGAAAGGATATCTTGGGCAGCCTGGGTAGCTCAGAGGGTTAGCACCACTGCCTTCAGCCCAGGGCCTGGTCCTGGAGACTCGGGATCGAGTCCCACGTCGGGCTCCCTGCATGGATACTGCTTCTCCCTCTGCCTGTGTCTCTGCCTCTCTCTCTCTCTGTCTCTCATGAATGAATAAATGAAATCTTAAAAAAAAGAAGAAAGAGAAAGAAGAAAGAAGAAAGAAGAAAGAGAAAGAAGAAAGAAGAAAGAAAAGAAAGAAAGAAAGAAAGAAAGAAAGAAGAAAGAAAGAAAGAAAGAAATGAACATACCTTACAGAGTACCGCCTTCCTTCTTCCTGCCTTCCTCCTTCTGCCGTCCTACTTCCTTCCTCCTTCCTCCTGCCTTCCTCCTGTCCTTCCTTCCTTCCTCCTCCCTTCCTCCTCCTTCCCCTTCCTTCCTCCTTCCTTCCTTCCGTCCTTCTTCCAGTCCTTCTCTCTCTCTTGGCCATGCACCCCCATATCATTGGACCACTAGAAATTCCCCTGTGGTATAAGGCTCTTCTTTGTTTTTAGATTTATTTTCCAACCTCTGACATGTCCTACTAATATGTGTAGCTGTTAACTCTTACACATGAGGTTTAATCAGCACACGTGAGTTAGTTGCACCTGAGGTGTAAATCAGCATCAATGTAATGGATCAACATGATTTTCTATGGAAGGGAAAGATGATCAAACTCTCTGAAGACTAAATTATGACATGGAGCAGGAGAGTCTTGATATACCTCTGATTTAGGACAGTGAGTGTAGATTACTGGCTATGCTAAGTGAAAGCAAACTTTCTGGCGATTGTTCCTAATAGGTATGGGGAAAAATGAATAAACAACCACATCAACAAAAACATTTGACTAATTATAACTGCATACCAGGTACCAGGGTATCTGTTGATGTGATAAAGCAATAAAACTTCACCTGAAATAGCAGTTGCAATTGGAGTCACCAACCAATTAATTTTAGGACTATGGTCGTTGTTCACATCTATTTTCTTCACAAACAAATTGAATGGGATGAGGAGTCCCAACTCCTACATCTTTCAAAATCTCAGTGGTGGCACTAACCTCTGCAATCACTCCAAGAATGTGACATTGCCTTTGGTTTACTATTTCTGTCAGTAGAGGCAGTTTTAGTGCCTTCTTTTGGGTCTTTTGTAACCTAATAGTCCACAATACACAGGTCAGGAAACCAGTGTGGAGTTTCTCATAGTTGCTGAATAGTTTTGGTTTGGTTTGGTTTGGTTTGGTTTGGTTTGGTTTGGTGTGGTTTTCTTCCCAATTATACTTTCTAGAATTGGAAAAATAAACACAGAATGGGTTCAGAGTCCCACTGGGCCCACTGTGAAACAGAGTTAAGTTAAAATTGCATCACCTAACCTTCAAAAATCCCTACTGGGACTGATGGGCTCCAACTGACATTTTGGGTTCCAGGAATTTACCAGTTCAGAGTCAGTGTCTAGTAATCTCAGAAAAGTATGATTATTTCTCTCTCCTTAATTCACAATTACACTGGTAACTTTCCATAGTGCCTTTGGAAAAGTCTGAGAGATAGATTAGCAATACAAATTGACAATTTAGCAGGGTCCTTTTTCAAGTGGACCCAGATTCCCTTCCCTTCGAAGAGTTCTATACCTGTGAACTGCCTCCAGTTTGAGAATTGATTTAAGAGCCATTACTACTCAGATAACTACATTAGAATTCTGCACATTCAATCCTCAACTCTTTTGCTTACACGGAGCAAATTAATAAACTGTCCTATTTTTCTAGGGATGCTATGATCAATTAGTCAACTGCTTTGATTCAACTGTCTATTATGGTAGCCACACCTTCCTTGTCTTTGGTAATTAAATGCCATCAGCTTGCCTTTTCACCCCAGGATCTAATTACCCCAGTGAATTTAGGGATTCCAGTTCAGGGGCAGCAATTCCCACTATAACTCCTGACCTTCAGAAGAGTGACACCATAGAGCTCCTGAAGGATTGTGGGGCTTCCCTCATAGTTGTAGTCAAAGGTATGTCCTCTGGACCTTACTAGGGTAGGTGAACAATTCTTATAAGCTAAATCCACTCTAATATTCCAACCTCCCTGAGCTTTGATGTTTTTCTCTATAGACTAGGAAATTTTTGGTATTTCAACTTATTTATTTTGGGTCCATGTTTCAGCATACTACACCAACTGTTCTAGTCTTTTCTAAATCTAAGCTAAAACACTAAATGTGGAATCTGTTTAGTGGGCACGAATCAAAAGTTTGTCTTGATCCAAGTTTATATTCCTTTTACCATGATCCTACACCCTTATGATAATTTTATATACCTATTTCTCAGATTTTTGTGGATAAATTGGGGAAAAACATGTAATTATTTTGGTGTATAGAAGAACTCTCTGTGGGACACACTTTGTTTCATACAGTTTGTAGCATTAGGGGTGTTATTGGTCTGGAAATACGAAGGGTGATGGGGGTAGATCTTAACAAGGATTAGCAGTTCCACAGATGGCAACTAATTCAGTGGAGACCACTTCTTTGGGTAAAGAAGTGTCAAACTCCATAACCAATGATGGAAGAGCTATTTTTACAGGCAAAGAAGACTTAATAGAATCTAGGTGTCAATGTCCCCAGATTTATCAACACCTATGCATGTTTCCATTCCATTTTCAGGATGCCATTTCCACCTTCCACCCATAAATGCCCTAACTTTAACATAAGTTTTACTAGGTTGGAAACTTGATTTGTGTTTTAGTTTGCTCACAGAATTTGACTTTCAGAAAGCTTGGCCCAGAGGTTCCAAGACATAGGGTTTATTAGGGCACAGATATAGAAAGTTTCAGGTCATGTTATGTGGAACTTAAATTGGTAATCTGAAGCCATGCGATAGCCTCTTTTTTTTTTAGCTTTTCCAGCTCAGTTATGAGCAACTAGTCAATCCCATAATAGTCTTTAGTTTGACTAAAATGTTCTATGTTTAATAAGTCAACAGAACCTCAACAACTATATATATTTTATTAAGAATATATAATGAAAATATTTTTCTCATGGATATTTCCATGTCACATCATGAAATACTAGTGCTATTTACTCCTGAAAACAGACTTTAGTGGCTTTATATCTAATCTGACTAGGGAACAAATTTTAGAAGACACAGAACCAATTCAGAAATCACGTTCTTAAAATTATTTTCTTTAGAATCACTTTTGGTAACAAAATCAGTATCAGAAAGTGTTCAATCAGAGAAAGATAATCAGCAGGAGATACACATTAAGGGTAATTCTATAAATACCTGGCTAACACAATTGTATGCTCTAGCCACACAAGTCTGAAATACCAAGGGCAAGGCATATGGAAAGGCTAACTAGAATTCTCAAATATGAACTAAAGCTGCTATCAAGAGGAAGAAGGAAGAATTTATTCTTCTTCAGAGAAGTCTGCTCTGATAATAAGGCCTTTCAACCACTCAAATCAGGTCCACATTATCAAGGATAAGTTCCCCCTTAAAATGAGCTAAACATGGTTTAATCACATCTACAAACTACCTTAACACATTATACTACCAAACACAGATCTGTATTGGTTTGAAAAACTGGAAACTACAGCCTAGTTATAATGACACAGAAGGTATTCATAACCATTACATTTTAGTATCTCTTTCTAGAAAATGTAATAAATATTAAACTAGAGGAGAGAACTTGTCTACTAGCATACTTACCTCTTTTTTTTCCATTTTTGAAACATTCTTTTGGGATTCACGACTCTAAGAGTTAGAATACACTATTGGATCAGACCCGTCTTGGATATCATCTCAAATTCTCTTAGCCCATATTTGAGCTTAATCATGCTATGGTAACCAACACTGCAGGTCAACACTGGCAGCACCTTGCTTCAATGCCACAATGTCATTCTAAATTTCTATCCTGCACCTTCAGGCACTATGGTGTCTGAATCTTACAGCAACACAGGGTCCTTGAACATTTAAAAACCCAATGTCATGTAGAAATTGTACTCCATGCTAGGACCCTTGAACAAGGATGAAAATGAAGCAGTGGAGATATGCTTCCCTCTGCCTGTAATGTTAATACCTTTTAGATGTTCTCATGCAATCCCCCCCAATTATCTCAGCAGAATTGTGCCCCCACTTAACTACAGAAGAAATAAGGACAATACAATAATAACTTTGTATTAGTTTTCCTTCTCTATTTTACTCTTCCTCAGATGTCTTCTTCCTCCAATAATTTTTCACATTAAAAGATATGCACAGAAGTCTCTACTTTCTTGGAGAAACCAAAATTAATACAATGGGTCCCAGGGGTGGCCCTAGAAAGATCTTCAGAATGGGATTTTACAATATGACCTCCATCTCTCTTAAAGTGGTGATAAGGAACTATTGATGCTCGTATGTAGGGTGATGAAACCTTTGGACTATAGGAGTATTGCAATTAGTGATATTTTTTCACGAGAGATAACATGGAACATGAGTATACCTTTGAAGCACTGCCATCTGAATGGCATCTGGCTATAATTAGGCTAGGAGAAATGATGAAATTCCAGCTCAAATGCAAAACACAGTGATTTTATATATATATATATATATATATATATATATATATATATATATATATATATATATATATATATAGCTGGTGGTTACTTCCCACACTAACCTGCATAACTGAGATAGAAATAGCAACAGGCAAAATACTCACACTGGTTCTGTGACCTGTGGAGTTCTAGCCATTATTTCAAGAAGAGCCAAGTCTGAAACTACCCACTCGATGCCACTTCTAACTAAAACATGTAATTCTAAATGATACATGAATCAAGGAAATTCATACAATAAATAAGAAAAAAAGACAATTATAATAGAGTAAGAAGATTTCAAATCATGTACCTGAGCCCAAGAGCTTAGAGGGAAGTTTATAGTTAAATCTCTATATGAGAAAAGTGATGTCAGAAATTACGTGACATATTCTTCATATCAAGAATTTAGGAGAAAACCAAATCAAACTAAAAGAAATTATTAGCAAGCAAATAATAAACGTGACAGAAAATGGACTGATATTAATACAATGGAGAAAATCAACAAAGGAAAAATTTTTTAATGATAATACCACAGTAAAATTAATAAACAAAGAAGTAAAAATATGAATCATATCACATAGCAGGATAAATGTTATATTCTAGAGATTAAAAAGAAAATAACTTGATATAAAGAACAGCTTTACCCCAATACATATAAAAATTGGACTTATGTAAAAAAAATCCTCAAAAGCACAACTTAATAAGATGGAATGAAGATTATAGATTTACTGATTCATATTAAATAAGTAAATCTATTGTTAAGGATCATCCCATCCCCAAATAATCTGCACAAATTTATAGCTTCATTGGTAAAATATTTGAAACATATAATAAATAATAAATTTATATTAATTCTTAATAGGAATAAAGAAAATATCTCCCAATATTTTTATGAAGCCAGATTTACCAAGCCCAGTACAGAACCCAAATGAGGACAATACAGGAAGGGAATGTTATTTCCTGAACATATATGCACAAATGTAAAAAAAATATGTGAAAATAAAATCCAATAATACGTAAAAAGATAAACCAAAGCTAAGTTATTTTCATACCAGAAATGTCTATGTAGAAAAATATTTGAAACTCAATGTATAATTGAGAAGCAGAAAAATCTTAAGTCAACATATCATCCAGATACATTAATAGTAAAAATGCTGAGAGCCAAAGACAGCAAAATTTTGAAAGGAGACAGTTACTCATAAAATACAAAAGAAACCCAAATATGTGACTGCTCAGTGGAAACAATGGAGGTCTGAAGGAAGTGCAAAGACATAATCACAGTGTTTAAGGACCAAACAACAATCTTATAAATGATAAAACTATCTTTCAAAAATTGAAAGCTACAGGATTCTAGTTTCAACCCTGACATGAAAAAGCTTGGAAGTTTTCAATCCCATCCTTACAAGAAAAATTCTAAAACTAAGAATCAATAAATTTTCCTGGACCCATCAGAGAAAAGAGATCACAGACCAAAATGACACTCTGAAATCTGGAGAGCCTGACAAATACAGAAAAATCACAGATAAAGCTTACCTGCAGCAGACGTGGCTGGAGCCATAAGCTGGTAGGAACACATAAACGGTAATTTTGACAAAGTGCTAGAGAATGTGTGTGAAACAGAGTGAGAGTGTATAAACCTCATGGAGTTTTCAGTCGTAGGAAACTCCCACATTTTTGTGGGGTTTACCTCTAAGAACTCCAATAGTTTCTAAAAAATAGAGATATATAGAAAGAAAAAGAAAGAAAAGGAAAGAAAGAAAGAAAGAAAGAAAGAAAGAAAGAAAGAAAGAAAGAAAGAAAGAGAAAAGCAAGCAAGCTAGTTCACCTCCTACCTCTGGCAGGAAGAGAGGAAAGCAACCGTTTCGAAATATGCCTAGAGTGTTCTCCTTAACAAATTCCTACTTCCAGTAAAAAAAAAAAAAAAAAAAAAAGACTTTTCAAGAGCCTTATTCCATTTGGTGGAAGGGCATTTCCTTGGCTCCATCTCCTTCCAGCCTTCCTATTTTTAGGAAGGGAGAAAATGAAGGAATCATTTGTAAAGATTGCAGTCCAAAAACACAGGCTCGGATTCCCTGGGTGGCTCAGTGGTTTAGCACTTGCTTCGGCCCAGGGAGTGATCCTGGAGACCCGGGATCAAGTCCCACACTGGGCTCCCTGCATGAAACCTGTTTCTCCTTCCACCTATGTCTCTGCCTCTGTCACTCTGTATCTCTCATGAAAATAAATAAATAAAATCTTAAAAACAAAAACACAGACTCACTGAAATCTTAAAATTTAATCATAATATTATAGACAGGTTTCTGTGTCCTACTCTTTACCACTGCATCACCAGGGCTCAAATATAGTGAGGCTTATAACCCAAAGAGCTGCAAGCCTCTATTTAAGAGAAGGATATATATATATATATATATATATATATATATATATATATATATATATATATTTTATGTGTGTATATATATATGGTATACCTGAAACTAATATTACACTATATTTTAACTAACTAGAATTTAAATAAAAAGTTTAAAAATACTCTTTGAATAGAAAAAAAAAGAAAAAGGAGGGCTTAGGGAAAACAAGAGACCCTTGAGAACTATAATGTTCCACCTAATGTTAACCATATTAACATAATAACTCACATGAAATACTTATTTGCATCGTTCTTATTACATAATGCCGTAAGTTGAGTTGTATCCTCAAAAAGATATGTTGAATTTCTAACTCTGGTACATGAGTATGATCTCATTTGTAAATAGGGTCTTTACAGGTGTAATCAAGTTAATATGAGGTCATACTGGACTAAAATGGGTGGGCCCTAATCCTATCATGGTATCTTTATAAGAAGAGGAAAATTTGAACTCAAAATGGTTCACAGACCTAAATGTAAAACGCAAAATTGGCCAAACATCTAGAACAAAACATAGGAGAAAACCTACTTGCTCTTTTGTTTGCCAGTGAGGTTTTACATAGAACATCAAAATCATGATTTATTTAAAAAACGAAAAATGAAAGTAGTACTCTTTTACTTTGCGAAAAACACTTTAAGAGAATGAAAAGCAAACCGCAGATAATGAAATTTTTTGGGGAAAAAAAAGAGATAAATGACTTGTATCCAAAACATATAAGGCCTTTTAAACTCACAGTAAGAAAATGAAACAGCCTTATTTAAAAAAAAAAAAAAAAATGGGCGAAAGATCTGAACAGACACCTCACCAAAGAAAATAAGACAGATAAAAACATACTCAAAATAATTTATCATTAGGGATTGAAAAAGAAAACAATGTGATGTTGCTGTATATCTATTAGAATATCTGTAATACTAAAAAGAAAAATAAATAAATCTGACACTACCTAATGCTGACAAGGATAATGAATGGCATGAACACTTTTTCATTGTGTGAGAATGCAAAACTGCAAAATTTTTAGCCACTTCAGAAGATAATTGGGCAGTTTCTTATGAAAATAGTCTTATAATGCAATCCAGCATTTATGCTCCCAGGTATTTATCCAAGTGAATTTTAAATTATTTGACAAAAATATTGCACATAAATGTTTCCAGCAGATTCATTCAAAGCAACCAAGATGTCCTTCAATATGTTGCATGGATAAATAAACACAGCATATCCATACAGTAGGATATTTTCAGTGATAAAAGGAAATGAACTATCAAGCCATAGAAAGACATGGACAAATCTTAACTGTCTTCCTCTAAATAAAATAATCCAGTTTTAAGAGGCTGTATGCTGTATGCTATTAAATGTCATTTGGGAAAGGCAAAGTTAGTGGGAGAGTAAAAAGTTCAATGGTTGTCAGTGGTTTGGGGGTTAAAAAGAAGGTCTCAGTAGATGAAGCTTAGAGGATTTTGACAATGTGTGACATATTATGTGTGGTGCATATGCAGCATTATGGATATCTCTAAGTACAAAGAGTAAAACTTAAAGTACATAAACTTTCTTTAATAAATCATTAGGAACTTGAATGATATGAGGAAAAACACACTCTTAAAAGCCAATCTACCTGCATGATAAACGTATAAAAAAGAAAAAAGGTGCTAATATAACTAACTTTAGATTTGAATGGAGTCGTTTGTACTAATTACAAAAGAAACTGCCCATCAGTATGGCACTCTAGCTGATAAAAGTTGCTTCTCTGGAGTATGAGTTAACATTTCTGATACTGCTATACACGTACTCTGAAATTGTACAATTGAGTAAATGGCTGGTGAATAATTAGGAGCTAGGTTTCTCTCCATTAGGATGGGAACTTACAGATGAGCAAGGAGAGTGGCTAAAGTGATCCAGTTGATGGGTAATGTATTAGAGTTGCAGACAGGTATAAACTTATGTTTAGTAGTTGACTGAGTAGGAAACCTGAACTTGCTAAATGACTTGCTGAAGTTTCAGGGAGAGTAAAAACTCCAGAGGGATCCAGTCATAGGAGGCCACACATTTTTTTCTGAGATTAATTCCCATAAGCTCAACCAGATTTCCTGAGAAAATATCAGAGAAATGCCACCCCCCCCCAACCATTCTGAAGTATGCCAGAGCACTCTGTCCTTGTTACATAAACTTGCTTTCAAGGGAACTAGTTAACCAGAAGCCTAACCTGTTGGGGCATTATCATTATTTCACCTAATTTACTTTGGTGAAAGGAAATAATCAACTCCAGCCACTCCTAGCCTTCTACATAAAAGAGAACTACCCAACATCAACCTGTACTAGCCATCTTGCCTAACCTAAGAGGAGAGAAAAATTAAATATTTGTGAGGTTCACAGTCCAGAGGGAAGTCCATTAAAAATGGGAGACCTAATCACAGGACTATAGAATGCTTCCCCTCCCACCATGCCTCACCACAACACTCCCAAAGGCTTCGTTACAGCAGTTCATTTTATGTGTTACATGATGTTTGGTTATCAAGAAAAATTTACAAATATTATTAAGAGTAAAAATACAATTTGAAAAAACAGAGCAAACATCAGTACCAAACATGGCAAGGACATTAGATTGTGACTGGCTATTTAAACAGCTACAATTAAAAAAAAATTAAAAAAATAAAATAGCTACAATTTATATGCTAAGAGCTCTAATGGACAGTATTAAAAGAAGAGATGGACAATATAAGCTGAGAGATGGAAATCTTCCAAAAAAAGAACCACAAAGAAATGCTAGAAATCAAAAATACTGTAATAGAAATAAATATATTTTTAGTGGTCTGAATATAGCTGTGGAAAGAACTTCTGACCTGGAGAATACATCAATAGAATCCTTAAAAACCAAAAACAAAGAGAACAGAATGAAAACTAAAAACAGAAGAGAATATCCAAGGACTGTGGGACAACGACAAACATCACATATGCATAACGGGAATACCAGAAACAGAAGAAAGAGAGAAAGGAAGAGAAGAAATATTTTGAAAAAAAAAAAAAAAAAAAAAAGTGACTGAGAAGGTCTCCAAATTAATGTAAGACACCAAATCACAGATCCATGAAGTACAGAAAACACCAAACAGGATAAATCCAAAGACAAATAAAGGAAAAAGAAATCAAAGTACAAAAAAATTAAAAAATAATAAAAGATTTTAAAAAATCCTGAAGGGAACTGGGGGGGGGGAGGGGAGGAATACCTTACTAACACAGAAACAAAGAACTGTTATCTACTTTCCCCAAAACCATGCAAGAAAGAAGGGAATGGAGCGAAATATTTAATATCTTAAAAGAAAAAGAACTCCAACTTGGAATTATGGAATTTGTGAAAGTATCCGTCAAAAGTGAAAGAAAAATACTTTATCGGACAAACAAAAATCAAGGGAAAATTTGCCAGTAGACCAGCCTTGCAAAAAATGTTAGATCTTTAGAGAGAAGGAAAATAATAGCTAGAAAATATGAGCTAAATAAACAAAGAGCATCAAAAAATGAGTAAATGTAAAATAAAAACTTTAATTTTCTTATTCTGAACTGATCTAACAGATTATAGTTTGTTCAAAATAATAATAAAATCTAGTTCTCAAGAGAAGTCTGGGTTGAACATTAACCAGCATGTATATGGCATTTTAAATTATTAAAAATAATAATATCAACAGAATTTTGATTATATGTGTGCATATATATAAATGCATATGCTTATTTATGAATGAAATGAATCACAGCAGTAATACAAGGGATGGGAGAAAGAAATTAGAATTTTTTGTTATTATAAGGTACTCACACTACTTGTGAAGTGATATAGTGTTATTTTCAAGTGCACTTGGATTAGCTGTAAATATATATTGCTAACTCTATGGGAACCACTAAAAAGAATTTTTAAAAATGTGTAACTAATGCTGCAAAAAAGGAAAGAATAAAGAATCATGTTAAATGCTCAATTTAAATCACAAAAGAGGGACACCTGGATGGCTCAGTGATTGAGCATCTACCTGTAGCTCAGGGGGTGAAACGGGGGTCCAGGATCTATTCCCACATCGGGCTCCTTGAGGGAGACCCTGATTTTCCCTCTGCCTGAGTCTCTGCTTCTCTCTGTCTGTCTCCCATGAATAAAATAAAATCTTAAAAAAATAAAAAAATAAAAGCACAAAAGATAGAAAAAGATGAAAGATAAAACTAGGAAGAAAGAATATGAAAACAAATAGAAAACAGTAACCAAATGGTCATTAATCCAACTCTTTCAATAATCACTTTTAGTATTAAGGGTCTACACACACACACACACACACACACCAATTAAAAGTGATTGCCAAAGTTAGCCAAAAAATAAGACCCAATTCCATGTTGTCTACAAGATTAAATATAAAGACACATATAGATCAAAAGTAAATACATGAAGAAAAGTATCCCTTGCTCTTGATAATCAAAAGAAAGTAGGAGTAGCTATGTTAATTTCAGGCAACTAGCCTTAAAAGCAAGGAAGTTTATTAGGATAAAATCTACTTGAATATCTGTGATACTTTAACAAAACATTCAATAGAAAATCTACTACAGTACTGTCTGTGAATTGTAAGCCTGTGAATTGAACACGTTATGTAAAATCTATTTATATATTTATATATACATAAATATAAATATATACATATGTGAATGTGTGTATGTATATGGTTTTTTGTGTGTAGATTTTACTTTCCTAGAACATAAATAGTAAAATAAGTACCTTGTTACATCTCATCACTTTGGGGGAGTTTGAAAAGAAATAGTCTTTTTAATATTCAACTCATAAGCTTGTGTAGTACCTGCTTTTTTTAACTAATCTTAATTATGCATTACTTATACAAAAGTAATTAGTTTTGAGAATAATCAGTAACTAATAAAAATAGTTCCTAAAAGTTTACCAACATTATGTAAATTACAAGATGATTTTAGAAAGCAGGTTAGAGCAAAGGAGAAATGAGATTAGGAAAATTTAGGATGCAAAAATA
Organism: Canis lupus familiaris; assembly: GCF_011100685.1. Taxonomy (NCBI): domain Eukaryota; kingdom Metazoa; phylum Chordata; class Mammalia; order Carnivora; family Canidae; genus Canis; species Canis lupus. The sequence goes on from NC_049225.1 coordinate 80,547,085, forward strand.
TGAAGAAGAAGAAGAGACCATTAGAAAAAAACAGAGTTACTTCATGGACTGAAATTACATTGTGATGCTTTGAAAGTTTTGTTCTTTATCAAATAAGAAGTAATAGATTCATACCTCTGAACATTTGCCTTCCAGAGAATCTGGAAGTTTTTACGATTTTAAAGGTTAAAATTGTGTTTCTTTCAAAAGTGAGACTTGTTTATTACAATTTAAAATACTACCAGAATATGAGTAAAACCTTTTTTTCCTCCAGGAGGAGATAATCTGGGCTTGAAAAAGAAGAGTGAATCAATTGAATGATCTTCAAATATTTATGGGGAAAATGACTGGGGAAAGTGACTGGGAGGTGCTTAACTTGCTGACTTTAGGAAAAATATAAAGTAACCTGACTATGTGGCCTGGACTTCAGCGTTCTCTCCCCTACCCTCTTTCAGGCTGAACATGTAACTCACTAATTTGCAAACCTGCAGAAGTGCCTTGTATAATAAAGGAAAAAAAAAATCCCATATCTATTCCTTGTCATTTTCTTACTGAAATCCGGTCACCTCCACACTCACTATTGTACTGCAACAGCTCCCCCTATTTATCTGCATTTACTAAAACTCTCTCTTGTTGAACAATTTTGTTTTTCATGTAACATCAATGTCTCCCATTTTTATTGCAAAGCTGCACTTTGCTGAGTTTTTTTCCCTACCTCTAGTTCTCAAATCAAATTAATATCTTTATTTTTCTCTGCATTATACTTTATTAGATGATCAAGATTTATTTTTCATTTTCCATAGGGGGGAAGAAAAAAGCCAAGCAAATGTAATTTAAATTGTCCATTCCATATCTGAGTCAGCAATTACATGTTCCTATACTCACCCATGTGGCTAAATTCAAAGGGTTGATGAAAGTTGCCATAACTATTTTTTTAATCACTAATTACCTCATTATAATTTGAGCTGCCTCCACTTATTCCTACAAACTATATGGGACAGTGACTTATGGGACACTGAATCCTACAGCAGTACTGCTAGTCACTCTTGAAACCTTCATATTTCTTGGCTTCTTTGAGTTCATCCTCTTTTCTCTGTCACTGACTACCTCTTCCTCATGCCTACTTTTTCCTCTTATCCTTTCATATAGAACATCATTCTCCTTATTTTTTTCACAATAAACAACATTATGTCAGTGAATTCAATTGCCACTTTGATTATTTTGCTTTAACACCTCTTGCCCAATTCTGTTATCTGAACTTTATACTGTGTATCTCTACGACACCTTCTTTTGAAGCCTCAATTCACCTTGAAATTAACAAGTCCGAAATAAAAGTCATGAACTCCCTTTCCATGATTCTGCATGCTAGTAAGGTCCCCCAACTTGATACATAGAATTGTCATAAATATTTGAACTTGAGAATCTAGGAACAAATTAAATATTTCCCTGTCTCTTCTACCCTTATCCAAGCTATCAACATTTCTTGGTCATTTTATTACTTAAATATTCGTTGAATCTATTAGCTTTTTTCTTCTACTGTCAGTTTCCAGCTGCCATAATCCTTGGTGTGAAATACACAGTGGGATAATTCAGTCGATTCTAATAGATACAAGGCTTGACCTAACTAAGCTATTTCCTCTGTCAAGTAGAGTCTACTCATCCAAATTTAGATCTGATTATATTGCCCTCCACTTACTGTATCTTAGTATGCTCTGTCCTCAAACAAAAAGCAAAACGTATTAAAATAGAAAACAAGATAGACATTCTGATCCTACCTACCTGTCCAACCTCATCTAAACATATTTCTACCTTGATCTTGGTGCCCCAGACACACTATACTGATATTATTCCCTTGTATACTTCATGTTCACTCCTGCACAGGGCTTTTGCATTCACTCTTTCTCTCACCCTAGGACTCTCCCATTCATTCCTCTATTTAAGTGCCATTTTAATTTCTATTCTGTCTTCAATCTTAGCTCCACTATTTCATTAAATGTTCTTCTTCTGGCCTAACTATAGATAGTCTTCATAGTGCAGTTCGTAATAACACCGAAGGCCTTTCTATTCAGCACTTTATAAACAAATTTTAACTTTATATTTATTTGTGTGATACTCTGATTAATCTCTGTCCCTTATAGATTGTATACCTGATTTGGTCAGTAACTAGGTCTTTTCTTTTTTCTTTATCTCCCCAGTTTAGAAAGAACTTGACAGGTGAAAGGTGTCCTTAAATACTTGTGAAATGAATCAATAAGAAAGAAACGGATAAATAAGTTCCATGTACTCACTAAATTTGTTATTATTCACATATGTGTTATTATGCATTTTCATTATATTCTTATACAATGTGAAGTGGTTTTATATTTTGGAAAATAAAACACTTCTGTCAGATATTTCCACTTATCAATATTTAACCCTGAGCACTACCCATGCCAACTCTGTAGGAATTTGGAGGACATACATCTGAAAGCTCTGTATTTAAAATAGTTAGATCTTTAGCTTAAAAAAATATTATCCTAGATTTGTCCAGAACTACTACTCCTTCATGGAATCACACACTCAGTATGGTTTGATAGGGGAAACTTACTTCCACATTAATTTTTATCTAGTGGTTCACTCAGGTAAAAAAAAAATGCTTTCTGCATAATAAATACCTTCCCAATATTAATAATCAACACTAGGGGGAAAATAGAAAGGTCAAAAGGTCAAAAGAAACTCCATAATTGACAGTATTTCTACTCAGTTAAAAGACATCAGGGGACATTAGTCCGTAGGACCAGCCTCAGAATAAATTAGTGAATTAACAAGGGATACAGTTATTCAGGGAATTGCATGAGATGATAATAAAATACCTGGGAAGTTTTAATGATTAAATTTTCCCCAAGGAAAACTTCTGCTGAACAATCATTAAAAGTATTCTCTAGCATCTCTAATATGTTTTAGAGTTTCTCCCAGTGATTCAAATGTGAATAATCATATTTCTGAAAAGGTATATATGTAATAATATCTGTAAAAGAGCCTATAGGAGTAGTTATGCCTGGAAAGATATAGGTAGCATTTTAAAGTTCCTGCAAGGAACAACTGTTTTTGAATTAAAATGCATGTCACCTTATATTCTAAAATCGGTTAAGCCTAACATTTAATGAATGCGTATGATGCTCTAGACAGTCTCTTAGGAGCAACCTTGTTTAATTTTCATAATAACACTCTTTTAGCCTATTCGCAATTCACAAAAAGGAAACTGAGGCTCAGTGGAGTGGAATACATCTGTGAGTTTTCTAGCCAAGATGAGGCGGAGCTAAGGTATAATTAATTGTCTCCAAACTGTAGGTATGTTTCATTGTGCTATATGATCTCTAGAATGGGCAAGCCATTTTTCCACTTAGAGAAAAGATAAAATGTTAATACCCACAAGATGGTATCTCTGTTCTACACTGTGCATAATAACTAATAAAACTGCTTACATTTTAAATTATTCTTTGTCACAATGTTACCACTTAACCTGAGAAGAACACACTCATTTACATTCCAAGGGCAGTTTGCGATTTGAATTAAACATAAGTGTACACAAGAAAGGCATACCATGATGTTTTCCAGGAAGTTAGCTTCTAAGCACTTATTAACTAATATATTTTCTTGGCAGATAAGTGGTAAACTAAAATGCATTGTGCTGTCAGTGGAAAGAAACTGAACTGATGGCTATTCTGTATCCTAGTCTCAGCTGCAGCAACAACTTGTCACACAACCTTGGACAAGTTGTCATTTCATATTTCTGAGTCATATTTCTTACTTTCATCATGAGTGAGTTGACTAGATAATCTATATGGTTATTTTGAGCTTTAAAATAATTTTTAAAAAGTAAAATACATTATAGAACCCTTCCTACAAAGATCACAATCCTCCTACTGTCCTCGTTTCAGTTAATCCACCCACTTGGACAGTCGTCAAGGCAGAAAGCATTTTCATTTCATTCCTTTATCTGATCTCCAGTGGAATAATGAGACAGAAGCACAAAGAAGCTTCTTACCACATGGGCATGATACATATTATTCTTCATTAAAGCTTTCCTAACCCATTGCTACTCTACGTTTTTCATAACAGATGAGTGGATATGGTGGATTTTGTTAGCATTCTAATGACCTGACCAAACAGGATGGGGGCATCCTGGGCTTGGGTGCCAGCTGCTCAAGAGCTAAACACTAGATAAACCAGCTTCCCAGTAGAGTTGCATGTCAGCACCTCTATCTTCACAGCACTTCATAGAACCTGAGGTACCTGACACTATCCAGGTATCTAGGAAGTGGGTTGAATTTGTGGCTTTTTGTTTTCTAACTTGATGTATTTAAACTTAACAGAAAGTTCTTTCTTTTATACTTCCAAAATTTGGCCTGAACTGGGTATCTCTCTCTTCATATCCATAACTGTCACTCCAGTTGAAGCCAACAGATCAGGAATATGTTTGTTAATTGCTCCTTGACAGCTTTCTTGATCTGATGTGTTCCATTTTTTCATAAGGCAAAAAAAATTGATACCAACTCCTCTTTTCTGCCTCAGACCATCCACAATTCCCATTCCAATGCACAATCTGCCTTTTATCATTATTTACTTTCCTCATTCTGAATATACCACACTAGCTTCTTCATGTCCCCTAAGGTAAAATAATTCTCATCTTTGTTTCCTGGATCCTCTCATTCTCTTTAACCCCATAGTTTACATGGTTATCTACTGTCATCATTCGTGTCTCAGCTCTCAAAAATCCTTCCTAAACATCTCTTTAAAGCTCCCTAACTCTCCCCTCCCTAATCATCACCATGTTTTATTTTTTTTTAAATTTTACTTATCATTGTGCTATATATTACTTATTTTTAACATGAATAATTTTCCTTTCTACCAGGTTGTATGCTCCATGAGAATGTAAGATTGTCTTATTTATGAACTCCTAACAAATTTATTATAATAAATATTGGATTATATGATAGAGATCCTGAGAGAGCAAGAGTATGAGGGGTGAATGTGTAGAGCAATAGAGAGACAGTAGTGTACAGCCAAAGATACCTGTGACATATTAGACAATTATATTTTTCTTGATTAATGTGTTCATATTCACTTGTATGTCTGATGTGAATTATATGATCTCTTCCCTCTATAATAATAATCCTTTACATGTATTCATATATAGCTGAAAATACTAACTTTGGAAGAAAAATCTCAAGTTTAAAATTATAAAAAAATATAAAACAAATAATGCTGAGCTTGTTTCTTTAAAAGTAATATTTACTTATTAAAGAAGCAAAAGGTTCTTATAACCTCAAAATGCTATAATTGGTTCTGTACTTAGATAAAAATGCTCAGTTATTTAGATCTGGTTTTACTTTATTATTATACAAAAAGTTTTAGATGAAAAAGTCTGCCTTGCCATGTTTTGCACATCACAGTAGTTTACTTGCTGATACAAGTTGATTTGGACTTTTTGTAACCTTATTTCTTGCTATAAAATAAAATATTGAAACTTAGCTTGTAAGTTGCAGGAATTCTTTAGAATTGCTCCCTCAAGAGAATGAGTTCTCTATAGAATGTTGTTTTGAAAAGATGAATAGTATCGCTAGAACATAGGAGTCTTTATTGAGATATATTTTTGTTTTGTTGTATTATAGTGTTATTTTTTTTCTCCAGGCATTATTTGGAATATTAGCCCAAAATGATCCTAAAACTTAGTTGAAATAAAGACAGAAAGAAGAATTGCAAACTAACAATGATAAAGTTTCAAAGACTGAAACTAAAAGTTGTCAAGGGGGAAATATTAACTAAAATTGCTCAAAGAAAAAAAATTGCTCAAAGAAACGTCACTTTAAGACATCAAAATAAAATGAAAGATAGATAGGTTTCAATTTAATGACTGCTTGGTGGTTTATATGAAGTGGATCGATTTTCAGAATCTAACTTTTAACAGAAAGTCATCTATAGGATCTAAGATAAGGCTAAAATTTGAGTTAAAGAGAACTTTACACAATAAAGACTTCACATGATGTTTTTCACTGAACCTACTATTAAAACTTCGTAGAAAATATTTGGAAAAAACTAGAAGAAAATTATAACTTTTATTTGGTATCATTTATTGTTTTAAATGTAGATTAAATTCTATAAATCAAAACATTAATATTAACAAAATTAACTGTGTCTTTGTCCACAACATGCTTAAGGATTTTGGGTCATTTCATGATTGTGATCATTTAAGTAACTAGTAAAGATTTCACTATTCAATACAAGAGAAATCTAATTTTTAAAAATATTATTAGTGGTGTAATTGTGTAGTCCATAGTTTCAGGAAACTAGATAGGAGATATCAAAATTTATAATACTAATATGATAATCATTGGGGGAAAATGTTTAGGAATAGTTTGCTTTTGGGGTGCCTGGGTAGCTCAGCTGGTTAAGCCTCTGCCTTGGGGTCAGGTTTGCATCCCACATGGGACTCCCTGCTCAGTGGGCAGTCTGCTTCTCTCTCTCTCTCTCTCTCTCTCTCCCTCTGCTCCCCCCCCACCACCATTTATTATCCCTCACTCTCAACTAAATAATTCTTTCTTTAAAAAAAAAAAAAGGAACAGCTTGCTTTTTTGACTAGTTTCACAACCTTTTCACTACTCAACAGTTTTAACAATTTCCTGCATAGTTTCTATATAAGGTCTTATCTACCAAACACATCAGATTTATCAATATGAGTTTTTTAGTTTGTTTTAAATTTGTCTAAACCATGTGTTCTCATGTTAATCAACATAAAGAATCAGTGTTCTTAAATAACATTTCAAATAAAAGCAAGTAGATTTTTAAGTTTATGTGAATGGCCTTATTTTTATGCATACTGTATAATTTCATTTTAGTGTTTATGAAAACAAATTGGGATATAGTAGGTTATGTAAAAGTTTTATAAAACTAATGCTTTTAAGGTGATATTATAAGGATATCAATGATACTGGATTTAGGACTCACATTTATCCAATATGACCTTGTCTTAGTTAATTTTAACTACAAAAGACTCTATTTCCAAGTAAGGACACCTTCTGGGGTCCTGGTGGGGCCTGAATTTTGGGATATATTTTCCAAACCACTGCACATGTCCTGAGGAAAAAAATATGCACAAACCACACTAAATCCAATATTTTTTTTAGGTCAGTTCTACCAACCATTCATGAAATATCTATTTTCTTATATCCGGCCGAGTTTAGAGCAGGAAATCTGCCCAACATATGAGACCTATGTGATGTTTTTATCCAACTGGATAAGAACACCACTGCAAAGGAAAAGGGTAGGCCAATCTCAATCAAACACATAATCCCTTCTATATTTTCCCTTTAAATATTAGGACAAACAATGCATTAAATACATTTCCATCAATATCAGGGAGATAAATTATCATGGAACAGGGATTCTATATAAAATTGAACACTTTAACAGGTTAAAGGAGATAAAACACATGCATCTCTTAGTTGAATCAAAAAATGCTAATGATAAAAATTCATCATCTATTCATGATAAGTTATATTTAGCAAGCTAACTATAGAGGAGACATTTCTCAGTATGACACTGGGTATTTAGAAAAATAGCTTCACACTGACAACATATACCTACTTGGCATCCATTTATTGCCTTTAATTTTAAAGATACACTTAAGCCAGTGTCTAAATGTTTTCTGTTTAGAATAAGAAAATGTATAATTGTTATCAAGGTAATCAATATAAGTTTACGTTTAGTAAGTCATCCATCAAATGCAGAGATGTCCTATGCTTGATTCAATTAAATTTCTTCTAACAGGCATCCTTGCAAACACTGTGATGACAGGAAATTTGGAATTAAACAGTGAAGCAATTTTATCTTTACAGATAATGGCTGCTTTCCATGGAATCTTTCCACACATTTTTTTTTTTTTTGTACTTCACTGCAGAATATCAAATGAAAGCTTTTTTTCTTATTATTTTTTATTGGAATAAATGCTTTAAGGCAATTTCATGACCATGATTACAGAACACATATAGATTTAACTCAAAAAATGAATCTCATTTGCAGTTATCCTAATGTCATCATCCTTTTAACCTTCTCCCTTACTTGTGCAACCAAGCATAATAATTACTTTGACACTTTCCATGTTCACAGTATTAGGTAAACATTTTTCCCCCAAGTTTACCTTCTAATGCAAAAGAAATTTGTGACCTGTGGTTTCTTTTCCTTTTAACCAAGAATGAATCAGTGTATTTGGGTCTGATATTCTAATTCAATACCCATATTCTAGTACTTCCTTTGAATGAATTTGCTTCACACCTGAATGTTTCAAGTAAAAACATTCTCCTGGTCATTTCAATTTTGTTCCCAAATGCATATAATGCATATGGTATTTCCATCAGTAATTTTGTCTTTCATTACTAGTGTAGTCGAGGTAGCATTTTATCACCTCTTTTTTTGCCACATGTAAGAGATATAACCATGCAATTTAAATTTTGATTTCCTTTTTAATTTACCATACCAAAGATACAATCCTACTAGTTTTTTTTTTCATAATCCTACTTCTTAATCTGGTATGATATTGCCATTCCTTTCCTAACAAAACTAGTAAAATCTTGGATAATTTGTGAATTATCAGGAGTATGTTCAATGGCTTTTAACAAAGAGAGTGCATGTTCTTTTACTATTTGGCTGAGTCATAGCAAGAGATAAATGAAGAATTACTAACCATATTTACATTTTAATTATGTGCTGAGAGATTTATTTATGGTAAATTTATGAATTTGTTTTCTTTCTTTCCCCCAAAGAGATCACAAAACCCCTATGTTGGGATTGCCAATATTTTTATTTTTTTATGCCAGGAGCCACAAAATTTCATGATAGCCATGAACAAGCATATATCCTAAAAGACAAATAAATTCCGTTATGAGTAGCCATACCTTCTTTCTTGGAATGCATGAACTTGAGTTAGTTCAGCCAAGAGGGTAACGGCTTACTATTTATAAGGTGGCTCTATGATGGAGACATGAACCTAGCTTAGAAGAAAGACTTAGAAATGAACATAGAAGAAAACACTCCTTCCCTTATTTGTGGCAAAGATAAGTGTTTTGGGCAGCTTAAACACATACTACGCAAATGGAAATTCAACATACAATGATTAGCAGCACTTGAAGGACAACTGAACAGCCAATACCATAACATACCAACTATATAAAAATCCTGAGCAAAATAATACGAAATGTGATCTATAGCACTGTTTGTTATGAAACTAGCTGTTTGATACATTGCATAATGCATTCTGCAGATAATACATCTCCAAAAATGCTAGTTTCCCCAACAGGCTGATTGTTCAATCTATTTTGAAAAAACAAAATATAACATCCAATAATTAGGAACACATACAAAATAACAACTCTAACTTCCAGAACATAATTAAGACAGAAATAGTAACTGACAATGAGCAAAAAAATAAAAGTAAACTATATAGAAATGCATGGATAATTTTAATATGAGAAATATCTAGTTGAAAACATCCTCCTCAGTTTTTAATAGTCCATCAAAATGATTCTATAAGAGTTTCTCTAAGGCTGAAGTACCTGGGTAGCATAGCTGATTAAGTGTCTGACTCTTGGTTGCAGTTGAGGTCATGATCACAGGGCCCTGATCCCAGGGTAGTGAGAATCAGCCCTATCTTCGGGTCCACAATCAGCATGGAGTCTGCTAAAGTTTCTCTTTCTCCCTGTGCTCTTTCCCCCTACTTGTATGTGCACTCTCTATAATGGAAATAATAATAATAATAATAATAATAATAATAATAATAATAACAATAATAATTCCTTAAAAAAAGGGGGAGGAGACTGAGAAAATTCTCCTAACCCAATGAAGGAAGACAATTCCCAATTGAAACAGCCACTATCTAATCAAGATAGTGTGGTACTGGCACAAAAACAGACACATAGATCAATGGAACAGAATAGAGAATCCGGAAGTGGACCCTCAACTTTATGGTCAACTAATATTCAATAAAGGAGGAAAGACTATCCACTGGAAGAAAGTCAGTCTCTTCAATAAACGGTACTGGGAAAATTGGACATCCACATGCAGAAGAATGAAACTAGACCACTCTCTTTCACCATACAGAAAGATAAACTCAAAATGGATGAAAGATCTAAATGTGAGACAAGATTCCATCAAAATCCTAGAGGAGAACACAGGCAACACCCTTTTTGAACTCGGCCACAGTAACTTCTTGCAAGATACATCCACGAAGGCAAAAGAAACAAAAGCAAAAATGAACTATTGGGACTTCATCAAGATAAGAAGCTTCTGCACAGCAAAGGACACAGTCAACAAAACTAAAAAACAACCTACAGAATGGGAGAAGATATTTGCAAATGACATATCAGATAAAAGGTTAGTTTCCAAGATCTATAAAGAACTTATTAAACTCAACAGCAAAGAAACAAACAATCCAATCATGAAATGGGCAAAAGACATGAACAGAAATCTCACAGAGGAAGACATAGACATGGCCAACACGCACGTGAGAAAATGCTCTGCATCACTTGTCATCAGGGAAATACAAATCAAAACCGCAATGAGATCCCACCTCACACCAGTGAGAATGGGGAAAATTAACAAGGCAGGAAACAACAAATGTTGGAGAGGATGTGGAGAAAGGGGATCCCTCTTACACGGTTGGTGGGAATGTGAACTGGTGCAGCCACTCTGGAAAACTGTGTGGAGGTTCCTCAAACAGTTAAAAATAGACCTGCCCTACGACCCAGCAATTGCACTGCTGGGGATTTACCCCAAAGATACAGATGCAATGAAATGCCGGGACACCTGCACCCCGATGTTTCTAGCAGCGATGTCCACAATAGCCAAACTTTGGAAGGAGCCTCGGTGTCCATCGAAAGATGAATGGATAAAGAAGATGTGGTTTATGTATACAATGGAATATTACTCAGCCATTAGAAATGACATATACCCACCATTTGCTTCAACGTGGATGGAATTGGAGGGCATTAAGCTGAGTGAAATAAGTCAATCGGAGAAGGACAAACATTTTATGCTTTCATTCATTTGGGGAATATAAATAATAGTGAAAGGGAATATAAGGGAAGGGAGAGAAAATGTGTGGGAAATGTCAGAAAGGGAGACAGAACATAAAGACTCCTAACTCTGGGAAATGAACTAGGGTTGGAAGAAGGGGAGGAGGACAGGGGCTGGGGGTGAATGGGTGATGGGCACTGAGGGGGGCACTTGACGGGATGAGCACTGGGTGTTATTCTGTATGTTGGCAAATTGAACACCAATAAAAAATAAATTTATTATTAAAAAAAACCAGCCACTATCCTGAAATGCCTGTAGTCATGCATCTGTTTTTAATAAGTTAATATTACTGGGGCACCTGGGTGGCTCAGTCAGTTAAGCATCTGCCTGAGGCTCAGGACAGGATACCTGGGTCCTGGGATCTAGCCCTTGCATAGGGCTCCCTGCTCAGTGAGGAGGCTGCTTCTCCCTCTTCCTCTGCTCTTTCCTGCCTATGTTCTCTATCTCCCTTCCTCTCTCTCTCAAATAAATAAAATCTTTTTTTTAAAAATAAGTTAATTCTGTGAATAGTGGGGCTTCCAAATATCAATTAATTACACATTCCATGAGGAAGATTTTTTCAGACTTCAGATTAAAATGTATTCACTCAAATAATCAGGTTTCTATAAAATAAAGTGTTTATAGTAGAAAGTGTGATGCTGAAGTCATATATACATGTTTCCTAAAGTTAACTGTATGCTGAATACATTTTAAAATTATTTAAAGGTATTTCAAAATTCACACATTCATACAAGTATACAATCAAATTTGCAATAAATGTGATATCAAAGTTGCAAAACAAAATCTCAATACACTTAAGGAGTTACTATTCCTTGCCTTGAATGCATAGTGGGATGTAAAAGATACTGGCTCTAATCAACAAAGCATCTTCGTATGTACTTTCCTCAAAGATCTTTGGAGAGCCTGTTGTTAACTTCTAAAAGCATGTTTCTATGTGTTATGTTAGGTACTCATCCCTTGAGTTTATATGAATTCAGAGGCAAACTATTTTTCTTCACCCAGAAAGTTTAGAAAAGTGCTGTGTAAGATTGATTTTGATCAATTATTTTTATGAACTTATGTACAAAAAAGCAACAAGATATTCAGAAGGCCATGATAGATTTCCTTTTCTTAGTTTGTCTAAGGGAACTTTCTAGTCCAATAAGCCAAGGGCATCACCATAACTTCTTTAAATATTAGTAACAAAGAAACTTAGAAAATTGATAACCACTCCTTACAAGTGCACAGAGAAGGAGATTAGGGATGGCTTTGCCGAATCAGCATAGTATTATGAACTGACTCAGCCTGAAGAAGACAGCTCATTAACAACCTAAACCACGAAAACACCACAGAGAACTAAAGATTTCCATGGGTGACATGGAGCTGAGAGCTGTCAGTGAATACTGCTTCTTCTTCAGTACAATTGCCTTTAAAAGAAAGTTAATGGGAAAAAATAGCAAACCAGATCAATAAAATCAGCATGACCTTCAAAATGGCAGGAGGCAGAACATGTTATCCAACAAAGTTAATGGTTTTTTGAGCAGTCAGAGACTCCACTTATTTGGAGGTTTTTGTTATTTGTATCTGATGTGGACATTACATACACGACTTTGAAACATAATTATCTAAGAATTGACCAAACATGTTCTATATTTGACAGGAAATCACAAGGAACCATCATTAAGGCCATCTGAAGATTAAAAAGGCAGAGAGTGCTGCGGTTTTGCAGAAGTACCAAATAAGACAAGAATTTTTAATGAAAGAAAAGGAGTAGGTGTGGTATCTGTATGCTTTATGTTAGAAGAATAAAGAAAGTGGGAGTATTTGCTTAAAAGCATAGATATGACAGGCAGGTTCAAAAAGAAGAAAATGTCAACTAACCAAGAAATATTTATTTTTATGATTCAAATATCTATAGAAAATCAATGAGGAACTTTTTTTTTTTTTTAGAATGATTTTAGAGTGTGTGATAAGGGGGAGGGGCAGAGGAAGAAGGAGACTCCTCCCTGTGCATGGGATCAGATCCCAGGACCCTGAGATCATGATCTGAGCTGAACTCAAGTGTCCGACACTTAGCTAACTGAGCCACCCAGGAGCCCCCAAAATGAGCAACTTTAAGGTCTACTAATCTTCATTATATACTTCTCCATTTTCTTTGAATTTTTAAAATTTTGAATTCAAGTGAAAAGCATAAATATAACCATCAGTTGATTAACATATAGATACATAGAAATATTAGGATAAATATATAAAAAGATATACTTATGTAGATACATAAAATCTAAGTTTTGTGTGTGTAAAATCTATATACACAGTTATAAATATATGAAATATTATATATGATATAACCATACTATAAATAATATGTAATAGGTTAATAAACTTAAATATAAAATAGAGTATCTGTTAGGAGAGTACAAAAGGTTGAAATGACCTCAAATCCAAAAACAAATCTCAGGAAATATATTGTGCCTCATAACACTTGACATACAATTACCTGAACAAAAATAATAAATATAAACTCAAATGCCACAAATAGACTTACAATAATATTTTGACACATTTGTGACCTTTGAAATCAAAAGTGCATTTCAAAACCATATCTCATTCTATAGAAAAAATATGAAACAACAAATTGAGAGATATATGTATATATACCCATACTTTAAGTATATGTAAGTGTATTTCATATATTGGCTTTACCAGCCAAATCTATGAATGAAATATAATATAACCATTGAAAAACACCTCAAGTGCAAGTGTAGCATTTTTTTTGGTAGAAAATAGCCATGTGTAAGAATATTATATACTTCAAAAATCACCATAACTGATCACACTTTTCTAAAATTACAGTGAATTTCTTTTTTGGATCCTCTCTTTCTTTAAGAATGTAGAAACAGAGATTATAAGTAAATGACACTCATTTGAATCAAAAGTATCTTGAAACAAGTAATCACACAGACATATATACTTATAGAAAAACAGTCTCTTGCTGTGGCACTAAGAGAAAAGAGAAACTGTATTGTTTAAAAAAGAGCTCATAAAGTCAAATGGCTGGGAAGAAATAAAGACTAAACAGATTTTTAAAATAAAAAATTTCCTAACTAGTTAATAACACCACTCTAACCTCCCTACAACACAAACTTTCTCTAAATAGTTGGTTCAGAAAAAAAAAAAGCCCTCAATAAATAACTTAAAAATGACACAAATTTAAAAATAAAATGGAACTTTAAAAAATTGTGAAGTATGGGGCACCTGGGTGGCTCTGTGGTTGAGCATCTGCCTTTGTTTTGGCTCAGGTTGTGATCCCAGGGTTCTGGGATCAAGTCCCACATCGGGAGCCCTGCGGGGAGTCAGCTTCTCCCTCTACCTGTGTCTTTGCCTTTCTCTCTGTGTCTCTCATGAATAAATAAATAAAATCTTAAAAAAACCCCACAAGTTAAGTATGAAGCAATATTGTGAACAAACATGTCATCATTACACAAAAACCATAATGAATCTGTATCCTATACAAAGATTTTCAAAAGTTAATTTGTACATTGATCAGAGAAGAAATACTAAGATATAAGATGGAATTTGCATTGGCATAATTAAGAAAAGAGAAAAAGAAAAGCAGATTGCCCTCCCCCTCCCCAAAAAAGTGAAGGGAAGCCTGAAAAGATCAAATGGAAAAGATTAAAAAAAAAAAAAAACAGTAAAGAGCAGTATATATAATTCCAGCCTATATTACTAAAACAGATACCATCTTTTTGTTTTCCAGGTAAAAAGGCAGTGGATCTCAAACCTTTCATCTCAGAAATATTTTATACTCTTAAAAACAATTGAGAATCCAAAGATCATTTGGTGATCTGTTTTTTTTTTTTTCAGTAATATTACCATATTTGAAATTAAAACTAGATGTTTATTTATATTTATTAACTGACTTAAAAATAACAATAAGCCCATTATATGTTAACATATTTTCATTTAAGACACATTTCCAATACAAAAAAAAAAAAAAAAAAAGTGAAAGGAGTGGCTTCATTTACATTAATGTCTCCAGTCATTAAAGACAGGTAGATTCTCATATCTGCTCCTGCATTCAGTGTAATGCCATGTTATTTTAGTGGAGTAGCATTAAAAAAATCCATTCCCACAGCGATGTGTAGTTGGAAAAGAGCAAGATTTTTTCAAAGACTCTGAAATAACTGTGGATATTTTTGATCCTATACTGAATGTGATGTAGAGTCTGATCAATGATAAAATCCATTGGTCTTATCTTGTGCTTTGGATTTTTACCCAAAAGTGATTTTTTCCTGTATTGTTTCATTTTCCATCCTTCCTAATTGTTAAAACCTACATTATATATTTGTAGTATATAATGACTGGCTGATTCACCACCATTTGACTGAATAATGTAGTGACACGGCATTGACTGTGTAAGAGACTTCTCAAACCAGGACCTAGATGCTATATGTGGGTAAAATAGCTCCTCAAAAAATGTTTTTAAAAATATTTATATTAAAAAAATATACTGTAACTACCTGGAAACATGGCTAGGCTACAAGAAAAGCTTAGATCATGGACCCCACTCTCCTCATGCTGGCAGAGTGATTGCTCCTAAGAGAATGTGGTAGGGAAACAGAGGAATGTACTTTCATGACTATTCCTCAGGCTGAAACCTATGAATAACCAAAGTAAAACTCATTATATGCGTTTTTTATGAGTGCCTTGGAATACTGGCTTTTGCCAATCCTTAAATCCAGTTCTCAATGGGACTGACTCAAGTAATAAGGGAGTGGCCTCTCTTAAATGACTTTTTTGCCCTCATATATGACATTTTGAAGTTTTTTGGAAATAGCATGACCTTTTGTGGAATGCGGCACAATGTATGCATAGGGAAGAGTTATCTCCATCATTCTATAACAGTTATGTAATTATAAAGAAATGTAAATCGAAAGTCATTTATGCTTTTTAAAGCCAACTCATAGCTTAATAACAGTAAAAACACTGTGCCTGCTACTGCATTTCTCCCTCAGAAATTACTGTATCTGCTTAAAGACATACAAGCTGTATAAAATAAATGAAAACTTCAATTTCTTCTAGATAATATTCTAAGTTGGCTTCTTGGGTTAAAACTTTCAATGGGTAGCTAATGATATTCAATATTCCACGTTATGATTATAAATGATAATATGAAAGATACAGTAAAATTGAATTTTGACCTCATATTCACCTCTGGATAAAATTTATAAAAGACCATGGGGACTAGGGAATTTAAACTGAAGGAAAAAAAATCAATAAAATTAAGTAGACTTTTCTCAGTAGCCTGGAGTGTATCTTTGTGCTTAAGCTGCATAAAGTCTCTTTTTTTTTTTCTTTTTGCATTGACAAAAAGCTCTTTACATTATTATGGAAATAAAAACCTTTCATACTCCTTTCAAGTTAATGTCTTTGAAGGAAATTATTTAGTTTCCCGACTATTTGCTCTCTTACTGAGTTACAGTCACTTCAACAAATCTTGAAATAACTAAAGATTACTCTTTGAGAGGATTTTCCTACCTATTTACTAATTTATAATCTAGTTTAAAAAATTCTACCTTTGGAATCTTAGTACTTATTTTTTCAAATTTCTTAATTTTTCCAGTTGTTTATTTCTCTGGGTCAAAAATATTGGTATGGGTATTTTTTAAATATCCTGCTATACTCACTTCAAGCTAAAGCAGTTCTAATTATTGATGTTCCTTATTATATTCCAGGTTATTGAACATATATTTGTATATATACATAGCTATATGTATGCATAGATATGCATCTCTTTAAATATATATTTCAATTTGAAAGTTACATTTGCTTAAATTTAGAAGCTTGAATTTGATGCGAAAGGAATAAAAGTTATCAAGTACTCTAGCTCAAAAAATCATATTAGCCCATGGGCTGACTTCATCCACAGGTACACTGTGCTTGATTTTGTTATCAACATTCTAAATGGGAAGATTTTACTTAAATACTCTATATATAGGGATTTGGAGTTTTGACTTTTGTTCTCCTTTGATTTATTGCTAAGAAAGATTATAAGGCAGAGAGAAAAGCAGATTTCACATTGTTTAAAAATTAAATCTTTCAGTGTGCCAAGAGAGGACGTTTCTGTAATTCAGGACTGTTTTTTTTGTTTTGTTTTGTTTTTGGGTGTTTTGGGTTTTTTTTAAGTTCACAACTGTTATATACTTGTCTTAGTCATCTCTGACTACTGTAACAAAATACCAGAGACTGAGTGGCTCAAACAACATTTATTTATTGCTGTTCTGCAGTCTGGGAAGTCCAGGATCAGGGTGCCAGCTAATTCAGTTTCTGATGAGAGCACTCAACTTGCAGAGAGCAGTCTTCACCACGTGTACTCACATATAAGAGACTTTTTTTTTTTCTTAAAAAGTTATTAATTCCATTGTGAGGGCTTATCTTCATGATTTCATCTAAACCCAACTACATTCCAAGAGCACCATCTCCTATCACTATCATATTGGGAATTAGGGTTTCAATATATGAATTTGAGGGGGCACACAGTCTATAATAATATCCATGCAAAACTACCCCCCTTTCTATTCCTTAATATCCTAAAGGCAATGTAAAAGAGTTTCTAAGAAACTTTCGGAACAGGAGATCCTTCACATCACTCAAAATGACTGTGAAGATATGATCTTACTTAAAACAACTCTAACACTGAAACTTTCTTTTACCTTCTCTGCAGCTCTATGTTATGTAGAATCAATGAGCATAATATCACCCTCTAGATAAGGTTTAAAAATAAAGTTAGCAAGGGAATGATACAAAATTGAACACAGTTTTTACAAAGTACAGAACCACAAATGTGAGAGGTAAAGGAAAATGGCCACACTAAATTGAATGATTTATTATATTGATTTTTTTCCTAAAATAGCCTAACTTCTGATCCCTCTCAACAAGAAACCAGAAAAATCAACATTGTATTTCCATATAATTCCAAAGCTTAGCTCCTGTTAAACTTGGGGAAAAATTGTGAAATCTGCCTTTCCTCTATCATCAATAAATTTGTTCTTGAAAGAAGAGGTTGATACGGAGTGCTGACAGGAGCTGTGCAGGAAGAGGGCCTTCACGCTTGCCTTCCTTTGTTCTACCCACCACAATTCATCCAGAATAAATTCTCATAAAATCTCACCTCATTATGTTGAGCCTACATATTGCTCTCAGGTTAAAAAACAAACAAACAAAAAAAGAAAACAAAACAAAAAATACAACAGTTTCTTCTGACCCTAGCAGCTACCAACGGGTTCTTACACAGAGATGGCATCATTTTGGTATATCACATAGTATCACTAATTTGGCAATGCTGTAAGAATAGAATTACTTGCAACAGGAAGTACAACCAGGAAAGAAAATTTTTCAATGTACATAGTTGGATGGAAAGTTCTTTTCTTTTGATGAAACACATTTAAAACTCTTTTTGCTCAGGGGCATGAGGGTGGCTCCGTCCGTGAAGCATCCTTACTCTTTATTGTGGCTGGGGTCATGATCTCAGGGTTATGAGATCAAGCCCTGAGTTGGGCTCCACACTGGGAGTAGAGCCTGCTTAAGAGTCTCTCTCTTTCTCTCTCTCTCTCTCTCTCTCTGCTTAGATTTAGAGACTATAGGTTCTGAGAAATATCCATACTTTACTTTTGGTAAAGTCATAGGGATGCCTTGACTTCACTGTCAGAAAAGATGACAGAAGCAGAAATAAATGAAATGAGTAACTAAAAAGCATTTTATATGTATGATCTGATTCAATCTTCTCAGTTCATAAATTAAGAATTTAATACATTAAAATTGCTGCTCCCTTTTCACAAGGGTGGAAACTGGGCCTTTATGGTTATGTAAGTAACTTTAACAGAAGGTATGAATCTAGTAAGGACCAGCAGAACAATCTGTTTTTTTCCAATTTCAAACTCATATTCTATTAGTAACTTTACTACCCTTTCTTCTAGAGAATGCTGAGTTGATACTTTCTAACGACAACACATTCTGGTCCATTGAATTATATACCCAGGATCCTTCAAAATAGCATCAGAATAATGTCCATTTTGTTTCTACTTTCTTATGATTGACTGGATATCCTGTTCTTCCTCCAAATATCTATAAACTTAGACCATCTACTTCTTTATCTGTCTGTTCTTTCTCTTCCTTCCTCTGTACTACCCTTTTCTTCTTTGACCTTTTTAAAGATTTCCTTATAAGGAACTACATAACATGGGAACTCCAATTACTTATCACAAGTTTTTTTTTCTATATTCAATTATGAAAAAAACTTTCTTCTCTTCACCACTTTGTGCAGGTTAAAAATCCAAAGTAGAATGTTTTCTATATTCAGGTTGGGCAAATGCAGAATAAGCGCAATACCTTTAGGAGTATTGCCTTCCAAAATGATGATTTAAATGCATCTGGACTCTTATTCCCCTTGCTGTCTTTGCCAAAGTACAATGATTTACATATATTTAATCAACTTATTTAAATAATTACTTCCCTGTCATTGTCTGTCTTCTTAAGTTCTTGCTTAGCAAGAACCTTGTAACTTATCCTTTACTTTGTAATAATAATTATAAGCATTATTGGATGGGAGATCCTTTAAGTGAAGAGAAATATAACCAATTTCGTGAATATAAGGAACGTTAAATTTCTCAGTATTTGAATACAAACAGACCAGGAAATGTGTCATACTAGTAAAACGTTTTAGACGCTACATTTCTAGATTGCTGACCCAGATGCTAAAAAGATATGGTAAAGCCTCTCAAGATTGTTCTACATGGACTCAATGCATCATTGGTGTAAATTTTGAGGTCCTGAAATGAACAGAGCAAGCCTAAGTGCTAACTAACTGATTGCAAATTCTAGGATTCAGGAAGCAAACTAGTGAGTCTGGATTCATGATTATTTAGTTTCACTGTACATTTACTATAGATATTATTTTAAATATGCACAAATAACTAAGCAATCAATATGGACTACTTTACCAGTAGAGTTGTTTAGATACAACAAGTAAACTGTTTAACAGTTCACAATATTGACACGGTTGTTGTTTATCAATTTTAATATATTTTCTCAATTCATTTGACTTTACAAATAATTCCAGAACCATATGTGTAATCATTCTCAGTACCTCTTTCATTTTGCCCAATGGCCTAAATCTACCTCATCAGCTGTTTTTGCAAATATAGTTTGCAAAACTTTGGAACACACATTCCCGGTCATTTATTTGTTGTCTATGGTCGATTTCCTGCTACAGTGACAGAGTTGAGTGGCTGTGACAGACTGTATTACCTGCCAAGCTTAAAATACTGGTTATCTGACCCTTTACAGAAAGTCTGTCAACTCTGTACTAAATGGAAAATTAAACAAACACACACACAGGCATGCAGACATTCATAAAATACCTCTGATAATGGTAGAGGATGTGTGGGTTGAAAAATGATCACGGTTTAAGTGGTGAAAATTACCTGAACACATCAAAACAATTCCCTGAGAAGGATGCTACCAAACTTATCTCCCACATCTGGAAGGGATTTTTGGAATGCCTTCAAGGATTTAAGACCGTAATTCAATTCATGGCTAGGAAACCATTTTTCTGCTATGTAGAAAATGGATTGGAAGAAAAAAAAAAATATAACAGAGAGTGAGACAGGTTGGAGGGCACACAGAAAAGAGTTAACACGGCAGGCTTTAGGTTGCTTGCAAGGTTGATCCTTGGGTCAAAATCTCAGAACCAGGATTTTGAGAGTGTTAAATGATGATAATGTTTCATCATGCATAGGCTGTTTGTGCAGGTGATTTATTTCCAGTACTTGCTTTCATTTCAGAGTCTGGAATTTTGATAAATTTAGGTAGAAGGTGCCTATGTGACTAGCTCCCAGTCATAAACCTTGACGCTGAATGTCTAATGAGCTTCCCTGGGCAGAAACATCATATACATATTGCTGCATTTTCACGGCTTAAAGAATTTTCTCTGTAACCACTCATAAGGGTGAGAGCATAAGATAGCCTGAATACAAATTCCTCCAGGATTCACTATGTCTTTTCCCCTTATGATCTAACTATACACCTACTATGTCACTGTGATGAACCTTAGTAATTAATACAAATATATATGTAGTCTTGCAAGTCATCCTAACAAATCTTCAAATTGGAGGTGGTTTTGTAGAGCTCCAATACAACGAGTATTGCAATAGTATAGCAAAATTATGGGAAGTATAAAGAATGGTATGGGGAAGGAGGATACATTAATGGAATTGAATGACAGACCATCTCATAGTTTCTTACTGGAAAAAAAACTGTCATAATGAACAAAATTGGAGACGAAGTGAGATATTATATTTCAGAACTCATCATAGAGAGCTATATAGTCAGGATTATCCAGATATCTTACTAGAAGGCAAGAGCAGGCTTAGAATATGAACAGAAGACATACAAAAGGGGAATGTGGAAGATTTTAAGCTATGGTTTCAGATGGCCAATTTTGGGGGTTAAGCACTTAACTTGAATTCCACTGCCTACAAAGTAGAAGCAAATGGAGCTTATGATCAGAAGAAGTAAAGCATGCCATGTAAGGAGTAAATTATACCACAGAAGCAATAGTTAATGAGAAAATAAGTAAATGGATATGTAATAAGAACTATTTCAACTACCCATCCTGAAAATTGCCTTAACTCTCAAAATTGGGGGTTTCTGTACCAAAGGGTGCAAAAAAGTTCATCTTACTTCTTAATGTCCCTCTGGAGAACAGTTTTATTTGAACAATTTTTATAGCAATTAAGTAAATTCTCTAGTAATAAGGTCATGTTGCATGACAAAGAAATCTCAGAACGTGGATTTTTATTTTAATTCTCCCAAGATTGTTATAAAAAAATTGGAAGCTTAGCTCCCACAGGAATATATTCATGTAAGACCTAGTCAGTAGTGTGTGATATTATTAGTTTAACTATATCTCCCTTTTGACTAAAATTCATTTGGTAAATCCCAACATATTCTAGTCAGACTGTAAAACTGTATTATTATCAGTATAATTTTACTTACCAACTTTCAGCTAATTCTACTTCAACGTCACAGTTATTCTGCTTTTATGACAGAAGTTATTTAGGTAAAGCAAAGATTCATCAAAGTATAATCCCTGGAAAAAAGCTCTGTACATGGACAAGAACACCTGAGTCAACACCTGAGTCCATGGCCCTGACTCTCCCCTCCCCGCACCCCCCCAAAGTTTCAGTATTATATTAAGGTCCTTTTGCTTTGGTTGATAAAATTGTCACCAATGAAATAACTACAGACTTATGTTGACCCAAATATATAAAATAAAAAGAGATAAGAAGAAACTCCAGGAAGAGAGGAGACTTTCCTGAATACTCTAGAAGAATAAAAGGTATATGAATAATGGGAGAGAAAGAAAAAAAAATAACTTCTCTGAATTGTTCAAATCTTCCGTCCTATATGACTAGTTTGCTCCTTGGTCATGAAAGCACTTAACCGGGATTCCCGGGTGGCTTAGCGGTTTAGCACCTGCCTTCAGCCAGGGCATGATCCTGAAGTCCCAGGATAGAGTCCCACATTGGGCTCCCTGCATAGGGCCAGCTTCCCCCTCTGCCTGTGTCTCTGCCTCTCTCTTTGTGTCTCTCATGAGTAAATAAATAAAAATCTTAAAAAAAAAGCACTTAAGCATTCAACATGCACTGAGGTAAAAGAAAGTAAGATAAACAAATCAACCAACCCCAAATCTAACATCCACAATTCAAACAGGCAGGAGCACTCTGGAGGCATATTGCACAAATTTCATATTTCTTAGGTGTTTGCCATACTATTTAATAATGATTTTATCTTAATATTCTTTCGAGAGTCCTGATTTATGTTTGGCCAAATCAAAAAAAAGCAACCAAATATTGAAAAATGCATATGGTTAGACTGCCCATATAGTTCCAACCCACCTAACAAGGTTACAGATTAAAAGGCAATGAGGCTTGAGTCTATTATTTCAATAACACATGAAACAATGCAAGTTCTCAGGCAGAAAAGTTTGGAAATATCCATTAATGAATAAGGATTTTTAAAATATATTATCAGCTTGTTATATTATAAACTTTCTCCACCTATTTATATCACCTTTAATTATATAAATAGGGTATAGTTAGCCTGACTGTTTAAATAGAAGTGGTGAAACATTTTATAACCATTAAGATATATGAAATTCATATTTAAAGTCCAAAATCCAGAGATTTGTAGATTCTTACAAAATTTTGTGCGTCAGTACTTTCTTATTATTACCATGTATTTTAATCACTAGTCTCATCAAAAACAGAGCATCTTAGAGAATTCTACATAAGTACATTATTGCTAATATCCTTTGTAATAATTTTACCATGCCAAATTCAATCAAAATCCCAAACTGATCTATCCAAATAAATTTGAACTTGTTTTATTGCAAAATAGTCACAAATTAACTAATATGAAATTATAATAAGAACAAATGCAGCTAACATTAATAAAGTTTTAATTCATGCCTTCAGTAATAATAAAGCAAGGTTTCAACAGATATTACAATTCATTGAGTCATGAAAACAAAATATAATGTGAAATCTTAAATTATATCCTGAAAGAGGGGGTAAAAAAAAAAGACTTTAGTGGAAAAAGTGAAGTTCAAATAAAGTTTGTAGTTTAGTTCATAATAGTCTATCAATATTGTTGTTAGTTTTAGTTTAGATCATTATTATGGCTTCATAAGTTGCTAATGTTAATAGTGAACAATGTATGGAACTCTATATTTTTAGTTTTAATTTAGATCATTATTATGGCTTCATAAGTTGTTAATATTAATAGTGAACAATGTATGGACCTCTATATTTTTGCAACTCTTCTGTAAATCTACCATTATTTCAAACTCACAAGTTAAAAAAGGAAAAAGAGTCATTGTAGTTCAATTACATCTTTGGACAGTTCTAAAAGTTAAGAAAAAAAAAAGTTTCTATACTGAGCCAGTATTTGTCTTCCTGAAGCTTCTACCCATACATTCCAATCTTATCTCTTGAGAAACTACAGAACACAGTTAATACCTACTCCATGATGGATAGTTTAAGATATTTGAACGGACTTATCACATCGCCAAAATGTTAACTTTTCTAAGTTAAACATTCTCTAGTCCTTCAGCTTTTTATCATGTAAAAGGTTCTTAATACCTTCACCATCCAGTCACTTTCTCTCTAAAAGTGAAAGTACAGGATCTGCTTTGTCCTAAGGGCTTTACTTGACAGCAGTGCCTCTTGGCAAATATAGACACTCTTGACAGAAACACTTCCTGATGCAGACCCTCAATGGCTAGGCCTACCACCAGTGTCCCCATCAGCTGTCAAAGCCTCCTAGAGACAGAAGCTCCTGGCAGCTTGTGAAACTAACAGTGACAGCTCCTGTTACTGCTAGCTAGTAACGTAAGTAGCAATTTCCAGCAGTGCTCAGGGCTGCCCAAAATTTCCTTACAGCGACTGCTTTTTTGGAGGAGTTCTACTCTTCACCATGGCTGTAATAATACACCTCATCAGAGGTTTCTTGGATAGCAGGGGAGAAGATTCATGTAATGATGACACCTATTGTCTTAGTCTACTCAGGCTGCCATAACAGATAACGTAGATAGGTGGCTTAAACAACTGAAACATACTTCGCAAAGTTGTAGAGACTAGAAGGTCCGAGATCAAGGTGCTAGCCAATTTGGCTCCTAGTGAGAGCTCTCCTACTCGCTGGCAGATGGCCTCCTCCTCACTGAGTCCTCACATGGCCTTTCCTAAGTTCACTCCCCTGACAAAAAGTTCCACTGGCCCACACCAACCAGACCAGTTTGCACTTAACCCCTGACTCATACTTGCACAGCTGGACCATGGAGTGAGCCATGGGGTGACCAACAGGTACTTTGAAATCATTATAAAACTAAAATCTCCAGGCAAGGAGAAGCATTAGCCTTATCTACATAACATCTAATGTATGTATAGGCATGTATCCTTAAGGTGAGCCCTTATGCCTACCTCTTCATATGATGACAAGGCTTCCTTCTCTAGATATTTATCTTAACCTTGAATGAAAGAAGCCCACCCACCCTTGCTCAGGGAGTCACATCCTTGCCAAATTTGTTCCTTGTGTTTTGATTTTAGCCATTCTGACAGGTATGAGGTGGTATCTCATGCTTTTGATTTTCATTTTCCTGAATTTTCATTTTCCTGATGATGAGTATTGTGGAATATATTTTCATCTGTTTGCTGGCCATCTATATGTCTTCTTTGGAAAAATGTCTGTTCATGTCTTCTGCACATTTTAAAATTAGATTATTTGTTTTTTGGAATTGAGTTATATAATTTCTTTACATATTTCGGATACTAACCATTTATTGGATATGTCATTTGCAAATATCTTTTTGCATCCAATAGTTTCGTGGGTTTTTTTTTTAGTTTTGTTAACTATTTCTTTTGTTGTACAGAAGCATATTATTTTTATGTAGTCTCAATGATTTATTTTTGCTTTTCATTTGTTGTCTTCAATTTATTTAATCAATGTTTTACAGTTTTCAGGTCAGTTTATTCCTAGGTATTTTGTTATTAAGGTACAATTATTAAATGGAATTGTTAATTTCTTTTTCTACTGCATCATTTTTTAAAAGAATATTTACTGATTTATTCATGAGAGATATACAGAGAGAGGCAGAGACATACACAAAGGGAGAAGAGAGGGAGCCTGACGTGGGACTCGATCCCAGGACTCCAGGATCATGACCTGAGCCGAAGGCAGATGCTCAACCACTGAGCCACCCAGGCATCCCTCTGCTGCATCATTATTGATATATAGGGATGCAACACATTTCTGTTCATTAATTTTGTATCTTTGCATCCTTACTGAATTCATTTGTCTGTTCTAGTAGTTTTTTGGTGGAGTCTTTAGGGTTTTCTATATAATCTTGTAACTGGCAAATATTGAAAGTTTTACTTCTCCCATACCAGTATGGATGTTTTGTATTCCTTTCTTCTGTCTAATTGCTGTGGCTAGGACTCCCAGTAATATATTGAATAAAACTGGTGAGAGTGGACACCTTGTCTTGCTCCTGACCTTAAGGGAAATGCTCTGTTTTTCACCATTGAATATGATGTTAGCTGTGGGTTTTTCCGTTATAGTCTTTATTATGTTGAGGTATATTCCCCATAACCTTACTTTGTTGAGGATTTCTCAATGTCAATTCTCAAATGCTTTTTCTCCATCTACTGAAATGATCATATGATTTGAATCCTTTGCAAATCAACACTGATTGATTTGCAAATATATATTGAACCACCCTTGTATCCCAGGAATAAATCCCACTTGATTATGGTGAATGGTTATTCTGGTATTTTTGGATTTGGTTTGCTAGTATTCTGTTGAGGATTTTTGCATCTATGTTCACCAGGAATATTGGACTACACTTCTTTATTTGGTTTTGGTATCAAGGTGATGAATCAATGAATTTGGAATAGAATGAATTTGGGCGTCTTCTTGCCTATTTTTTTGTAGTAGTTTGAGAAGAAGAGGTATCAATTCCTTACATGTTTGGTAGAACTCACCTGTGAAGCCGCCTACTCCTAGAGTTTTGTTTGTCGGGAGGTTTTTTGTTTTGTTTTGTTTTGTTTTTTGTTTTTTGTTTTTTTTTGTTTTTTTTTTTTTTTTTTGATTATTGATTCAACTTCATTGGTGGCAATTATTCTGTTCAAATTTTCTATTCTTCCTAACTCGGTTTTGAAAGGCTATTATATAGTTCTTAAAATGTATCCATTTCTTCTACATTGTCCAATTTGTTGGTGTATGGCTTTTCAAAAAATTCTCTTATAATCCTTTTTATCTGTGATGTTGGTTATGTTTCTATTTCATTTCATTTCTTTTTAAAATTACTAACTTATTTGCAAGAAAAAAGCAAAAGAGAGAGGGCTCTCCAGCATGAGCAGGAGGAGGGGCAGAGGTATAGGCCAACTCCCCCATGAGCATGGAGCCCACCATGAGGCTTGATCCCTGGACCCTGGGATTTCTGTCTCAGATCATGACCTGAGTTGAAGTCAGACCCTTAAACAACTGAGCCACTCAGGAGCCTCACTATTTCATTTCTGATTTTGTTTAGGTGAATCTCATTCTCTCTTTTTTATGAGTCTGTGTAAAAGTTCATCAATTCTTTTCAAAGAATCAGCTCCTGGTTTCATTGATCTGTTCTATTTTAGTAGAGATCCATAATCTATTTCTATTTCTTCTATTTCTATTTCTTTATTCTATTTCTGTTTTTAGTTTCTATTTTATTTCTCTCTACTCAAAGATTTATTTCCTTCCTTCTACTGGCTTTAAATTTTGTCTATGTTTTCCTAGCATCTTTAGGTGCAGGGTTAGGTTGCTTGAGATTTTTCTTCCTTCTTGAGATAGATCCATATTGCTATAAACTTTCCTCTTAAAACAACTTTTGCTACATCTCAAAGATTTTGAACCATTGTATTTTCATTTTCCCTTGTTTCCATGTGTTTTTTTGCTCTTCTTTTTGATTTCTTGGTTGACCCATTCATTGTTTAGTAGCATGCTATTTGACCTCCATGTACTTGTGCTCTTTCCAGATTTTTTTTCTTGTGGTTAATATCTAGCTTTATAGCATTGTGGTATAATTGCTTTTATTCATAATTCTAATATTTCCTTTTTTAGGTTAGTGAATGGTTTGTGAATTTTATTTTGGGGGGCATATTTGTTATTTTTCTTCATTTGACAGCTCCATTTTATGGATGTTTTAGATCTTAATTTTTTATTTTTATATTATTCCCTATTTCTACTTTCTTTGGCTTTGTTGAACTTTTATATATTTTTGAAGTTGTTTCTTTCTTTACTTTTTCTTTCATTTTGTTTATAAGTAACAAATTTTCAACCAAGTAAATTTTAAAGATCTAAGTAGCTTTATTAATTGATGTATGAACTGGGTAGCATCCTGTCTAGCACATAGAGGGGAACTCCAAAGTACTACAGAAAAAGAACAGTTTTTAAAAATAGTGAGTGGAAAAAAGGAAATTATTAGCAAAGAATACATTGTTTTATTTAAGATCATCCTCTTAGGGGATCCCTGGGTGGTGCAGCGGTTTGGCGCCTGCCTTTGGCCCAGGGCGTGATCCTGGAGACCCGGGATCGAATCCCACATCGGGCTCCCGGGATGGAGCCTGCTTCTCCCTCTGCCTGTGTCTCTGCTTCTCTCTCTCTCTCTGTCTATCATAAATAAGTAAATAAATCTTTAAAAAAAAAAAGATCATCCTCTTAAGTGGAATAAAAAAGGGCTATCAATAAGTTTCATAGTGTTGACCAAGGAATTCTAATATTCGGTTAAAGGATCCATTTTTGAAGGGTTGAAACTGCCATTAGGTTAGGTTTAAATCTTGGTTTACTGACTTAGGTGACACCATTTTGGGCCTATTGTTTGTTTATATAAATATTTAACACTACTCTTGTCGCCAGGATGCAGGGATGCAAGAGCATCTGGCTGGGGATCCTAAACAGACCAGATTCCACCACTTGCCACTGTCAAAAATCCAAAGGCAGAGAAATAAATGGTGAAACAAGAAAGGAATTTATTTCAACGAAGCCAGTACCAGGAAGACAGCAGACTAGTGTCTCAAAGACTGTCTCCAAAGTGTTGAAAATACTTCTAGGTTTATATAAGGAAAATGTAGGACAAAGGTCAGTGGGTACATTGCTATGAGCAGTAAAGGTCAGGTCCATCATTTTCTTGGGGTCAATCCCATGGGGCTTTGCTGAATCAGGGCAGTCTTTATTAGTTGAGGGAGTAGTTTCAGTTCCCACCAGGGGATGCTTTGCCAGCAGTGTCTTCTGCTTGAGCTAACAGATAAGCTGGAAAGAAGTACTTAATCAATTAGAGAATACAGAATGAGGTCAAAATGGAAGTAGCCAAAAATCCTCTTTTACTCTTTAACTTTACTGTGTCTCTTAAATTCTGGTATTTATAATATTCATTAACATTTTTAAAAAGCACTTTCTGTCTATTTTTATCTTGCCTTTGACCTAAAGTGTTTAAGTGGAAAATCCATTAGTCTTCCAAATAAATGTCTCCTTTTTTTCCTTTTTTTTTCTTTTCCTTTCTTTTCTTTTCCTTTCTTTTCTTTTCTTTTCTTTTCTTTTCTTTTCTTTTCTTTTCTTTCATTTTCTTTTTTCTTTTTTTTTATTTTGATCATGTACTGCATTCTATTAGATTTACTTTATGGTATATTGTGACTTTTTTAAACAAATGATTTAATATAATGAGTACAGCTTCTGTAAATGTTCAAGTTTCCTGAAAAATACGTTGTGTTTTTTTTTTATAGGAATACAAACACATATATACATATAACATAAATATAAATATATACACATATAGGAAATACCTTATTATGTTAAGATAATTTATATTACATTCATATTAAGTAGTTTTGTGTTTGTGTATATGAATGAGAGAAATTGAGTTAGTATTCATATAGGAAAATAAATAAGAACAAATAGCAAGAACAATCATAAAACTGATGTGCAATAGTGAGGGGTTGGGAGAAATTCTACTAGAAAATAAAATATATGTATCTGATAAAACTCCATGTTATGGACTAAATTGTTTGTGTTCACACAAAACCGTATTTTGGAGCTCTAACTTCCAATGTGGCTTTATTAGAGATACAGACTTTGTGGAAGTAGTAAGTTTAAATGAGATCATAAGGCCTTTAACTGATGGAATTTGTGTCTTAAAAAAAGAGTCACCAGAAAGCTCCCTTTCTCCAGCATGTTCCCTGTCTGCAGGTCTGTCTATCTCTGTCTCTCCTACATGCACAGAGAAAGGGTTATGAGCAAGAAGGTAGCTATCTTTAAGTCATTAAGATAGCTCTTAGCAGGAAATGAATCAGCCAGCACCTTGATCTTAGATTTCCCAGCCTCAAAATTGTGAGAAATTTATTTATGTCACTTAAGCCATCCACATTGTGATATTATGTTACAGCAGCCCAAGTAGACTAATACGCCTCACAGTAAAAAGAATGTTTTGGTATTGATTCATGATGAATACGAAAGCCAATGAACTAGAATAGAAATCCAGAAATAAAAAAATAAAAAAAAAAAAAGAAATCCAGAAATAAAATCAACCTATTATGGAGACTTATATATTAAAAAGAATATCTGAAACCAGTGGAGTTAAGATGGCTTCATAAAAGATACTGGGGAAGCAGGAAGTCATTTGGAAAAAGTTTATGTATTTTATTTATTTTTATTTTTTGGAAAAAGAGTAAATTGGATTCATATCACCAACATACACCACAATAAACTCAAATGGAATCTAATGTTTAAAAAATTATGTAGGAGTTTAAGTAGAAAATGGAGATATTAGTTTATGTATATTGGTTTTAAAAAACCTGGGTGAATATTCTTATAAAAATAATAATTTTATGGACAGCATTTTTTTAAATAGCTATACTTGCATATATATATTTTGCATGTTTAACACATATTGTTGGACTTAGGAATTTTACATCAAACTCATTTTCCACCAAGTTCCTGATATTGTTTGTTACCTGTTAACTTTCAGTTTAGAGTTATAGAACAGGGCAAACACATTCTGGATCATAGAGAATTTAAGCAGTTTGTCTGGAATCTATGTTTCCCTAAATTATAAGAAAAGGTTGTTGGGGAAAGTTGTCCTGGGAAAAGAAAGTTGGTTGGTGGCTTGGTTTTATCACCTTGTAAATATATTTTGATCTGCTAATAAATAAACTTCTGATATTTGCTAGGAGAGTAATGTCTATAGATGAGTCTTAGCTGAATTACCATGCTTTTAGGATTGCTTACAGTAAACAAACCTAGAATCTATATATTTATGAAGCATGACTCCCCAGAAAATGTCACAGAAGCCTTATAATCATCTGGGTATAAAACATAGATGCTTCATAACCTAAGCTCTCGCTGTCAGGTGATTACACTTAGTGACCTCATCTATCTCACTGGGTCCAGAGGGAATGTGTGCAATGTGGGACAAGTACCAAGGAACTATGCAGAATGTGCAGATTTCTCCCACCTTTGTCTTTGCTTCTTGCATGATTATTTCATATTATTAGTAAAGCTTAGTGTTGGGTAATGTCTCTGATTTGTGTGAGTCAGATCTGACAATTCAATTTTTGTGTTAGCTTTCACTGGCATTCTCAACAAGACACTTTACAGACTCATAAATCATAATGGCTAGGGTACTTTTTAGAAGGAAAGGGTAAGGATGAGAAAAATGTAATGAGACTTTCATGACAGAATTACTACCTACCCATACTCTGTATGAGGGAAATGATGGGGAAAATTCATGTGGGGAATCTTATCAATGGAATCTGGAGAAAAGAGAGCCAGTGGAACTAACTAAATGATTGTTAAGCAGTATAAGACTGAAAGAAAGGTAGCAAAATTTCTCTTCCTTGGTTGTTGCTAACAGCCCTGGTCCAGTCTAAAAATTAAAAAGAAGAAGAAATGAAATGGAGAGGAAAAATTTATATGTAAGACTAGTTTTTCCTATCCCTGGAAAGACTTCTTAAGCCTTTGGCTTAAAAAGCTTTATGGCTGTGGTGAGATGTGATATTCACTTACAAAGTAACTCAATTAAGGTCTTACATTATCTGTAAGAATATACAGATATCTGGAGGCCAAGAAGAGTATTCTTTTAAATAGCTGGATTGTTTTATGAAACAGTTTCAGGAGAAACCTGGTGAGTCATACAGGCATACATTCTTAGAATATTTAGAAGGCACATCACTAATTTTTGGCCCTACTGAATGAAATGGATTATTTAAATTGATACAGATATTCAACAGATTGTAAACTTTTCGAGATAGGAGTTTCCAGGCATATGCCATCTAATCTGTAGCAGTAGATCAATGTTATTGGGCATCTCTACCCTGAGAAGGGTAACTGCCCTACCTTTCCCAACACATAAACGGAATCCTTCCTAAGTGGGTGAAATGTTAGAGACAAACTTAACCAATGCCATTGACAAGGATATTGATAGATGCAGTGATAGGGTAGGCTTCTCAATCTTGGGTGCCTGGTATAAACTTGCACTTGAGAAGCCAGGGAAATATTCAGTAGGTTTTAACTGGCTCAGTCACTGTGTACAAGGACTGCATAATTACAGAAAGCATCCACACATTACAAAAGAAAGGGAGCCTGAAGAGAGGACTTGAAAAGGACTATGAGGAAATGACAGTCTGATCAGCTGGGTGGTTTTGTTTATTTAGCCTTGAAAAATGGAGTGAAAAAAGGGAAATATATGGAATTTTTCTATTAAAAGTTTGACAGCTTATTATCAAAGTTTGATTGGTGAAGGGAGCAGCTCCAGTCCCACTCCAAGCTCCTCAAACACCTTAGCAAATTCACTCTTTATATGTCTGAAAGGACTCAAATCCAATTATGAGGATCATGATTTATAACAGATAATTCTCAAATAAGGTGCTAAATTTATTGCTTCAATTAAAGCCATAGAATCTGAAAAAAAAAAAAAAACCTGAATAAAAAGCTAATATCTTGCCTCCTACTGAGAGTGAAATCAAAGTAGAATAATAAGCTACATTTAATAGTTTGGGGGAACGGCTTTCTAGTAATAAACAAGAGAGGGAGCAATGGAGCAAAGCCCACTCATAAAGTGGGTTACATTAAAGAACATACTAGAGGGATCCCTGGGTGGCGCAGCGGTTTAGCGCCTGCCTTTGGCCCAGGGCGCGATCCTGGAGACCCGGGATCGAATCCCACGTCGGGCTCCCGGTGCATGGAGCCTGCTTCTCCCTCTGCCTGTGTCTCTGCCCCCTCCCCCCCCGTGACTATCGTAAATAAATAAAAATTAAAAAAAAAAAAAAAGAACATACTAGAGTGACCGGAATTGAAGGGGAGTTTACTACCTTCACGGGGAGGCTGATTCACTGCCCAAACAGTAGAGGGGAGAAGCTTCCAAAGACCTTCTGGTCCCATCACTGGTCAGAGTCACAGATTATCCCAGCCAAGGAAATGCTCACCTCTTGACTCATTGATGAGACTCTCTGTATTAAGGGACACTTTAATGTTTAGGAATCAGCAAAAATACACCTTGAAGATGAACAATCTTGGTGGAGGAAGGCAACCTCACTTTTTTTTAGTGGCCGAAGTGGAAAAAAATATATATAGGAGCAGAAAGAACACTAGGGTCCCATCTCAATGCATTATTATAATAAACACAGAATTTTAGGATGTAACCAATAGCACTTATGAATAATTAGGCAAATAGGTCAAGGATAAATGGAAATCTTTATGGGAATCTGAAGAAGTAAAGTGGATAATGTAAATTACCACCAAAAGGACTCACAAAAAGTAAAAAACAAAAATAAAACATAGTTGCAGGCTAAATCCAATGCTTTGGTCAGATCCCAAAAGGTAGCTTACCTAGTGCTAGTTGTGTCAGTAATTAGGCTTTGCATCTGGTGGACTAAGAGATGACACAAATCAAACTATGAGGTCATTGTGCCAAAGAACTGTGTGTGCCCCATGTACACAGGAAAGGTATCACTTGAAAACACTGTAAGCTGGGGAGCCTGGGTGGCTCAGTCAGTTGAGCATTCAACTCTTGGTTTTTGGATCAGGTCATGATTTCAGAGTCATGAGATCAATCCTTGCAGACTCTGCTGGGCATGGAGTCTGCTTGAGATTCATTCTTCCTGTGTCTCTCTCTCTCTCTCTCTCTCTGTCTCCCTCCCTCCTTCCCTCCCTCCCTAGAAAGGAGAAAAAAAAATAACTGTAAATAAAACTCTCCAACAATGAGAGTCAGGGCACAGATGTCAAATGGACTACATTAGACTTCTCTTCTAGTGTCATGTATTAACCAGAATGACGTCTATTCTGTCCATGCCTTATGTGGCAAGAGAACCAGCCTTGAAGACTACGATTTAAGGTCTTCAATAGCAAATTCTATCAATTTGGCATATCTGGATGAATATTTTTTTAAAGATTTATTTACTTATTAGGTGAAGAGGGGCAGAAGAAGAGAATCTTCAAGCAGATTCCCCGTTGAGCACAAGCCTAACGTGGGGCTCAATCTCTAAACCCTGAGATCATGACCTGAGCCAAATCCAAGAGACAGGAGCTCAACTAACTGAGCCACCCAGGTGTCCCAGATGAATTTCTTTTGATCACTATACATCAAGATGAATAATTCACATCTATCAATTTATATAAATACACAACAAAAGACAGTATTATATGCATATACCATAAACCTTATTGGCTCTTAGAACAGTGACCTTATGGAAAATAGAATAAAAATGAAGATATTTGCTACTTTAAAAAAGGAGAAACAAACCCATAAATACAAAGAAAAGCCTGATGGTAGGCAGAGGGTAGGGGTAGGGGATAGGCAAAATGGGTGAAAGGGAGTGGGAAAAACAGTTTTACAGTTATGGAATGAGTAAGTTACACAGATGAAAGGTACAGCATTGGGAATATAGTCAACAGTATTGCACTAGAGTTGCATGGTGATGGATAGTAACTACACTCGTGAGCACAACATAATGTGCAGACTTAGTGAATAGCTGTGCTGTGCATTCAAAACTAAGGTAACACTGTGTATAGATATAGATATAGATATAGATATAGATATAGATATAGATATAGATATAGATAGATATATATAGATATATATAGATATAAGATATAAATATAGATATATAGTATTTATACATAGATATTTATAAGTCTGTAAAAAGTTTGGCTAGTTAAATTAATGTGCCTTGAAATTGGATTGTGAAAGGTAGTGAGATTTTTAAAATCTGGTTGGTGGAGGATGCAAGTGCTTAACTCTATAATTTTGCCTTCTAAATACAATTTTATTTTCTTTCGTTTTCCTATTCTAGTGTTCCCAGGCCTGATATTAAATAAGCATTCAAGTAGGTTGATGCCGTGAAACATCGTATCAATAACTTTATTTTTGACAGTGTTTATTCTAGAGATACATTAGGTTGGGTCATACATTTACCTCATCTAACCTCTTTAAGGCTAATTGTGAATCCCTCCACTACCAAGCAGCAGAGACAGTTCCATGGTTCTTTATTTGTCAAAAACCAATGTTATATGCCTGGGAGTAGGGGCCAACAGCAATTTCTAGTGAACATACTGTTATTATTAGCTTTGTAGAAAACTGTACAATCTGCTGAGCTGGAAAGTCTGAATTAGGGAGAAGGGAGAAAGTATATAATCAAAATTGTAAGGAAAGTTGTTATTTCTCACTGAAAGATTCAAATCTTGGTGGTCTTTTGTTAATTGGCTTAGCATTCTATAAAAAGATATTGGAGAAAATTTTGTTAAGACAAATATTTAAAAAAAAACCTGAAAAATATATAGCACAAGGGAATATTAAACTGAGAGGAATATAAACGGGAGGAAAGATTTAAAGCAGCTAGACTGTGATTCATTCTTGTCCCAAATACCAGAGGAATGTTCTGGGGAATGAAGGGTGACCTGGTCTAATCTTGCAAATATGTTAACTGAAAGCCCTACTCAGGAGTCTATCAATATTGTCCAGAAGGAAGTAGAGTCCTTATTTATTAAAATTCTTAGCCAAGTATCTTTGGCTTAGGATTCCTTCTCAGTATACATGACTCCTTGAAAATATCATATAAAATCTTATGCAATCTTGGTAAAGAATGGAGATGTTTCATAACCTAAATGGTCCTTGTACGAGAGGACAGACAAGTCTCAAGCTTCTTTCTCTCTGGGACAGAGAAAGTATGCCCAACGCAAGAAGAGGATATATGCAAAATGCCTCCAAATCTCCCAGCTGTACCTGAGCCTCTTTACCTGCCTTTCATGTTATTAGTAAAGTATAATCCTGGATAAGAACTGATCTGTATGAATCTGATTTGACAATCTGATCCTCTGTGTTTGCTCACGTACATTTACTTTTCTTCCTTTTTGTTTTTTATTTTCTTTTATGATTTATGTTAGAAACAGAATGAGAGAATGCATATGCTCAGGGGAATGCATATGCTTTCAGATAATTGTCCTGAGAGAAGCAGACTCTCCAATGAGTGAAGACACCCTCCTACCACTCCCCACCCCAGACCTCCTCACCTCCCTCATGCCCCCCCAGCCAAGGGGCTCAATCTTACAACTCTGAGATCATGATCTGAGCCAAAATCAAGAGTCCAGTCTGAGATTTAACCAATACATCAGGTGGCCCTCTTCCTTTTTATAAACCATTTCCTCTTCCATATGCAAATGAATTTTTTTGTCTTTGAAATTTAAATATTACTAACCAGATTTTCAAAATTTTGGAGTACATTTCATTCATATTACTCTGCCTTTTGTGATATTTTATTTAAATTTGGAATTACAAGTTTAGTTTGTTTCCACATCATAAATGCTTTTTTATTTTTAAATTTTTTTTCATGTCCTTTTTAAAAAGTTACTTTGATTCTTGTAATCTACTTCCTTCTAAAGTACTATTATACAAATTTTAGCTTCACTATATCATTCTTCCTCTTATTTCTGTTCATTTTAAAATACCTCTCCTTTTAGAAAAAAAAATAACAATATTTGCAACTTCACTACTTTGTTTCACTACTGCACTGATTATTCACCATCTCCAGAGTGTATTTAATGCTCTGGTCATATTTTTTTTATCCTTATGCTATTCTCTGATTATATATTTTTCTTTTATGATAAGTTCTTTCAAAATTTTTATAATAAAAATCATCAAACTTTCCTAAACATCCTAATTTTTTGCATTAATTCAACTTTTGATCTATTTCCTTGGAGTTTTTTTTTTAATTTTGAAACAGTATTTTTAAGGCATCTGATTGATTTACTTATTTATCCTTTCAAAGGAAATGCCCTCCTTGATCAGCATTTAAAAATTTGGAGAGGGACAAACATTATATGGTCTCATTCATTTGGGGAATATAAAAAATAGTGAAAGGAATAAAGGAGAAAGGAGAAAAAATAAGTAGGAAATATCAGAAAGGGAGACAGAACATGAAAGACTCCTAACTCTGGGAAACGAACTAGGGGTGGTGGAAGGGGAAGTGGGCGGGGGTGGGGGTGACTGGGTGACGGGCACTGAGGTGGGCACTTGACGGGATGAGCACTGGGTATTATTCTATATGTTGGCAAACTGAACACCAATAAAATATAAATTTATAAAAAATTTAGATAAAGTTTGTTAGTGATCTGATTGTTGTACAATTCATTGAGTACTAGGCCAGGGATACAGAAAATGTTAAAATACAGAGCAGTTTAATTTTGCCAATTCAGAGAACTAGCTAAGAGGAATGAGTAGAGTACCCTCTCCAGGGATGTTTGAGGCAGAACAATCCTCTTTATGATGAAGAACTATTTAAAGTGTTGCATAGTGGTTAACAGTTATCTGGTACTATATTTTTTTCATTGATCCCCTTCCTGTGGTAAAGATGAGACACAATATCCTTGCTCGGTATGGCATTGACATTAGTACACCACCCATGTGTACCCCAAACTGAAGAGCTGCCCGTTGGCTTATACTCCTCACTCCCTTTAGAAAAGGGTTAGTGTAGGGATCCCTGGGTGGCGCAGCGGTTTAGCGCCTGCCTTTGGCCCAGGGCGCGATCCTGGAGAGCCAGGATCGAATCCCACATCAGGCTCCCGGTGCATGGAGCCTGCTTCTCCCTCTGCCTGTGTCTCTGCCTCTCTCTCTCTCTGTGTGACTATCATAAATAAATGAAAAAAAAAATTAAAAAAAAAAAAAAAAGAAAAGGGTTAGTGTAGTATCTCGTATCTTCTGTGCACTTCCTAGAAGGCATTTGGGAATAATTGCAGATCATGTTAGCTCTTCTTTCAGATAATTGTCCTTGGCAGATGTTTTTCTAAATTGTGGATGAGTGCATTAACATTTTCCAACATATACTTCCAGCACAGATATGTATTATTGTTCTTATTGTCATATAAAATCCACGTTTCCTATATTAAGTTAGGAAGGAGGCCAGAATTAGATACCAATACTCAAGTCCCTAGTTACCTAGAACTAGGTTTAGCTACAAAATGCATTTCTATGTTGTAAATTCACATCCTGAGACTATCACATCATAGTCACTGAAAAGTAATTGTTTAATAGTGACCACATATTGTGTATGTAAATGACTCTGCGTGCATTATCTCATTTAATTTTTACAGTAACCTTTATGAGACAATACAGTAGATAACTGATGGTTGCCCTCTTAGCAACAGTGAACCTCTTTGTCTTCTTGGTACCCACCCTCAATCCCCCAACAAATTCACTCTGGGAACTAAACATCTTCCAGAAAAGCTACTCCACTGCTAGTCCAAGGTGTGAAGACCTTTACCTAGATTAAGCTAAGGAGAACTGTCTGCTTACCTGACAACATGGCATTTTTATGGGGTAGAACATAGTAAGTTTCAATCATTTTCTGATAAGGTAGGAATTGTTCTAGGGACAGAATGATACAGTGTTTTAAGGACTAAAATTCACACATTTTTGCTGCCGTAAGGTGTACAGCCTCAAACTAAACCCAAAAAACTCAGAAACAAAGAATTGAAAAGGAAGCAGAATTCTAACCACCTTGTGAAATTCTGCATCAGAATGTGCCTGATTTAGTCCTTATGTTATAAAAAGTCTATTCAGGGGATGCCTGGGTGGCTCAGCGGTTGAGCGTCTGCCTTTGGCTCAGGGCGGAATCCCAGTCTGGGGATCCAGTCCCACATCAAGGTCCCTGTGAGGGCCCTGCTTCTCCCTCTGTCTCTGTCTCTGCCTCTCTCTCTCTGTGTCTCTCATGAATAAATAAAATCGAAAACAGACAAAAAAAAAGTCTATTCAGCTACCTGGTTTTCTGACTTGGTATCTTTCCTCTAATGCTACGTAACACCCCCACCCCATCTTTTGCCATTGTGCATCTATAAGCTTGTTGATTGTTATCACCTTTCCTGGATATTCTTAATGATTTTCCTTTTTCCTCTGCCAGCCCATTTGATACTCCACAAGTGTGGAATATGTTTCTTTTACCCACAAAACAGTGCAGCTTGAAATCTTGTCTTATAAATTTCATCAAGGAAATGGAATACCCCTTAAAATTATGAGATGGGACACAGTTTTATCCATGTCTACAATCTGAGACACTTAACATGTTTCCTACCCAATCCCATTTTAAACTAATGCACCAAAAATTTGTCTTACTCTTCTTCCAACAAATTCCCACATAAACTGACTCCTTATGTACTCATTAGATAGAAAACTTGTAAACACATGAGTGATTCATTGGGGATGCTTACGTCAGTTACATAATAAAAGAATAAAATACATTGCAACATGTATTCAAGAAAATTAAAACCTTAACTTAAGAAAAATAATGCTATAAAATGGCCATTGTACAAAATACACATTAATCGGCTCAGTAAATGTGAGCAGATTTTGTTGCAAATGCATGCTTTCAAAATGCCTCAGCAAAATTTAAATTCACTGTATGTTAAAATTAATTACTATTAATTAATATTTGTTAAATTATAATCCACATAAGTTATAAATTTATATATTTTATAATTACATAAATCAAACTATACAATAAGTAAAATAATGCTTCTAAATTATTAGATAAAAATATATTTTAGAGAAACATTTGATGTCGGTAATACCCTAAGAGTTTATGAATCTGTCTAACAGCAAAGAATCATGATATGCATTAACATGATGTGCAGTAACAGGAAGACCATACAGTCTTCAAAATTACAATCAATAGCTAAAAGGGGAGTGTCAGTGACAGCACCCAAAACAGTCTTATGTTTTTAAAGCCAACAGGCCATAAAGTGAATGCTGCAGAAAATAAAGGAGGCATATGGAAAGACAGTGTCCTCACCTATTCACCTGTAAATGAAGATTATGCTGAGTAAATACATAATGCCACTAGTGCACATAAAAATGAAATATGAATACTGAATATGTTTATGGCTTTATGCAACATAAACTATATTTTTTATTGTTAAGCATTTATACATCTCCATAGTTATAGCTATTTTCCATCACTGGGAAGTAACATGATTTAGTCTAGAAGTGACAGTATGGTAAGTTCACTCTTTTAATTCTTGCATTAAGGAACACTGACGTGGGGGTGTTTGGCTGGTTCAGATGGTAAAGCATATGGCTCTTGATCTTGGAGTTGTAAGTTCAAGCCCCACACTGGGTACAGAGATTACTTAAATAAAATGTTAAAAAAAAAAGAAATACTTGTGTGGTTCATATAATTATTAATTACAAGCCTTGGTGTCCTCAATTATTTTTATTTAAATCATTATATAATTCCTATACTGCCTGCTTCATGTCTAATTATGAAAAAAGATAATTCATCTAAAAATGTTTTTTAAATGCAGAATGCTACATTGGTAGATACAGATATTTTTGCTTCAATTTTTTTTTCTTTTTCAGCAAAGAGTGATTATTAATGCTAGTTTCATACTTGCACAAAATTGCCATCAGCTCCACAGTGTGATATAAACAGGATTTGAGTGAATGCTAGAGATCAAAGGCATGGAGGTCTCCAGAAATACTTTTATAATTATAGTCTAATTCCCTGGCCCAACAATAACATAAGAACTATTTATAAATGTTCTATTTGTAACAAAAATATTGTTGTAATTAAACATATTTTTACACAATTATTTTTTATTACTCTATATGTTTGTTAAATTATAAGTGTTTTCTAGCACTAATTCATTTATTCAATAAAAATAATGACAACACAAAATAGAAGTATAGATAGGAAGGGACAATGCACAGGCACAAATATATATATATATATATTTGGGGGGTACCTAGACCCCCATTACCAACACCAGTACTGCTTTTATTGGCAGGATATTAGCTATCCTAAGTAACAAATCATTTAATTTCTGAGAGACACATAGGCTCAAAATCAACATCAAGATGGATTTCCAAGTCTCAAGGTTATTTAATGGGAATTTTGTAAAACTTAGCCTTCAGCTAATTTTATTAAAAGTAAGCTTTGGCAGCAGCAATATTCAGATTTCTGTAAGTCTTGCTGGCTGTCCCTACTGGTTACCTCACTTTTCTGCTTGAATAGAATTAAAGATAAATTCTAAAATTAGGCTAGGAAAATCAAATGAGTGATTCCATTTTTAAAATGTGTATTTTATTGGCCCTGTTTGTGAATATCTGAATTTGTTGTATTACATGCTAACCATTGTGTATTTCCCAAAGATTGGCAGTTTAAATGGGGTTGTAGGAGCCAAATTCCTTTCCAAAGAAGAAAAACTATTTTCTCCTGAATCTTTATACTTTTTCAAGATAAAAGATTTTCAAGAAAATAAATCAAACAGTGGTTTCCTCATACTATGCGACTAAGAATAGTGATGTGCGGAAAGGAGAATGTTTTGGTACAGAGCCTTTTTTAGGTCCAAGGTATCCTTCGAGAATCCATGGAATTGTGTAAATCTGCACTTTATAAGAGTAGAGCTTTGCTTTCTCAGACTAAGCCTAATTAGCCTTTTATGTGTTGTCTCCTAGGACATAAATGCTAATAAATAAGGTCTCTTTGAATTCCTGAATTCTGACGCAAATTCTATCCTTGATTCCAGCAGCCTCAGTATTAAAGATGGAAGCAAAATTGATTGGGAATCTACAGCTAAATGCCTTACAAGAATCTGCTGGGTTAGTAGAAGCAACCAGCATTCCTTAACAGAAGACAGATGTGGTAGTCTATCATAAAATGACTGATTTGCATACGTAGAAAATATGGTATCTGAAGCATATAACTTAGGTTAATAACTAATTATACTTACAGGTTCACTTTAGAAAATTCTAACAGCACTATATGGCTATATGGCCCTAAAGATTTAAAGACTGCAATGATAAATCCAATACTTTTTTTCTTTTTACTATCAGGTTATGTGGGGTATTCATGAGCTCCTGTCAGCAAGGGACATATGATGTGATTCCTTTCTGCAGAATTACAGCACCTTGTGTGTATTATTCTGCTTTCACTCTGCAATTCAAAATTGGGCTGTGCAGCCTGAACAGGTGCAGAGTGATGAGCTCTTTGGGCGGCTCTCCACGCATTCTGGGACTGGTTGAGAACCATTGGATGGATAAGGTCATACCTTGCCAAGAAGAAACTCTCCCCAAACAGGAACAGATGTTAATATGGGCAAAATGTTCTGTAACAATAAAATTTTTATTTAAACATTTATAGGAATTCTTTTATTCCCCAAAATGCTTTAGCATTCCATTTCATGCAAGAATCATTTTGCTGTAGAATTTCTGTCATTGCAAGGTAACCAAAAATTGCTGCATAACAGAGAACAGAAATTTAGAAAATAATCTCTTTCAATCACTGAATGTGGATCTTTACCTCTACCACCCTGTTTAAAGATTGGATTTCAAGTAATCCTATAACAAGAAATTCTGTGAAACTTAGTTGGATAGATAGGTATTTGACGAATCTCTGCAACAGCCTTTGTACATAAACTGGTCTTCAAGGCAGTTCATACTGTCAGGTACACTTCCAATATTTTTTCAACACTTTAGGAATTTCCTCTGCTGCAACATTTTGGATGAATTTAAATGCACTCCTGAAAGTAAGAATCGCATTTAAAAGTGTTTTTCTAGTCAAATATAAATTGAATTAATAATTTTCAGGGCATGATATTAACAGTGAATTATCACTATCTGTCACTAGCTTCAGAATACTTCCTAGAATACTTCCTAGTTGTTTTAGATGATTCCATCCCCTTAAATAAATGTATTAATGGTAATTAATGACTAACAAAAAGGTGATTTGGCACTTTTTATTTGTGGAAACACTTAGAACAGAGTATTTTTCAGACAGCTACTAATTTAAATAAGTGTTCCAGAAACTGTCAGGCACACAGTTTTAGATGTGACACAATCAAAATTTAATTTTAGGAATTGAAATATGAATGCATACTAGTACATATATATTTCAATTATTACTGCTTCTTTTACATTTGCTATATCTTCTTTCATTTGGAAAACACTGAAAAAATTGAAATAAAAATAAATTTTTAGGATTTCAAACAGGAAAACAGATAAATTAGATGCAAACTCATCAGTTTTTTTTATGAAAATGGCCAACTATGCACTTATTGTGAGTTTAAATAAAAATTCAAAAGAAATATTTGAAGTCCATCCCATGCATTGTACATGACATCAAAAGAGTTTAATGTGAAAAGTAAATATATAAACCTAAAATATGTTTCCATCTAATATGCAATATATATTTGACTAATTGAAAGCTTCAATTATTAACAATGTCACTGCCATATAAGCTCAAATATACTTCTTTACACAAACAAGTATAAAAATGACAGTATGCCAAATGTTAGATATTTGCCAAATTACCTCAGGCATTTAATGTCAGAAAGTAGGCAAGCAATCTGAACAATCTAACTCAGCTCCTGGAGCCAGAGGAAATATTAAATACCGCTTTACTGCAAGCATGTTAGAGCCAAAAGTCTGTCTGCAATGGGATTCTTTTTAAAGAACAGATTAGAGAGATATTAAAAGATAGAGATCCAGACCATTCCACTTAGTCACTGTAGTTTATTTGAACTATTGTATGTGGGCAAGTTGGATGCCTAACTTCCTAGTAAGAGGCAGCTGTGGTTAGTAGTTTTCAAGTTTTGGGCTGATTTAAAGTAACCTGATCTCTTATTCTGCATTAAATGAAAAGAATTGCATATTAACTACAAGGAAAAAAGAACATTTTTCATTTTAGAAAATTAGCAATTCAATATAGTATAGAGATGCATTCTACGTAAATGAGGGCAGAACAGTATGTTCTACAATTGTTATTGAAGGGGTTAATACAAAGAAATAGCAGATAGGAATCAATAGATAAGATTTGAACACAAGGGGTTCAAAACATGAATAAATATTGCAACTCAGAACAACAAGAGGAGAGGACCCCGACTAAACCAATATTTATATACACCCTTACCGAAGTTTTAGCAATTCTCTAATGTTTAAGGATTTTATGTTATTAGCAGAGCCACACGTGTAAAATTTTAATTTGACATTTATTAATTTGGGGTTTTGCTAATCATTAGTAAATTGTGTATCATTTATTACCTAATCATAATTGTCATTCTTAACAAATTTTGTATTGCCTTT
This sequence comes from Canis lupus familiaris, assembly GCF_011100685.1. NCBI lineage: Eukaryota > Metazoa > Chordata > Mammalia > Carnivora > Canidae > Canis > Canis lupus. The sequence goes on from NC_049225.1 coordinate 80,591,360, forward strand.
CTAAATCCTGAGTTATTGAGCCTCCTCAGATATCATCTGATAATTATTTAAACTGGGTTCATTAAGATAAATGACTCCAAAAAAGTGCATTGAATTTAAGAGAAAACATGGCTAATAACTATTATTCCTTGACTACACAATGTATTATAATGACATTCATATTTTTCTCCTATTTAGTGTGTTTCTGCTCCATTTCAATCCCTTACCATTAAATTCAGGAATTGGGCACTGCAACCTTACTGCAATAAGGAAAGAATATGGATTATTAGAGTCGAATAATCTTGAGGTAAGGTAATTTCCAGTGAAAATTTGAAGTTTACTTGGGGAATCTTGTTGAAATAGTGAACTCTGATGTGTTATAAAATTACTATAATCAGGTGATTCTTTTTTCTTTGCAGTCTTTTCAGTATTATGTCTGGGTTAGTTGATCTCTGTGTGGCACTAATCAAAAAAGGGAGACTCTAATGTACAGGACATTTCCAGAAGCAGAGCAAAAGAGGAAAGGTATACACAGCAGTGTGGAGAGAGGCTTTGGAAATAAAAGAAATAACATGATTACAGTACTCAAAGACACTTGGTTAGGTGAGGAAAAAACATGAGAATATATAAGCTGGGAATCCATGTCCCAAATGCATCCAGCAGCGTTGGAGTTAACAACAACAACAACCCTCCCCCCCCCCCCAAAAAAAAAACAGTTTAAGGTGGAGAATAATTAATTAATAATTACCAACTGGTAGTTTGATCTCCCATAGCCTCCCTTTGGCGTGCCGGAGACCATATGCCACTGAGAGGACAGAACTGTGCAGAGAGAATTATTCGTGGCCGCTCAATAACATGAGGTCACCCAGGGAGGTCACAAAATATAGAAACCTCATGTGAAAGGAAAAAGACAAGCTTCTGCAGTCGAGTGTTAACATGATATCCAAAAGATCTGGTAATAATGGTCACACGATGAGACTCCTCACTGCAAAATGGCAAGAATGCAGTTCAGACCCATCCCTGGGCAGCAAATTCAACGAAGACATGGTTTTAGACCACAGTCTTTACCTCTACCATTAGGAGGGTACTGTCCCTGGGAGGAAAGATTGGACATACCCCAAATAAGAGGATGGCATATGAATTGAATGTATTTTACTAATAGGAATGAGATAACATGAAGGAAAAGACAGTTTTGATCTCTTCACAGTAAAAAGTTTCAACAATATAAGTCACTGGCTGACAAATTAGTCAATTGAATGACAAAGATCAACTGGTAATTTCACCAAGTTAATTGGTGAAATCAATCCAAATGTACTGTCTCATTAGGTGTAGAATCAACTCCAAATCAAGGGAATTCAAACAATATTCAAAATTTCATCATGGAAAATTACATAAAGAGAAGAAAGAGATAGCCTATTTCTACTATTTCTACCATCTCTGGAACTCATTTTTTTTTTTTTTTTTAAACAGGGAAACAAAATTTAAGAGTTGCACCCAAGTAATAGCTTTAAAAAAAGCATTAATTCATTTTCTAAAAAATGACCAATTATAGATAATGAATGGCTTACTTTTATCTTAATCCCCAACATTGTAGGTTTTAGAGGGCAACATTTAGCTACTATGTCCTGCTAAATTTGTTCCAGATCTTAACCCCTTACTATGTAATTACTTTGTGTTGTCCTTTAGAAAAGCAATTTAATTCAGCCTTCTGTATTTTTTTTTTTTTTCTTTCAACAGACCAGTAATTTCCTCTTTGCTTTTGGGGTCAGAAAACTTCAGATATTTGTAGAAGATACCAAAAGTGTTTTAGAAAGTGTAAACAACACTGTAAAATTGAGAGACAAACACATGATAACTTTTAACAGGGTCACAATTTACTATAAATTATCTCTTAAAAAGAGCATTTTGTGATTACCAGTCACCAACTTACATTTCATCTATTGTTAAACACTGTGGTTGAAAATATCCCCTATAGCTTATGGCGAGGTCCATCTTTGAAAGAAAATATTTCTAAGTTGGAAAGCAGTGTATAAGGGACAAGAACAAATTCACAATTTGTATTTTTTTTCTCATCAAATCTTTGCCCATAGAACTTTATCCTTACAGAAAAGTATACTCTATTTTTGTTACTCAAATTTGAAATAATTGAATTTGCTTGAACTATTTCAAGAGGTTCCTCAGGATAGAAAGTGTTCAAGCTTTGCCACACCATGGCCCCTTCTTCTATTGCTACAGTAGAGAATGTTTCTTTATAGCACCAATGTTGTGTAGCCACTTTAAGTAGCAACTCTTGACACAAAGGAGCCAACCTGGGGCAGGGCAGCTGGTGCAGCTCCTGAGCTTCCCTTTTGCTTTCTCAGACTACTTCATGGGCCACAAGAGACACAGCCCTTGATTTCCAAGGAGAAACACATTGAATTTATTTTTGTAAACTTTCAGTAGAGCTTTCTGAAAACTGACATGTTTAGGCAAACTTTGTGCCTTCTTTACTGAATTTCACTAGTACCTAAACCGTGTTCCACTGCCATCCTGGATATAGCTATTTCCTTTCTAGATGTGATCAACTAGATCCTTCCTATCTCCTCATTCCCTATCGCTGCTTAAAGGCTCCTCACTTCATGTGCCGCTTCAACTTTCATGAAAACATGTCTGAAGCATCTAAGGTCACCTCTGTCTTCTAGTGACTCAGAAAATGGAGATTTTTAGGACTCTTGTGTTCCTGGAAAAGTTGCAAAATTCAGAACCAAACAGTCTCCATGTTTTACACGTATCAAAAGTCTTCCTAGGCTGACTCTATATGAAAGTTCATGGGGACAATTATGTTGTAAAGGATTCATGGAATGTTGTAGAGATCTCAAGTTTTATAGGTTGAATTGTCATATAGAATTTGAAAAGATTTTCCTTATGAGGCCGCAGGGGATCCTCAATTTAAATCACAGGAGCTCAAAAGGGTAAAAGGACACTTACAGGTTATTAAATTAAAATGTCTAACAAATATCTGAAAGCTTACATACATTTTAGGACCATTCGGTCTCCTTCTGGCATTCTTGCATGTTTGCTTAATATCCTATGCTGTATGCTGTCATGCATCACAAATTCGCAGTAGAATATAGTCTGATTACCTGTATGTCAAGCTTCAAATAATAAGCTCTTTGACAGTAAACATTATATGTATCCTCTTTATTTACATAGGTCTAGCATATAGGAAACCGTAATAAAGTACAGGCACACAAAACAGTCTTCCTCCACCCCATCATCCATCTCTAATCTTGCATTCTCTCCATAATTTCTTCACTTTTTTCCCCCATTACAGGTCTTATTAACATTTACATTTTATACATTTAAATTATTTTTTTCCACGTATAGTGTTGCTGGAAATAAACCTCATGTGGGATGGGAAATTTTTTTTTATTCTCTATACATTATGTATTAAATAGTGTCTGTCCCATAGGAGATGCCCAATGAATATGTCTTTTATAAATAAATGAATATAGAGGGGAAAAATAAGTGAATGAGATATAAAGTAGAAGGGTTTACATATGGACAAACTTATACACAAAGAGGATTTTAAAAAGGAGAATTTAAGAAAATATATTTATTCTTAAACTTTATACTACAGGTTACAAAAAGCTGTCATATTGGCCTCTTCTGTTTATTTGGTCCAATCAGATTATTTTTTCCCCTGTGAGTGGGGCATGTTGTTGCCAACTGACTTCATGTTATAAACAGAGAAACAAACAAAAACCTAGATCTCTTTGGTTTGTTTTAAAAAATGTAATATTAAAAAAAATTAAAATAAAATAAAAAATGTAATATTTGGTCACACTTATCATCATTGCCACTTGCTTAATTAGGGTTGGCCCTTCAATTCGGCACATACCTTACAATTCTCTACTGTTTTCTATAGTCTGCTCTCTTTATTCAGTTACGTTACTTAGCTTGGATCTGCAGAAATTAAAATTTTCATCCATACTCTGTGAAAGAAATTGAGTTGTGATATTATCAGTTATTTTTAGAACTCTAGTTATTGTTTTATAAGACATTACTGTGTTCTTCTTCTACTGCTGTATGACAAATTATCACACATTTAGTAGCTGAGAAAATCATACATATTATGTCATAGTTTCAATGGATCAAAAGTCCAGGTATGAGTTAGCAGGGTCCTCAGTTCAAGTTCTCACCAAATTAAAATTAAGGCAGCAACTGGGGCTGCTGTCTCATCTGAGGTTTAGTACTCCTCCAAGCGCTTTTAGAGCTTGACACAGGGCTCAGTCCCAGAATGCATGAGATCATGACCTGAGTCAAAACCAAGAGTCAGGCATTTAACCAACTGAGCCACCCAGGTACCCTTCAGCTCAGGTCTTCATCTTATGGTGGTGAGTTTGAGCCATGCACTGGGCTCCATGCTATAAGGGGTGTGTCACCTATGTGGCTCAGATGGTTAAGCATCAGACTCTTGGGGACACCTGGGTGGCTCAGCAGTTGAGCACCTGCCTTTGGCCCAGGGCATGATCCCGGAATCCTGAGATCTAGTCCTGCATCAGACTCCCTGCATGGAGCCTGCTTCTCCCTCTGCCTGTGTCTCTGCCTCCCTTTGTCTCTCATGTATAAATAAATAAATCTTTAAAAAAAAATAAAGCAAAAAGGCTGTTAATCGTATACATGCTTTTTTAAAAAATTAAAAAAAGAAATTTAAAAAAATCAGACTCTTGGTTCCAGCTCAAGTTATGATCTCAGGTTCTTGGGATCAAAACCCATGTTGGGCTGTGCACTCAGCAGGGAGTCTGCTCCAAGTTTTTTTCCCTCTCCCTCTGCCCCCTCCCCCTGCTCCTTCTTTCTCTCTCTCTCTAAAATAAATAAATCTTTAAAAATTTTTTCACAGGGTAATCATTTTAAACTATAATAGGCACTCCCTCTGTTTTGCCAAACTTAAGTATAATGATGAAGCTACATTATCATACTACACATTGGCCCATGTTTAGCACAGGATGATTATGCCCAAGTGAACTTTGGTATGTCACATTTGAATGTTGTATGGTATAATTAGACACAAACTGGTAATTTTACATAGATCAAGTATCTCAAACAAGACAACCTGGTTATTTGTGATACCACTACATTCCTTGCTCATGTCATTCTCATGAGGTTTTGTACTACAAAAGTTTACACACACACCCTGCTGCCTTATTTCATTTGAAGCATAAATTTGTTTTTGCTTCTCACCAGGTGCAAAGATAATTATCAGATAGTTTATCCAGACTATACAAATTTTTCTTGAGATGCCTGAAGAAGGTTTTCTTTGCTTTATTTTTACAGAATCTATCCCATCTCTTTACAAGTCAAGCCACTATCCTGCAAGTTTGAAGAAAAACATAGGTTAAGACTCATTTGACTCTCTTAAAAAAATATATGGCTTTATTCTTGAACCACAGAAGGCATGTTATCACTGCTCTATTCCCAGATAGGGTAAGGATGAAGAAATTTGGTCCTTGTTAACAACCTACTAATAACTTAATTCATCTCCCAAGAAATATTACTTTGGAATGTTTTCCTTTTTAGATGTTTTATTTATTAGTATTAATACATTGTTTGTAGGTATGAGCAAACTGCCTGTTTCAATGCAGGATATATGAAAAGAATGAGATTTCTCAAATGAATCTGTAAGCAAAGTACAGGGTTAGGAATTATGGTTCTGAAAACCAGGCACTGAATTATACTATGATGCAAAATGTGAAAAGATCATAACTCAATTCTTGGTACAAAAGGCAGATGTGCTAAGAATCTTAAAATAAAGGGAGAAAAATTATTTCAAACTAATGGCTTACAGGTTTGGAATTGATTTTTTTTCCTATACTGAGACCCAAAATATATAGCCACATATACTTACCTCTCTAAACATGTAAACTGAGAGTCTGAATTCCATAAATTCATAGTTAAAGTTATAATTATTAGTTACTATAATGTATATAAAGCTACTTTCTGCATCTGTAATTAGGAATATTTTAAAAATCTCATAATATATATCGTCTAGATTTTCCTGGTTGGAAAGTATTTTTACATAAATGTTATCTTGTATATTTCTTTTTTTTAATATTTTATTTATTTATTCATGAGGGACAGAGAGAGAGAGGCAGAGACATAGGCAGAGGGAGAAGCAGGTTCCCTGCAAGGAGCCTGATTAGGGACTTGAGCCCAGGAGCTCAGGATCATGCGCTGGGCCAAAGGCAGACACGCAACCACTGAGCCACCCAGGCATCCCTACCCTATATATTTTTACTAATTCTATGTAGGTTAGAATATTCCTAAATGTCTTACTTATTATAAAGATGGTGGAGTTCCTTGATGCTGGAAATAAGGGGTGGGGGGTTTGAGGTATTTTTTAAGCTTAATTTTATTTTTTTTAAATTTATTTATTTATTTATGATAGTCACACACACAGAGAGAGAGAGAGAGGCAGAGCCATAGGCAGAGGGAGAAGCAGGCTCCATGCACCGGGGAGCCTGACGTGTGATTCGATCCCGGGTCTCCAGGATCACGCCCTGGGCCAAAGGCAGGCGCCAAACTGCTGCGCCACCCAGGGATCCCTTAAGCTTAATTTTATAAAAAGCATTTCACCAAAAATGTATTTCTGACGTTTAACAGTTACTCCCAGTCTAAGAAAAAAGGAAGTATTAGAATATGAGCGTCCTTTTTTTTTTGTTTAATTGTTGTTCTTGTTACAAAGCCCTATGAGTATCTGGACTGTTTCCCACATAATGACTATTGCTTTCTCTCTAGATATCTTGGAGTCTCTGAAATTCTCAACATCTTTTACATTGTTTTTAGGTGTTTGAAAAGTTTCCATCCTGCCTTACTAGCCAGAGTAAATGTTGTTGTAGGTAACTGAGAACCTTAACTAATGAAAGTGTTTATTAGGGGTGCCTGGGAGGCTCAGCGGTTGAGCATCTGCCTTTGGCTCAAGTCATGATCTCGGGGTCCCAGGATCGAGTCCCACGTCAGGCTCCCTGCATGGAGCCTGCTTCTCCCTCTGCCTGTTGTCTCTGCCTCTGTGTGTGTGTGTGTGTGTGTGTCTCATGAATAAATAAATAAAATCTTTAAAAATAAATAAATAAATAAATAACTTGATGCCATGTGGGCCTTAGCACTTGCCATATTTGGTTGAGATAATGGCTTTTCAGGGGTTTAGACCTCTAGATCCAAATGAAAGCATGCAGACCATATAAGTAACATGACCAACAAGGTTTTTGTTGTCTGACACTGATTTTCTCTAACACATATTATTACCAGGGAAAGGTAGTATCGTTTTATAATAATGGGATATGGTACTAATTTTATTATTTTGAATGTGATTTTTACTTATGAATCAGGGTTTTTAGCTCTCCCCTTTTGATAGTTCACTGGGTCTATTGAGATGGTTGAAGCTTAGGTTCACATGGGTTCCATACTAGATGGATGGTCTGTGGGTAACAGGTCCCAGGAGGGAAAGCATATTTGACTTCACCTCCAGCCTCATGTAGAATGGAAGTAGAATGAAAAATCCACAAACAGATGTTATTAAAGAACCTCATATATAATCACTCTCTATTATACTTGGCAATAAGACATATCCCCCTTTTAAATAGAGGGAAGGGCTAAGTTATTTTTATAGTTGGTGTGAGGTGTAAATCAGCCAAGAGGTCTTGAATTAAGAGAAATTGAGGTCTTGGAGCAAGACAGAGATCCATTTAGGAATCCTTTTGTCAGACTGCAAATAAGAATTGTTTGAGGAAATCTTTATGTGTCTCAATTAAACTGGCTGCCTGGGACCTACTAGGGAGATGAACATTCTATTGAATGCCTTTTAAAGAGCACACCATTGTAACCCAGAGAAGTGACATGTGTGCCTTGGTTACTATTATCAATGTCTAAAACTCCAAGGGGATAAGGAGAGTCCTCTGAGACTATATATTGTGGCCCAAGAATACGTAAAGATGTGTGGTCTTGATTTACATTTCCATAAATCTGTAGGGCAAGAGATTCCCAGAGTTGTTTTGGTGTTTTTGTTGTTGTTGTTTTTGTCTTAATCCTAAAGGAGACAACTTTTAGGCATTTGCCCAAAACTTTGTAAAAACAATATGCAAATGGGGTCATTTGCTGGCATCCAGTGCTATAGTGCACTCTGAAATTTAGCCAACTGTGCTCACGTTAAGTCCCATTTTTATTCAGAGAATTTTTATTAGGGATGGAAAGCAGCTACATTTCACTTAAGCTCCATCAATTTTTTTGATGGTGGCAATGCCATTCATACATTCTATGGATTCCCATTAATACTGACTCCGTTAATCCCAAGAGATTTTCCAGGTAGCCAAGGGGTCTTGAGGAGGAATGACCTCCTTCAGCACATGATGTCTTGCCATTGACTAAGAAAAGGGGAAATCATCCCTTCTGCAGGTGGAAAATGCCAAAGGACCCAGGAGGCCTTTACACTCTTGCCAAGCTTATGCGGGAGGTTCTAATTCCATGGACCAAAACATAATGGGTAGCTGGGTACATTGGGTCACAGACTCAGAATCTATGAGAGTCTCCTCTCTCAAAAGATCCAGTACAACTGGCTAGCAATTTTCACCTTAATGCTATATAGCACTGGGTTGAGAAAGGTCGTCTCTTGAGTCAGAAGCCCATCAACAACTTACAGTCATCACAGGTGGTCCAGAGATTCCAGGGAGTGTAACAAGAGGTTGTGAAAGTCTCTACAGTGAAGGAGCTTCTGGGGGAATTAATGGGAATGCCTGTTGATTTTGATTTGCATAGATTTTACAGCCTTTGTTTGAGAGAACTCCATTTATACTGGATTTATAAGTAGCAACATCAGTGAGATTAAGTAAAATTTAAGTAAAATTTATAAATGACTAATTTATTGCCACCAGAACTCAAAAAGGATTAAACGATATTGGACATGTGAATCCTTAATGAGTATCAAATGCAACTTTTTGGAGGAGAATGTCATCAATGCAATGCCCCCCTGTGCTCCTGTACAAAGTTGGAAGCAGTTAAAATATTGCCTACTAGTATAGCGTGCAATGGCAAGGCTGCTAAGATAGCCTATGGGTAGCCTGAGAAAAGTGTATCATATCCCTTTGGAGGTGAAGGCCAACTGCAGGTGGGAGGCTGTTAAAATAGCCACTAACCAGAATGTATTAGCTAAATCTACAGTAGCAAAATATTTACCAGTTGCAGTTAGTAACTTCAGTAATACTAGGTATTGGGTTTGGAGACCTTAATGAATCAGACCACACCATTAAGCTTGTAGTAACTGACTGTAAGACACCATTCAGTCTTTTAGGCTTAAGAATAGGCAAAGTTGGGGGATCCCTGGGTGGCTCAGTGGTTTAGCACCTGCTTTAGGGCCAGGGCATGATCCTGGAATCCCGGGATCGATTCCCACATCAGGCTCCCTGAGTGGAGCCTGCTTCTCCCTCTGCCTGTGTCTCTACCTCTCTCTCTCTCTCTCTCTCTCTCTCTCTGTATCTATCATGAATAAATAAATAAAATCTTAAAAAAAAAGAATAGGCAAAATTGAACTGTCAAATGGAGAAGCAGTGGGGATAATCACCTATTTATTAATTAGATATTGTGAAATAATACGTTCTAATACTTGGAGGTCCTATTTTAACTTACACTGAGCCATCTTAACTAATTTACGTGGGGGTGTCCACAGAGCCTTATTTGGGCAAGCAAATTTATAACTGTCAAAGGCTTAATTTAATTTTAATTTAGTGTTCACTGTGCCAAAGTATAGCCAGGATGGAATATTATAGGAAATGGGTATTATGACTATGGAAAATTTAGGCAGAGCTATAAAATGGCATATACTGAATTTTCTCTATCATATTTAATTACTCTTCTCAAATTATAGAAGGTATCATGTTTAAATTCAGTGAGCTCTCAGATATATCCATAATTTGAACCCCAGTATTATTAATCCATGAAGCTTTATCACCTGGTACATTTTAGCACATGCCAAACGTAATTTACAACCTCTGTTGTAGAGGCACAAAAGCCTATCAGTGCCTTTTCGGTGTGTGTTTGTTTTTTGAGAGAAAGAGAGCAGGGGGCAGTGAGGGGAAAGGGGCAGAATCCTAAATAGGCTTCCTGCCCAGCACGGAGCCTGACAAAGGGCTTGATCCCAAAACCCAGAGATCATGACCTGAGCCAAAATCAAGAGTCAGATGTTTAACCAATTGAGCCACTTTGGCACCCCCTAATCAGTGCCCTTATTAACTTTATGTTATATAAATTATTTTAGTAAAATTTTGGATTTCTGATTGGGCCAAATTATGATTTATTTTTAATTTTAAAATATCCTCCACCTACATCTAGGTTTTTGTGTTTTGTTAAAAAAAAATATTTTAGTGTTAACTTATTCTTATGCAGAACTTCTAGGTGGTTATAGGAAAGGGAGAGGAGAGGAGTATGCAGGTGTCTCTCTCATTCTAAATCTTTCCAATCCACCTTCCATTAAAATTTGCACTTAGAGAACTAGAGCATGCTCTCCTTTGGACAGTGCAGGTAGCCCTCTTGTCTGCATTCTTCACTCCCTTGGTATGTTAATATAGGGAGGCATTCACTAAGGATTAAGCATCCAGGCTATGGGTCTTACATTGTCAAGCAACTGGGGAATTTTGGCAGATGTTGGGGTTGGGATGAGAGGTGAAAGAATGAGGTAATTCCCTTGCCCTAGGGCTCCCTTTGGATTAAACATTGGGCCATTAGTCTCTTAGGGTGTAACTCACAGTACACAGTACGGTGCCTATGTTACAGGAGAGTCTGTATCTTGCTGGTGACAGCAGCAAGGTAGATAGCAACAAAGGAGACAGGTAGCCACTACCATCAACTAAGTATCTCATCACCAATGAGATCAGGGTACCATTTCACTACCATGGAATGGCCTAACCAACACCTTCTTCTATAGGGGTTGCCAGAAACAAATGGACAAATGAGGTTTTGCCTTAAATAATATTAAAGAAATACCAAGCCAAAGATATGAGGGTCCTTGGGATAGGGACTGTATGAAATATATGCTGTGACCAAAACCCACTGGAATGCTATGTCTGGAAAGAGTGGTTCAAGTGGCTCATCACTCCTCCAGGACTAGGGTGGTCCCATCTGGGTAAGCATCTAGCTGTTGGAATTTAGAAATTAGCATTCTATGTTTTGAATATTTCCATGTTAAGGAAATTTGTATAAGGAAGACAAGCAACCACCAGTAGACAAAACAACAAGCAACAAGTCTCGGACAATAGCTTGCCCTTAATGGTAGTTTCCTCCCAAACCACTCTTGTGGAGGTTTATAGACCCACAATTAGTAATTCAACAGCTAACCTCCAATAGACTACGGTTGAGTCAGTGGTCATAGCCACACCATTCTGTTCACTGGCCATAGCGCCAAAGTTTTATAAGTTTTAAAGAATCTTTTGATGTGTAACAGACACACAAACACTCAAAAGTATATGTGGGGCCAAACGCTATTATTTAGCTACAAACAGAGAAGATAGCTAGGCAGGGCCACACCATGAGCTGTGACAGGGTAACAGTAATCTGGAGCTTTGGGGGAAGTTTATGTATTATTTGTGAGGTGGGGCTGGCCCTGGGTCCCTATGGATTGGCTAATTAAAACAATTTTGTGAACTCCTGGGCATAAAGCCTAACCTGACTTGTATAGTACCCGGTCCTGGGGTGAGTGCATAGTTGCCTGCAGTATGAGAATCAGATAAGAAAAGTGGTTGTGTTGATTAAATCTTAGCTACTTAAAAAAGGAAACTAATAGTTCTCTGGCAGGGCCTCAAAACTAGGTCAAGATAGCATTAAAACAAAGAAAACAAAACAAACAAAAGACTATATTACAGATACAAAAATGTCTTGAAAAGAAAAAGAAAATAGGTAGAAAGTCTACTTTAGTAGAATATAAGATATAACCTATACACATAAGAATTATAAGACTTCAACAAATTGTATTGCTCCACAGACGGAGGGGGTATTTGGCAGAGAATTATAAGGGGTTTAGATAAAGGAGAAGGACTGATTGGGAAAATTATAGGTTTTTCACCTGGAATTCATGGTATAATGCAATGGCTAAAGTACCTGAAAATTACTTTAAAAATCTGCTAAGTAAATCCTGGTTTCAATAGTGGCCTATAGTTAATGATGAAATCCCAATATATCACTCCATACTCTAATGCAAATGGGCCAAAGTTTTAGGGAAAAAGAATGTTGAAATGGATCTATTATATGCAATCTTCTCAATTACCCTTCAGATAGACTGAAAAAAAAAATCCACTCTTTATGAGGAGAAATGTTTTGATGAGGGGCCATTAGAATTCTTCAAAGTCTCTAAGGTTACTGAATTCTGTTAAGATGGAGATGATGGTGGGAGATGTAAAAAAAAATGGAATTGAGTTACTTAACCTCAGTGGGATTGATGGAATTGTTTAAAAGTAGAGGCTGAGTGATAGTCTTTAACTCTTAGCCACATGATGAAAAACACTATAGCCATAAACCACATAGTATGGGTTACCTATTTACTTACTTCCTTATTTGGTCTTCAAGGATATAGGGCACTGGGGACTTTAATGGCTGGAGGTTTAAAAATGAATGAGATTACCAAACTAATATGGTAAAACTGACATACATAATAAGAAAAAGTTTTATAACTGGGAGGGAGAAACTTTACCTGAATTATATAGTGCAGCTTCATGCTCTTAACCCATTTAAAAGATGAAGAGTTAAAGACCTACAGCATCTGGATTGAGGGGAAGCCAGAATCCACTTGACGAAGAATCTTGCAATATGATCACAGATACATACTTGAATCTTCCTTCAAACTCTCTCAAGAGGAAAATAAGTAATAAATCTTGCAGGAATTATTATTGCCTGGCTTTGAACTGTTTCTGGAAACTAATCAGGTGGAGGACTTATGGAGGTCAGGTGATAAATGGAGTCTAAACCCAAGTTACCTTCAATACAATCTTAGACCCATTCTATACTTGTTCTTCTCACCTCAAAATAAATAGAGGGTACAAACATAAGAAATAACTGTCAGAATACCCACATTCGTTCTTCAATCCATGAAGGGAGGACAGCTGTGGAAGAAAGGGCCAAGTAGAAGCCATTGGAATTGCACCTGCCCAACCCTGACTTACTAGGAAACAAAACAAAACAAAAATATCACACCTCTAGAGGAATTACAAAGATTAGTGCCACCATCAATAACCTGAAATATGCAAGAGTGCTAATTCCTACCACATCCCCATTTAATATGCCTATTTGGACAGTGTAAAGCCAGATGTGTCAAGGAGAATGACAGTCGATTATCACCCACATAATTAGGTAGTGATTCCAAGCACAGCTGCATTTCCAGATATGGTATCTCCCCTGGAGAAAATTAACACAGACCCTGACACCTGGTTTACAGCTATTGAAATAGAAATGCATTTGCCCTATCTCAGCCAGCAAAGGAAAACATAAGCAGACTGCTGTCACATGATAAATACAAGAGTGTACCCTTCCTGTCTTTTTAAGGGCTATGTCAACTCCTCAGCTCCCTGTCATAAAATATTCCAGACTAGGAACATGTGTTGTCTTGATACTATACAGAGTATAACCCTGGTCCATTTCATTTCTGGTTGTATGGTCATTCCAAAACAGATGCATAGGAAATAGCCAGCATCCTATATCCTTAATAAAAACAGAGGATGCTGAAGGGTAACAAATCCCTCAATATTCAGGGATCTGTAAAATCGATGAATTGTCTTGGGAGTCAAATGATCTGGAGCATGTTTTCCAATGCTGCAGAAAGAAAGAAAAAGTGTGGCACCTCTCAACAACCACCATCAACAAATAGGGACAATACACACAACACATAAGCACAATGGAATATTGTTTATGGATTCTGAAGGCAATATGTATCACATTTGGCCATCCTATTCCAATCTACTTCTTGGGTAATATGAAAGGCTGTTAATTTTGAGCTGGCCCAGAGCAAGAAGGGCTCTGTAATAGATCCAGGTTGCCGTGCAATTGCCCTCCACATGGGCGTTATGACCCAGAAACCTATTGTTATTTAAAGTGTCTGTGTTAGAGAGATAATTTTCATGGAGCTTTGATAATCCCCAGTGAGAGATCAGGAATCCTAAATCATAGATTTGGGACTAAGGCCATGAACTCTTCTACTGACAAATTATTCTCCATTTAAAATGTTGTATGGCTCATACTGAAGTTTGCTTATGAATATGTTATCTTACATGGCAATAGGACTTCATACATGTGGTTACATTAAGAAACTTGGGATTGAAAAACTATCCTGAATTATCCAGGTGGGCCGAATGTCACAAGGATCCTAATAAAATGAAGCCAAGAGTTTCAAAGTCAGAAAAATCAGATGACAGAATTAGAGGTCAGTGTTGATTCTGAGGATGAAGAATGGTTCCATGAGCCAAGGAATGCAAGTGCCCTCTAAAAGCTGGAAATGGTAAGAAAACAAACTGTCCCCTAAAGTCTCCAAAAAAAACATGTATCCCAGTCAGTATCAGATTATTGGAATCCTAAAATCTAAAACTATAAGAAGATTAATTTTTATTGTTTGAGCCACTAAGTTTGTGGTAACTTGTTAGAGTAGATATAGGAAACTAATACAATGAGACAAAATCATGGGCTTGAGTAGTTCCTAAAATCTTAGGGGGAAAAAGGAGAGGAGGTGCCTGGGTGGCTCAGTCAGTTAAGCATCTGACTTTTTTTTTAAGACTTATTTATTTATTGATTTATTTATGATAGACAGAGAGAGAGAGAGAGAGGCAGAGACACAGGCAGAGGGAGAAGCAGGCTCCATGCCAAGAACCCAACGTGGGACTCGATCCCGGGACTCCAGGATCATGCCCTGGGCCAAAGGCAGGCGCTAAACTGCTGAGCCACCCAGGGATCCCCAAGCATCCGACTCTTAATATCAGCTTGGGTCATGATCAGGGGTTGTGAGATCAAGGAGATCAAGTCATGATTTGAGCTAAGTGCTCAGCACAGTCTCTGCTTTAATTCTCTCTCCCTCTGCCCCTCCCCACACTCACATGCATGAGCTCTCACTCTCTCTCACAAATAAATAATAAATCTAAAAAAAAATAATAAAGGCTACATGTGCAGATGTCGTAGATTCCTACACTAGATCTCCATTGCTTTTGTTTTCCATTTGCTTTGCTTTTTTGCTTTGCTTTTGCTTTTCTTTTTTCCAAGTTCACACCTGTGGCTTCTGCTCAAAATTAATGGAACAGAAAACAGCAAGAACCTGATTTGTGAATATGTCTGTACATTCTGCTGCTATCAGTCAAAAGTGAAGGACTTCTTCCCTATGGCCTCACTCAAAAGAGCCCTAAAAGACAGCAGAGAAGGGAAATTATTCTTTATGGATAGATCTTTGAAACTCATAAACAATATTTAGCACTTTGACTAGGTGTTCAGTGGCAAACAAACAAATATTGGAACGTGGTACAGAAAGTCTATGGGAATGATGATGTATGGATACATGAAAATGGAGTGTGAAGATATTTATGTTGCACAAAAATGCTTACCAAAGCATTTAATGCAAAGAAAGCATGCAGTTATTAGATATATCAGATGACCAATAGTATAAATATCAGCTTCTTTTCCTAGGCTCTCTGAGTTTACACAATGGCCTCGTGTATAAACCTGTAACGGAAGCAAGGAGAGGCAGACAGGCAGGAGCTCAACAACATGAACTTCTTATAAACACTAATATGGATAGTACTATTATTGAATATGCAACATGTTTTAGCAGGAAGCAGTGCTGAATCCATGAGGCATTCCCATTTACCTGGAAAAAATAGCCACCTGGTGGATGTCTGATTACACAAATCATCTTTGAAGGATCATGGAGAAGGAATTTGATTCCATAGCAACCGCCCTATCTATTTCTGTAGATTCACACACAATATTTCCTCTGACCACTGGATATGCTTTAGAGGAAATGAATGTGGCAAAGGATTCACACTCACAGAATTAACTGATCCTCTATGTCCCATCACCCAGAAAAAACCTTAGCAATTGGAAGGGTGGTAAAATCTGAAAGAGTGCTTGCAAAACAAAGATGTCAATCTTTAGGATATGGCAACTGCCATAAACCAGCATCTCTTCCATAATCAGAATGTATAATACTGGGAACCAAGGGATAAGGATGACAAATTATATGATTATCTCTAAAAATTATTTGGAGAATTTTTTTTTCAACTTCACAATTTCTGATTTGGTTAGCTTGGACATCTTTGAGCTCAATGAAGAAATGTTTTCTCTGAGGGATAGGGTCAGAATTCTACTGAATTAAAAATATATGACTGTCATCTGCTTAGACTGGGATTCTCATGTTGTTTGAATGAATATGAAGAGGAGACTATGTACTAGCCAGGAAGATCGATCTCAATCACCAGAAGAAAACTGGTTTCTGCGACACTATGGAAGACAGCAGGACAGTGCCTGGAACCCTGGTTATTTATTTGGGATCCCTATTATTAGATTCTCACTTTATAATTCTGGTTAATAGAAAACGGAGGTAAACTCAAATAAGAAATAACTCCAAAAGATGAAGGTTCACCCTATTGGTTAAAATGTCCATTCAATTGAGCAGCTACTTGAGGGAAAGAGAGGTGGTAGGAAGTACTAATAATATAGAGGCATGATTACAAATTCAGTTCTTCTCACCAGCTGAAGTGAAGACTGTACTGTATTAATGAGTATACCACCTTAACCCCACTGCCTTATATGGAGAACACTAATGATGTCTAATATATTCAGTTTCAGGTGGAAGTTGAACTGAGTTGACATTGGCAAATGTTGATGTGGTAGCATCTGGGACCTCAAGTTCTCCTGTGTTATGAAAATTACATTTTAACCCAAATAAAATGTCAGAATGAATGCTGAGGGTGTAATGGAGTACACTGTTCTGAAGTTCTTTCCTTTGTGACTCCATACATTCTCCATTTTCTTCATCTGTTGTCCTCTCTGGGAAGCTACCCTGTATGGACCACATGGCATCTGATGGCTAGAATGCTGGGAACATTGAGAGATCTAGCAGGCATGGAAAAGTCAGTTGGTGGTATTCACTCTCTTGGCTCATTGCTTTAATAGTTGCTGCAGGCCTGCTGTGACCCCACAAGAAATCTCAGGTTCTCAAGAGGCAGTTCTCTCCTACAGCTACTTGCCCTGGTTTCTAGTGACCTTGCTATCTTGTAGCACTGTAAGGACTCTGGGTAATTACGGCACCCTAAGGTCCTACACTTTCCCTTTTGGCTTCCCTATACTGTTGCCATGCCATAGTCCCTGTATTATGCTCTTCTCAAAATGTGCTCATTTGAGTTAGATCCCTTTTATTCCAGAATGCTGACTAATAACATTGCTCTACAACATGCCAAGCACTATACATGTATTAATGTGTCCGGATACAACAGGGAAATAACTTTAAAATTATACCCTATTTTTTCAACTGATGAAATGTCTGCATTTCAAAGGTGCTACCATTTTCTCTCTGCCATGTGGAACAGCAACAAGGACACATAAACTTGAAGGAAGGTCAGCCAAACCGCTATCCTGTTACCCATGAATAGAGGACATACCAACTTGCTCTTAGGTAAGCCTAGAAGCTATGAATGGGTTAAAATGCAAATACATCGGAATTGCATGTTTAGTATCATCTTAAGAGAGAAAAAAATTGTTCACAATTTGTTTCCTATTTAAATAAACATTTTTTTTTTCCAAAACATGATTTTAACTTCCAGGTATTAGAAAGCCCAGAAACTTACTCATAGTCAATGTCCCAATTTTGGCACTGTAGAAACTTGCTATGAACAAGAAAATACCCAGATGTGGACTAACCGCTTATGTTTCATGAAGTCACCTAATACCTACTATAGATTTTCTTTGCTTGTTATAAATAAAACTGAGAAAAAGAACAGCCTGTACTGTTAAAGAAATAATCTGGTTTGAGGTGACTTATTTCAGATGTATGAAAATATTTCAACATGATTCTCAAAAGTGACTTGAGAAAATGTGGACAGGCGATCAGAAGATTCAGAGTAGTTAGTGGTTTCTTCTAATATGCAGGTGAGAGATAAATTAAAAGAATATTTTAAGACTGCACTATGATGAATGTTGTCCAGTAAGAACAAGTGACAGAAATGTTATGCAATTTTGACAGTTTCAAAATTAACTTAAGGTATGGACAGGGCATCAAAGAACTATGAAGAGAGTTTTGAGAAAAGCTTGCAGAAATTCACAATGATGCCGAGTTTTGGAGAAAGACTGAATCAGTTTTTTTGTTTTGTTTTGTTTTGTTTTGTTTTTTAAGAGCGTAAGAGAAGATAGTATATTTTTGAAATTATATTTAGATGCAGAAGTGTCAAATTGCCCAACATTCAGAGAAGATAATTCTCAGTATGACTAGAGAGGGGTCAGCATGTGGAGTACAGGTAGCTTAAAAAGAGGGAGTTAGGGCAGCCCCAGTGGCCCAGGGGTTTAGCACTGCCTTCGGCCCAGGGTGTGATCCTGGGGACCCGGGATCAAGTCCCACATCGGGCTCCCTGCATGGAGCCTGCTTCTCCCTCTGTCTGTGTCTCTGCCCCTCTCTCTCTCTCTCTCTCTCTCTCTCTCTCTCTCTGTGTCTCTCATGAATAAATGAATAAAATCTTTAAAACAAGGAAAAAATTTAAAAAACAACAACAACACCATTGCTCATTGCTAGTCAAAACAACATAGGTGTAGAAATAGAACCACAAAGCCTCTCACATTCTGTAAACTATTATAACCAGAAGAAGAATCACTCTTACCAAGATGAATTTATAAAAAACAAAAGCGGGAGGGGGGGGGAGTTAAACAGATTGTTGAGGAATTGTGTGTTTAAGACAAGGAGTATGAAAATTATATTGGAATCTTGGGGTCCATGTAATAATTCTAATAACAACATTGGCCTGATTAGTGTAGAATTTTAGCCAGTTTCCTCAGAGCAATGTCAGATACATATGAAGGGGCCTAGAAAGTGGAGAGTAAACTAGAAAACTTTTATAGACATAAGAACGGAATGCAGAGATGAATTCAAGAGTAGAAATACAATGAACTAAACTAACTGTATGGGTAGATAATGAGAGTCAGTAACCACAAATGATCTCTGGTTTCTGGCTTGTGGGATGAGTTGATATTAGCACCAGTAAGATAGGAAAAACACTGAAAAGGAACAGATTCCAGAGAAAAGTGTAATTTAAGTTTTATTAGGCTTAAATTTAAAAGTACAATTCAAGTTTTAATTAGCTAAAATTTATTAGGCTTAAATAATGTAGAGTCATTAAAAAAGGATGTGGAAAGAAAATGAAAATGCAGGTTGGAGGATAGAAGGTGCTGGCACTAGTTTGGCTGTTCAGTGCATACATATCCAACCCCCTCGCCACAGGTCCCTCAGCAGGCAGTCCTGTATCACTGTGTGCTGTGCTGTTACAGCTCCACGAGGGTTAGCACAGCTTCTTGCTCTGCCCTGGAGAGGATGAGAAGCAAAGGGGAAGGGTAGCACCGGCTACATGTGTTTCCCCTTCTCAGATGGCTGGGCCCATGTTCATCTACTGGTTTAAAAAAGTAGTAATCAAAGTATTTAGTTGCTTTGAAGGGAAAAAGAGGATAAGATACCGGTTTTGGTTTAGTCAGTCAATAGTCACTTCCATGGAGAAATCAGGATGTTACAAACTGGATAGTAAACATAAATCTAAATATATCAATAATTTGTATCAACGTAAATAGGGCAAACAGATCCACTAATTGTCACTCAGCTTCAAGTACAATTGCATGTTTTTTTAAGTACAGCAAATCTAAAATACAATGCCACAGAAAGGTTGAGCATACGGCAATGAAAATGATACCATGCAAAATACAAGTCCCACAAAGAAACACTAAATATAGGTCAACATGTTTTAATATGAAGTCCATTAATAGAGATTAAGGGAATTTAGTAATTAATTAGAGATGGATTTCATAATTATTTTAATGATTAAGTGATCAATTACTTTGTAGTTAATTGGAGTTTAATAACAAAATAATTGTCCATTAATTATTAATGCTATTAATATGAAGCTAATGAATTAAAAGAAACAATCCACTAAGAAATTATAGCAATCAATTATATCATTGTATAAATATTGCAAACTAGCTCTCTGAAATACATGAAGCAAAGTTTCATGAACCCTCCTTTATTTTGATGAGTTTAAGGAAACATATCCATCAAATGTCTGATAAAAGAAAATATAGATCTATACATAAAAGTTCACAACAATAAATAAATAGTACTAATAATTGTAAACACATTATTGAGCCAAAATAAATGAACCTAAAATTTCTGAGGTTCTGACTCAAAAGAATGACCATAAAGTCAGTGAAGAAACTTATGAGTGAAAGTCACAGAAACTAAGGTATGTGTTGCTTCAAGTATTGCTTTCAATATCTAGGAATTAAATAGTATTTATGCAGAATCATTCTGATTGGAAAAGTAGAGTTAGAGACCTTTAACCAAATGACTGAATAAAGCAACTCTGTTAACAAGATGGCATAGAAACATATTTATATCTAGGACCCAGAAGGAAACATATCCTATGAAAAGATGAAGCTGAATGACTTTTATAGGAATTTCCATTTTCCTAAGGAATTAAAGTAAAGCCTCATTCCATATTGTTTAAAGTCCCGGTATTACTAAGAGATGTATAACTTTAAAAAGTTCTATATTAACTCACACTGATTGGATTAAGGATCTAAATATGGAAAACAAATGCTTTTTAAAGTATAGAAGAAAACACATGAGTATTACTATCATGACCTCAGTTTACAGTAGCTTATTTGAACACAAAATGTACAGTCTACATTTGAAAAGATTAGAATATCTAACTATATTTAAATAATAAATAAAAGGCCTATGTCAAACAATAAAATCGAAGACAGAGGTATCCCATAAAATTTATATTTTTAGTTCATGTGCCTATGAAAAGATTAGTATTTATAACGTATAAAAACTACAAATAAAATTAAAGTGGAAAAGTGAAATTGATGATCAAATATAAATGAAAAATTTACCATAGAGATACCCTGAATTCCAATAATCAATTTGAAAACAATAATTAAATGCACTAGTAATCAAGAAACTCCAAATTAATACACACAATACACACTATGTGACACTACTGTACATTAACCAGAGGAATACATTGTAAGTCTGACAATATCAATTATTCAAGATACATGTAAAAATAGAAACTTCAGTAAACTACTGAATAAAGTGTAAATTCAATTAGAATTATTATATAATTCATACCAGAAGGGTAGCAATTTCACTTTTGGCAATAAAACTCAATCTAAAAGAAAGAAGATGAAAAGGGGGCAAAAAGAATGGATGAGATAAATAATAAACAATTAGTAAGATTGTAGATTTAAGCTAAATGATATCAATAATGCTCTTATATGTACATATTCTTAACGTGCCCAATTAAAGGCAGAAATTGTCTGATTGGATTTAAAAAAACAAGATTAGATTGTATCCTGACTAAAGAACACCAATTTTATATATAAAGACTCCATCAGGTTAAAAATATAAGGAAGAGAAAAATGTGATTATGTTGACTGATAGGTCAAAGCTGCAATAACTATATTGCTGGCATAAAAAGTATATTTCAGCTAAGGAAATATTAACAAAGAATAATTTCACAATGTCAAAGTCATCAAGTTTTCCAGAGAACTCAACAATTCTAGGCATTTGTGAACATAACTATAGAATTATGAACATAACTACCAAATTTCAAATTATATGAAGTAAAGAAAAATGATATAGCTACTAGAAGAAATAAACAGATGCACAGGATAACTGAAAGAAAAAATAGAAAAATCAGTAAGAATACAAAACAGTTTAACAACACTATTAACCAGGTTGACCTAGTTAAATTATTTAGAACAGTTTATCCAAAACAAAATTCAGTTTATTTTCAGGTACACTCAGAACTATTACCAAGATAAACTATATTTGGTGTCTTAAAAGAAGTCTCATTAGATATAAAATGATGCAAATATTCTAATGTTTGTTCTCTGACCACTACACAATTAAGTTAAAAATCAAAAACATGACAATATATGGAAAATGCCTCAATATTGGGAAATTAAATAGCACACCTTTAAATAACTCATTGGTCAAAGACGAAATCAAAATGAGAAATGAGGGATGCCTGGATGGCTCGGCGGTTGAGCATCTGCCTTCGGCCCAGGGCGTCATCCTGGAGTCCCAGGATCAAGTCCCACATCGGGCTCCCTGCATGGAGCCTGCTTCTCCCTCCTGCCTGTGTCTCTGCCTCTCTCTCTCTGTCATGAATAAATAAATAAAATCTTTAAAAAAATGAGAAGTGAGAATGTATTTTGAACTGAATTAAAATGAAAATACAACATATCAAAGTTTGAGGGATTCTACCAAAGCCACACAGAAGAGGAAGTCTATAACAACAAGCTCCTACTATTAGGACCAAAAAAAATTTTTTTCATATCAATGATATAATTTAAAAAAAAACAACACAGAAAACAGAGCAAATTTAATCCAAAATAGTAAGAGAAAGAAAATAATATCATCAAAGCACAAGTCTGTAAAATTAAAAAACTGATAATTCAGATTTAATCAAAATTAACATTTACTGTCTGAAAGACACTTTTAAAGAATGTAAATGCAAGAATCAGACTTGAAAGAAATATTTGGAAATTGCACGTCCAATAGAGTATTCAGAATATAAAAGCAAGTATCAAATCTCAAATAGAAGAAACAAAATTAAATGTGAGCACAATGTTTGAACTTATACTTCAGCAAAGATGTTAAGGAGACAGCAAACATGCACTTGCAAAATGTAAAACTATATTAGTCATCAGAGAAATGCAAATATAATATACAATGAGATATTACTATGTATTTTTGGAAAGTCTAAAGTTAAAAAGTCTGATTATAACAAGTGGTGGTGACAATACAGAACAGTCCTTCTGGTGGGACATTAAAAGGGAACAGCCAATTAGGAAAATAGTTTTGGTGGTTTCTTGTAAGGTTAATAAACAGTTCCACATGACCTGCCTATTCCATTTCTAGGTATTCACCCAAGACTAACTTTAAAGGAGAATGTTGAACTTCATTAACATTAAAATATACCATCAGAAGAATGTAAAGGCAAGTCACAATAATGGAGGAGATATCTGCAATACAGGTATCTGCAAAAGGTTTTAATTCATTTTTTAAAAAGATTTTATTTATTTATTCATGAGAGACACAGACTGAGAGAGAGAGGCAGAGACACAGGCAGGGGGAGAAGCAGGCTCCACTAAGGGAGCCCAATATGGGACTTGATCCTGGATCCTAGGATCACAACCTGAGCCAAAGGCAGGTGCCCAACTGCTGAGCCATCCAGGCATCCCAAAAGGTTTTAATTCATAACATGCAAGTCAACTCCCATGAATACCTGAGAGGCAAACAACCAAATCAATTAAAAATGGCAGAAAGGCTTGAATATGGGTTGTACATTACGAAAGAGAATTATAAATCCTAAAATCATATGTTTTAACTTTAAAAAATCTGCTTTGATGATTATCCTTGAGGATGAATCTTTTTGTCATGGAAATGGAGACCAAGCACTGGGTTTAATGTATTTGGTATGGGTTTTTCCCTATCATTTCCAGATCATATCATGTAACTTTAAAATCAGTAGGAGTACAAGAAGTATTTATTGAATTGAGATGGAATACTAACTCACGTACATACTAAAATGTCTTAAGTACATCCATTTATATTTTTTTCACTTTTCACTTGGATTTTCAAAAATTATACAGAGAAAATTGCACTTAAGTTGACCACCTTCATAATCTCTTTTGAATGTTTCTTGGCATTTTTCAGGATACCTAAAATTATATAAATGTGGATAATAGCCTATATATTTAACTCAAAGACAGAGAACCAAGGCTTATTTCTAAAATTATATTTACACTTTGGAAAAAGAAAATTAATCCAAGAAATAACTGGGAAAATATGTTTAAAAATAAATAGTGAATATAGAATATAATAATAGGCAAATTACTATGAGGTGCTGAGAAATTAGTTATTCTTCAAATAAATTCAATGTGGAAAGTATATAGTTTTCCATGTGAATAATCATGACTCCAAAGTAGTAGGGATTTTTTTTTGTCTTTTAAATATGATGCCAGTTTTCTGTCATTCCTCCTTTCTGATTATTACTTTGCATTAACAGTTTTGCTTAAAAGCTATATAAGCTGCAGACACAGTCTAAGAAGAGAGATGATATGTTTGACAGTCCATATATGGATATCTAATTTTTGGATTATGACATCATGAAAACAGGAGACCACCAAAGTAACTTCCAAATGTGAATGTGGCAAAGAGCTCCAAGGAAAAGTACATTGCCTGCTACAGCCTATGAAATATGTATTAACAGAGAAGTCTTCTATTGAAGATGAAATTTATAAAGAGTCTTTCATTCTCTGCCATAAGAAAACCTCATATATCACTCTTCAAAAAGAGGGAGGAAGAGTTCACTGGAATCACATAATAAAATGTCAGTACTGGGTGGGTGATTAAAAACACCATCTAAATTCTATTTGGGCAGGACACTTGAGAATCCAGATCAAATAGGCCATGTATCAAGAGAGCCGACTAAATGTCACAATGTTCCATAGTGACAGATTAGATAAGTGCCAGAGAAATATATAGGCCTAAAACAAGAATTACTAAGCAGACATCTTCAAATATGCTTCTTAAGCAGGGACATTTTAAATGGTGGGATTTATCATTAATATGTTTATAGGATCTTTTAAATTTTATTTAACTTTTGACATATCTCAAAGAATGCAATCTATCAGATATCCCAGTATTTAACAATTTCTCTTGAATATGATGCTAAAGAGGCCCAGCTTAGATGAGAGAATATGGTGTTTCCACACAAATTTGATGCTTTCCGTCCTGAAATGTTTTATCATTATCCTATTTTTTTCATTTGTTGGCTTTCATACTGTTCTCCAAAAGTCTAGTTTTACAATGGAATCCCATTAATAAATAATTTAGCATATAGTCATATAAGAACTTAGGATTTTGAAGATTTCAGGGGATAACCAAACAAAGTGACAAGGGACAGCCATTTCTGAAGATGAAATAGAGGAAACTTGTAATAAGAGAAATACATTTGGGCACTATTTTCCCACTGGTCTATGCAAACTCAGAATGACCTTAACTTCTTCACACCATTCCACTCAGAAGTAAAACTAGTGATTTATTTTTGATGCATATGTCTGAACTCAAGCATGTCCTCCCCTTCTTTTCTTTTTTTTTTGTTTTTGTTTTTCTTCTATGCTACTCTGTATCTGCTGCATTGCTGCCCAAAACACGTGGTGTTTATGAATGATTAATTTGATAAAATAAAATATGTAACACCATGATCTACTGTCATTGCATTTTGTGAGCTAATAAAGATTTTCATTCTTTTACTGGCGTAATAGGAGTAAAGTGCACTAACTTTAACACTGAAATTTTTATTTTGTATACACACATGTAATCATACTTAAAGGGGGAAGGTGGGACGCCTGGGTGGCTCAGCAGTTGAGCACCTGCCTTTGGCCCGGGGCACGATCCTGGAGTCCGGGGGTCGAGTGAGTCCCACATCGGGCTCCACGCAGGGAGCCTGCTTCTCTCTCTGCCTGTGTCTCTCATGAATAAATAAATAAAGTCTTTAAAAAAAAAACCTTAAAGGGGGAAGGTAAAAATAATTGCAGGACCATGGATGACTGCCTCTTGACATCACAGTCAATATTCACCTCAAGTTAACATATTCTAGCTTCCCTCAAAATTTATTTATTTTGTTTGTGCTTAAACTTATATTAATTGAATCAAAGAGTATATAATGCAGTTATTTCATTTTATAAGTTTCTATGAAATATATTTTATTCTTTGTAACTATAATTTTGTTTTAACGTGCTGTGTAGTATTCTTTCATTGAGTATATAAAATTATTTCAATATTATCTTTTTAATTTTCTTCTCCCTTCCAGAGCAAGTAAGTTTTATTTTTTTTAAGTATTTATTTAAATTTCTGTTAGTTAACATAAAAATTGAGTAAATAATACAGACTGCCCACATACTCCCTTCCCCCTTGGCCCTCATGGTTTCCCATTGTTAATACTTTGCATCAGTATGGTACATTTGCTTCAATTGATGAACCAATATTAATCTGATCTTATTGACTAAAATCCATAGTTTGTATGAAAATTTATTCTTTATGTTGTACAGTTTCATGGGTTTTGACAAAGTGTCATGTGTCCACTGTTAAATATCACATGGAAGAGACTCACTGGCCTAGATTCCCATTCTATTGCCTTGAAAAAACACCACCACCACCTGACCAAGCTGCTCATTAGTGGAGCAAGTAATACTATCTGTAGTGGACTGATATGAAGACACATGATAAGAGACTGATGCAAGAAAGAGTAAACAATAACGAGCAATAATGAAATATAGAGCAGTTGGTACATTTTCACTTAATATAGTCATGGACATTTAGGTTCAAATCTATCATATAAGTATTTGTTCCTTTTTATCCTTTCTGAGATTTGTTCATTTTCTTTCCTTTTGTGACCATCATGAATTTAAAAATTTTCTTTTATTGTCCCATTTTCTCTATTAACATGATAATTATACATTACTTTTAGCCATTATTCAAGAGATTACACCCTGAGTCCTTGACTTTTGGTGCTGAATCTTAAATCAGTTCTTTTACTTTGCATACAAAGCCTGGCTCTTCCAGCCAAGTAATACAAGAACCATAATATTCTGCATTTATTTACTCCCTTCTCACCAATAATGATATCGTTGTCATATATTTTAATACAATATATTTTTAATCCTCCAGCATAGCATTAGTAACAATTAATCATATTAAATGCATCCACGCATTTTATGTGTCCTATGCTTTTCACTACCTCCTGTTGCTCAGCTATGTGATATACTTTAAATTTTGCCTAAAGAACTTTAATATTTCCTTTAAGATTGCTTTGCCTTTTTTTTTTAAAGATTTTATTTATTTGACAGAGCACAAGCAGGAGGAGTGGCAGACAGAGGAGAGGTGGAAGCAGGGTTGGACCCCAGCACCCCAGGATCATGACCTGGGCTGAAGGCAGACATTTAATCAACTGAGCGACCCACACAGGCACCACTAGGATTGCTTTGCTGATAAGTATCTTAGTTCTTATTGTCTAGTCATGACTCTCTTTACTGTTACTTATAAAGGGTATTTTCATTTGTTACAGAATTCTGGTTTGGTATTTGATTTTTAAGTATACTAACAACTTCATCTTATCATCTTATTATAACATTTATGTTGAAAAATAAGATTATTGCTCTTACTGCTTTTTTTTTTTTTTTTTTTTTGGTACCATGTCTTGCTTCCTCTGGTTGATATAAAGATTTCCTCTTTGCCTAAGTCTTTCCATAGCAGTATTACTATTCATGTGGTAGGCTGAAAAATGCTCCCCCAATCATCCAAAATATAATTCACTTTCTAAGCCCTAGAATCTGTAAATAATATCTTCTCTGGCAAGTAAGGAGATTATATTAAGGATCTTGAGAGAAAGAATTTATCCTGAATTATGCAGGTGGACTCTAAATGCAATCATATATATCCTAATAGGAGAGAGACAGAGATTGTTTTGACACAGACACATGGAAAAGATGATGTGAATACAGAGGCCACGACTGGACTGATGTGGCCACAAGCCAAGGAAAGCCAAGACATGCTGGGCAGCCACCCAAAGCTAGAAGACGTGAGAAATGGATTCCTCCCACAGCCTCCAAAGGGAGCACAACCCTGCTGGCCTATTGATTTCAGACTGCTGCCCTCTGGAACCGAGAGACAAAAAGAAAAATTTCTGTTATTTTATGCCACTAAGTTTGTGGTAATTTGTTGCGAAAACCTTTAGAAAAACAATTTTTCTTGATGCAGTTTTTATATTTAAACTCCATGAGTTTGTGGAGAATCAGGAAAACATAGAGTGATATATTTCAGAAGGTTGTTTTTTCATTTGGTTTAGTTTTCATTGTTTCTCAGACTCTTTCTATTCCTCTCTCCTCTCCTCCTGGGAATCCAGTTATCACATGCTAAGAATATTTCACTGTTTTGACATATCTTTTAATCTCTGTTATGTTTCCCTTTTTGCCCCACCCTATGTGCTTGCATCTTTATATTTTCTATTACATATTTCCTGATTTATTCTCTTTTCTCCAAGGTCTTATTTGCAGTTTAGGCCACACTTTACAATCTATATTACATTACAGTATTTTGGATATTGTTCTATTAGCTTTTAAAAAATTGACTCCATGCTCTGGTGAAATTATCTACTTTTGCATTTCCTTTCTTGAAAATATAATTTGTATTTACTTTTCAATCTGGATTTAATAACATATCTTGAGAATCTATTTATGGTATTCTGCTATCTGCTGTCTTTTCCTGAGATGTATGTTCATTGGTAGTGTTTCATATCACATTTGATAAATTTTTGACTACACAAATTGTGAATGAGTAAGTACGGACTCTCTGGATGGTGTTATCTTCCAATTATAATGATTTGAGATAAGTTTATAGGGAGACATGAAAACCAGAGGAGGGTGATACGTTACCAGATTGGCCCAAATTACTGAATTGCATCCTAAGGGCCTAAGACATAAAGAGTCTCAAAAGTATTCCAATGACTAGATTGTTTTCTAGGCTTCTTAGAAATCCGTGAGCCCACATTTTTATTGCCCAAGGCACATGAAGCTTAGCATTTATCCTTTAAGCAACATGCACTACCTTAGCTTTCACAACTTTCCAAGGGCTGTATTGCTTAGTGTAAATGATTTTATCAAGGGGAAATTGCAAGCAGGATAAAATCTTACCTATCTGTAGCTTTATGTTCTTCAGAAACTTGTGTCTTTGTGTACTGGCTTTTCGGTATCTGTGTATTCTACGTTTTATTTACCTAGTCTAAAGACTCTGCCATATGTTTTGGTGACCAATTTAGTTTGGTCTCTATGCCATAATAAGAATCAGAAAGTTCCCTGGAAAAAAAAAATTATTTCGAATGCAGGGTCCAAATCATCATCATGTTTTTATTTATTCCTGGAATTTCCTGGTATGCTAATTGTTTCTGATACCTATAAACAATTAGGTTGGGTTTGTTTTTGTTTTACCTTTTATAACTCTCAGCAAAGATTACTGTAGCAGGATCCTAGAACCATTATTTTAAATAGAGCAGCTATAGCAATGTCCTGAATATACAATGACTGTCTGTACATTAAACTGGAATAAAATATTTTGGGTTAGAGCTATGCTTTTTATGACTAAATATTATTCCTCTAAATTAAATTCTCACAAATTTATTAAATTATTAATATTTTGATAAACCTGGTTGAAAAGTCTGTTGCTGGGATGCCTGGGTGGCTCAGTGGTTGAGCATCTGCCTTAGGCTCAGGTCGTGATCCCAGGTCAGGGGATCGAGTCCCACATTGGGCTCCCTGTGGGGAGCCTGCTTCTCCCTCTGCCTGTGTCTCTGCCTCTCTCTCTGTGTCTCTCATGATAAATAAATAAAATCTTTAAAAACAAATCTGTTGCATATCTGGGTAACCTATAGAAAGTGAGGCTGAAGTTAATTTTGGAGGGTGGGGCGTGTTTTTAGCACCTATCAAAAGGTACTTAAAATAGATAAATGATATTGAGTAATTGTTTAAATCTATGGAAGTGACAGGCGAAATTTAAATAATATACAAACTGTTAGTATAATATATGCATTTTAGAGTATAGAAGTAAATTCGTAGGATAATTTTATAAATATAAATAATGTCAAATATATTTATGTATTTATTTCATATGTTAGAATAATCAGCCTTGGTTTTAATGACACAGCAGATTTTCTATATTCCCAGACACTTCTCTGTGTCATTTCAGGATGCCATATAAGTTTCTATTTCTCTTCAGCAGAGGGAGTTAAACTTTAACCAGCAGATAAATTATACAAGCCTGTTTCAGATACGTCTATTACAGAGCTTCATGGATAAAAGGGTTTTGATTTGAAACAGAAGAAAATTCTGGTACATTCAATGTCTGGTGAAATCTTCTAGAGGTGCTCAAGTACACAAGTAAGCAAAATGTTAAATCATGATCTGGTCAAGGAGATTAAATGAAGTCTCTGAAGCACAGAAATAGATCGTCCATTGAAGATATCTGGCTAAGAGTTTGACTATAACCACATGGAAGAACAGATAATACCATTTCAGTTACTAATGAGTAAGCAGAAACCAGAAATGTCATTACAGGCTTGGCGTACCCCTGCTTCTTCACGAGTCCCTGCCCTCTTCATGTATCATCCTAGAAATAGAGCCTTAGATGGCCCTATATTAAGGGTCTGAGCCCTTGTCATATCGAGAGCTTTTTCTACAGAACCCTCGGATCCTTTAGCATTTTACTTATTTACATACATCAGATCTCACTAGAGTGGTTTAACCAAATAAAACTTGATTTCTCTCACTGTGTTCAACAGTTTGTGACCTACAGCTGTTCAAAAAATAACATTGCCTCCCTCTCTGCTCTTCTTAACATACAATTTCTTTTCATAACTGTAAGGGGGCTGGCTCCACCTTTAAGTACCATTTTCAAATCATATCAGGAAAAAAGTGAAGATAAAAATGCAAAGGGAATTCTGTTCCTTTTTATATGGAAAAACTGAATGGTTTAAAAAGGGTAGTATGGGGGATCCCTGGGTGGCACAGTGGTTTAGCGCCTGCCTTTGGCCCGGGGCACGATCTTGGAGACCCAGGATCGAGTCCCACGTTGGGCTCCCGGTGAATGGAGCCTGCTTCTCCCTCTGCCTGTGTCTCTGCCTCTCTCTCTCTCAATGTGTGACTATCATAAATAAATTAAAAAAAATTTTTTTTAAATTAAAAAAAAATAGAAAGGGTAGTACTTTTGTTTTTACATATCATTAGGCATAAGTGCACATATGGCTAGATAAAGCTGTAAGAAATTGGGTTTATAAAGTTAGATGTACTTGTTTTCTCATTAACCATAGCATTTTTTATTTAATCAACAACAACAAAAAATGTGAATTGGTAACTGGCTGTATCTGTACAACTCTCTGGAGATAAAAAGAAGTTACCTGCTATCCATCTCTTACAGTCACTTGCCAGGAAGATCCAGGTCCTAGCAATATATACTTTAATGACCATCATGGAAACCCATGTGTACAACCACACAAAATTCCTTATTATATGGTTTGGGTCTGACTTATAAAGACTTAAAATACAGTGGTTAAACATGATACAGCTCTATTTCTTTTTCAGTTACTCTATCCCGGGTTGATAAGGCAGCAGTAGTAACAGCCCAAGTGCCAGCTTTCTCCTTCAGAAGCTTCCTCCAAGCCAATAAAAAGCACTACTGTTTATCTGCAGTTGTTGAAATTTAATCACTTGGTATGTTCACCTTAAATTTAATCACTTGGTATGTTCAACTTCAAGGGAGGATGAGAAATGGAGTCTTGATTATTGGAAATCAGTTAATAAATGAATATTGATGGTCTGAGGAACCCTAGTAGGGTCTCTGCCACAGCCATTTTTTTTTTTAACACAAACGTGATCATTCCTACTCAGTTTATGTTAATTTCAAGAAGGTTTCTATCCTTGTTTTATGCAAGGATACGGTCTACGATGATGGAAATACATGGTGGCCACCAGCCACATCCAGCTACGGAGTACATGGAATGTATTTAGACTGGCTGGATAACTTAATTTTCTTTATTTATATCTAGTTCAACTTTAAACAGTCTCAGGTAGATGGTGGCTTTCACTCCTGGACAATGCAGGTCTAGATATTCCCAATAAAGGGACTAAGTTCCTCAAATATGTGCCAGCCTCTGGCAATAAAGGTAACCCTTCAAACTATATTCACTAGAGAAACAACAGCAAAAATAATTTAAAGATCCATCAAGATATCTTTATATCAATAATTTGCTCTCTGAGATTTTGTCATTGTGTTACACTCTTAGGCAGTGGAAAACTAAACAACCAATGGCTCCGTAGGTGGTTGACTAAGTAAATGTTAGCTAAGAACAAATGGAAAATGATAGAAAGTTTTGTTTTTTTTTAGGGGGGTGTGTGTGTGTGTGTGTATGTATTTTAAGGCAGAGCTTTAGCTCAGGTTTTCAGGGAGTAAGAACATGTCCCTAAACACCCTTCTACTTTGTCCTTTCCACTGTAAGATCCTTATATAAACCTGTGAAGGTGACCTGCAAAGCTATAACTTGCTGAAATGAGCCCTCAGAGTCTTGCTTAGAATCTAGAGCCCACAATGAATGATTATTGATGTTTTCAGCAGAAAAGCTGTCAATTAGATGTACAGTTTACCATAACAGCTCCAGGGTATAAACCTGAACTCTTCTGTGAATTTACCGGAACTTCTGTGCAGCCACAGGGCCAAGCACACAACTCTCCATTTGCTTCAGGAGATCCAGATGTTCACCTTATTTGGTACTGTGCCGGAAATTGGATTGTGAGTTTGATGTATTTTTGTCTTATAGCATTTCAGGGTTTTAGTCTGTTTATTTTTAAATGTATGTTTCTTTTTTTCTGACTATGAAATAATACATGTTCAATGTAGCTAATTTAGAATGTATGAAAAATATGAACAAAATTATAGTTACTTGTAATTCTACAACATAGTGATAATAACTGTTATATTTTCTGTAGGTTGAGAAAACTGCTATTTTCATTAACTTTGCTTTACGATGTAATGTTTTAAAAGCATTTTGTTCCCCCTGTCTCTGTTCCCTCATTTATCATTCACACTTCTCAATGCACTGCCATCTGGCTTTCTTGCTGTCAATCCATTGTAGCTTTGTTGCCAAGGTCACCAATGGTTTTTTGTCACTAATTTGAATGGACACTAGTCTTTATCTTACTTGAATTCTCTCCAATAGTTCAGAATCCTGTCCCAGCACCTAAAGAAGTTTATAAAAGCTGCTGAGTCAGACTGCTTCCAAATTATTGTTTAAGCTTCTGGGACTAAACCCAGTTAACTTTTTGTGCCAAGAATGAATTAGGACTAAGTCTATTTGCCTCATATGCTAGTTTACCTCAAAAATTTCCAAAAGGACAAATGTATTTGCTCAATTCCTATAAAACAGCTATCTGTAGCACTGCATTTTGCTCATTATCTCCCCATGGCTATCTTATCTCCCAGAACACATCACTCTGGTAAGGCAGTCAGTCAAACGGTCAGCTATAGCCAATACCAGAATGGACATATAAGTGGGGCACCTGGTGGCTCAGTTGGTTAAGCGTCTGCCTTCAGCTCAGGTCATGATCCCAGGGGGGATCAAGCCCCACATCGAGCCCCACATCAGACTCTCTGCTCATCAGAGACTCTGCTTTCCTTCTTCCTCTGCCCCTCCCCCTGCTAGTGCTCTATTTTGGTCTCTCTCAAATAAATAGATACAATCTTAAAAAAAAAAAAAATGGACATAGAACTCACAGCAGTCTTTTTGAATTCCAGTTCTCTAGAGCAATGGTTTCTACAGATGCAGTTTGAGCCCTGAAATATATATAGCTAGCTCTTGGTATTTTACTTACAAGAAGCCAGTAAACTACTTGTCCTGCTCTCTTTTCCTCCATACCAACCTACATACCTATCTAGCTAGATAGCTAGGTACCTATCTAATCAAGGTGCTAAAAGGAACTGCCCTAAACACTGATCCTAATACCTTCACATAACTTCATATGAACCAACTCCCATCTCTCTCCTTTTTATACTTCATCTGGAAATCCATAATTAAAAAAAAAGTGTTTACTTTATATTTTCCTATTCATTTCTTTTCTAAGAACTGGTTGTTCATTTGAGGACCTGAAGTTGCCCAAACTGCTTGGTTTGGCCTATACTGGAATCACCAGGATGGTTTATTAAAATACAAATGGCTGGGCTCCATCCCAGAGTGTCTGCCTATTTGTTCTGGGGTGAGACCCAAGAATTTACATTTCTAAAAAAAGCAGTATTACTGCTGATCTTGTGACCAAAGTTTTACACATTAGCATTATTAGGAAAGAGTGAGGACTTCCAAGTTCTTGTAAGCCAGACCAGGAACCCAAAGTCTAAGTCAGACTTTATCAGATTTGTGTGAAGGTTTACCAATGATCTTCTATTCTCTGAAGATATACTATAGAAATGACCACAAATAGAAAAAAAATTCATAAATACAGTAGCCTTTATAAAACTAAAAAATAATAATTTGAACATAAGAAGTTAAGCAATCATCACATTTATTTTAAATCGAATATAGAAATTAAAATGAAAATTATGATTCTGTCAGTAATCTGAAGACATACTCATATATTAATAAAACATGGCCTTCAAAACTGATATGACTAAACTGTACCT
Source organism: Canis lupus familiaris (assembly GCF_011100685.1). Classification (NCBI taxonomy): domain Eukaryota; kingdom Metazoa; phylum Chordata; class Mammalia; order Carnivora; family Canidae; genus Canis; species Canis lupus. Next base: position 80,625,870 of record NC_049225.1, read on the forward strand.
AGCAATACATACCTGTAAAAATAACATTGAAAGTGCTAACCACCTCTTAGGTTTTGTGATTAGGATATTTTCAAATGTAAAATCCTTATATAATTTCCAAACTTTCAAAAAAAAATCCAAGCTTTCTATATTAAGCCTTTTGCTGTTATACTAACAATTATTTCTTTACATGTTAGGAAAAAAATAATATAGTAGGTATGATTGCTCACTCCTTGCATATCTCCAAGAGAACCTGGAATCATGATTGGCCCTTGGCCAACTTCTGGGAACGTGGCCTTTAGAAAGTTCTTAATGCTAGTGATTGATGATTTCGTTATTTAACTGGAACAATATACCGTGCTGTACCAGTTTCTCAGGCTTGCTTTGTACAAACCTCAAGATTGATGATGCCTACTTTGTTTGGTTGTTGGGGGTCCTGACTTTCTGTTGCTATGGCTGAGAGTATAACACCATGTGTCTATGTGACCTGCCCTGAATTAATCCCCAGATTCTTAGACTTCAGTGAGTTTCTCTAAGCAGAGACATTCCACACATATACCTGTAGTATGCTTCTAAAAAGATTGTTCTGTGTAGCCTTAGGTGAGGAAGTGGGAAGCCTGCGTCTTCTTTCTGGACTCCATTCAATGTGCATTTGTTTTCTGCTGCTTTTGCTCAATATCTGTTGCTTTTATAAACCTTGGCCATGAGTATAACTTACTATTATATAGAATCACGTGTGGTCTTCCAGTAAATCATCAAATATGAGGCGGTCATTTAACCTCCAAACAATATACGTGTTTGTGTAAGTGTCTGTGTGTATGTGTGTGTGATGAGTACACAACAAATGATTATCTAATAGTTTATTCTCTCTCTGACAGGAAAATTAAATGCTTTATTAGAAATATAAAGGACTAAGTATGCAAATTACTAAACAATTTAATCAGTCACACCTGTAAGTCCCCTGAAAATTCTCATTCATTTATGCATGCATTTACTTATCTAACAAATATTTAACAGAAATATTTGTTAAATATATATACTACATGCTATGTGTTTGATATATAATAAGGAAAAAACAGTCCTGTCTTTACTTTTAGTTCTCGTTTCCAAAGGAAAAAGACACATGCATAGAACACTGCAATTCAAAGTTAAAAGTTACGTCAGTAAAGGAAATCATCACCCTCATTATTGTTAGTGCTAGTCTATATACGGTGAGCAGTTACTCCAGCCAGTCCTGTTTTAGCCCTAAGCATTACTATATAATATTCTAATTAAGGTCATAATCATGTATCTGATGATATCCAATTATGATTCAAATTTTGCAGGTGCAGAATTGAGTCACTAAAAAACTGAGTAGTTTATAAAACATCACAAGGTCAGTAATCTGGGTACTGTGATTTGAACCCAGACAGCTTATTCTGATCCCAGAACCTATATCATTACTACGTCAATGCCACAAGGTGCTTCAGAGATGCAGAGAGGCTTTGAAAAGGCTAGCTGAAAAATATACCATAGATTAATTAGCCTGTATATTTGAAAAAAAAAAAAAAGTATGGCTAGAGCAAATTTTACAATAAGTATTGGAGTTTATAGGAAGGAAGAGGATAAGTATTCCAGGTAGTTGGAAACTCAAGAAAGCAAGAATGGCTTCAGGGACATGTTCTTAAAAGGTCCCTACAATTGGTTATTAGTGATCTAGCATTATCATTCTAAAATGTTTAATAATTTGGTATTTGAATTTTGTTTTAAGAGAAGTTTGCTGAGACAGTGTTAACATTTGATGTGGGCTCCCAATGCTACTTCCCTATCCAGAGTCCAAGACACCTCAATTAGCTTCCCTTTCACAGCCTTGAACCAGTGAATTCTCCACGCTTAGATTGTGGTGGGGGCCAGGGCTTTCATGCAGGAAGGATCGGGATTGGCAAGGGGACAATCCCCTGCAGCCAAGGTGCACAGCATGCTGATAGCAGCCATCTCTGCCATGGAATAACAGTGACACAGACATTCCCAGAGTTGCTTGGTGGAAGTCGGCCTGTCACCCATCACCAACCCAGGTATGTGTCCTGGCATAGAGTTTCCAATCTCTTGGTTATTTCTCTGTGTACAGGAAGGTGGAATCATAAGAAAGGGAGATGCCCATGGGTGAGGCAATTTGATTTTAAATAGCAAATGAAAAACATCATGATGGATTGAGAGAGAGGCCTTAGAAGAAAAGAAAAATGTTTATATGTTAATACGATCAGTGGGCATTGTTCACTGGCTTTTGAAGAAGGCTACCACACTCTTTCATTTTGCGCCGAGCCCTCCAAATCATGCTGTGATCCTGTGTGAGAGTCCATGGTATGCCATGCATTAGTAACTGAAAGAATTTCACTCTGAGTGTATCAGATGGCATTTAATGACATGACTGAATTCTAGGGCGAAAAAGAAAAAAAAACAAATTAATACATATCAAGAAGTTATATTCTAATGGCAATAAAGAGTGAGTGAGGTGTTTCAGGTATAAGAATCAGGTGAACGTATTTGTAAAATAAACAGCTAATTCTCACATCATTGAGATGGATTTTATAAAAACAAGTCTATGATCAGGAAGGTTTATTTGAATGCCATTACTCTCATTTAGATAATAGATTGTTACAAATTGAATGAAGTAATGACAATAAAGGAAAGAGCTGGAGTAACTTAAAAAAAATTTGGAGGGGTACCTGGTTCAGTCAGTTAAGCACCAAGGGTCTTGGGATAGAGCCCCACATTTGGGCTCCCTGCTCAGCTGGGAGTCTGCTTATTCCCCGCCTTGCCTCTCTCCCCAGTTCGTGTGTACTCTTTCTCTAAGGTCAAATAAATAAATAAATAAATACATACATACATACATACATACATACATACAATCTTTAAAAAAAAGATTTTGGAGATGTAATAGACATTTTTGAATGAGAAGATGTGGGGGAGGGATCTTGCAGTGTCAAAAAATAAAATTGTGGCAAAATCTTACCTGAAGATATAGTTTGGAAATTAATTAATAGAAAAATAAGTATTTAATAAGCAATGGGAATAAATTAAATGACCTGGGAATGTGTGTTATTTGAAAAGATAGGAATGACAAGTTATTACCTCTAAACTCATGTTGTCCATTACAGTAGTCACTAGTCATCTGTGGTTATTTTCTTAATTAATTAAGAACAATAAAATTTAAAAATTACTTCCTTAGATGAACTAGTCACATTTTAGGAGCTCAATATCCACATGTGACTACCGGCTACCCCATTAGATAGCACAGATTATAGAACATTTCCATCACTACAAAATGTTTTAATGGACAGCACTGCCTAAAACCTCTGGAATTCAGGGATAGATCAAAAGACAGCAGCTATCATACAAGAATGAGACTCGGTAACTAAAAAAATAAGGAGAAAAACAGAGAAATGATGGAAAGCTTTTCAAGGGAAGAATGGTCAACCATCTCATATGCTAAGAAGAGTTCAAAAATTAGAAACTAAACGGTCCTTACTCAATCCCAAAACACTTAACTGGTTTTATTACTGATCTTCAAATCAAGCATAGTAACAGGATAAAAGGTGCTTAGGCAAATGAGATTTAGAAGGTAACTTCTGACAATTTTTGCTTCCTCACTAATTTTTCTACACTTACTAACCACTGGTGTTTATACACTTCCAAGAAGATATGAACAGAAAAATACAAACTGTTATGTTTACATACTGACCAAACAGATTTTCAAAGATTGTTGTGTTCCTCTAAGCAGATTAAGATACATGTACAAAAATCCCATTTCTAGGAAAAATTAAGGATCATAAATATTATTAAACAGAAATAACACTTATCATAAAAGTGAGGCTTACATACACACATATTTTCTTTCTACACTTTAAAAATGTTGCTACAGTAGAGGCTAAACTTCTCATCTCTTTCACTTCAAAATATTGATTTGAAGAAAATAGTTTTGAGAGACACTAAAGTATATTCCACTTGCTTTTATTTTAAGATAAGAGTTCTTGAAAATGCTTTGCATACCTCTTATTACACATAATTGTTTTATTCCTAGAGACTTTTGTCCCTTTTTTATTATACTGATAGTATTTTATTTCCATGTGGGCTTTACATGTTTCTTCTTTCAATATATAATATTGAGTATATCTCCTTTATTTAATATTTCATACAGAATTACCTTCATAGCTACCTGTGAATGCCAAATTCTCCTGACATTTACCAACCATCTCCATTTTTCTCCCGCCTCTAAGATCTATTTAATGTTAGGAAAATATTTTCACATTGTTAAAATGGTAACTTTCTGGGAAAGAACTGAATGTGTAGAAATAAGACAAGCCACGGAAAAGGAGAAAAAAAGAATTAAGAGCATATTAACATATACACAGCTAGAAGCAAAGAAACCGATGTTTATGTATATGTTTATGTACATATACTTACACACACATAAATACATTTAAAATCAACATAAATGAAGACTGAATAGTAGTGATCCATTTCATAAGAAGTATAATAATCGTAGAAGTTCTTGAAGATAAAGAAAATGCAATTAGGCTTCTGGAAACAGATTTAGGATTTATAAAACATAATTATAATTCAATAAAATCTATATTTATGTGACACTTATTAAAACAGTCTATGATTTCTAGAAATTAACTTGTACTTAGCATGAAAGTGAAATATTAAAATTAATGAAATTATAAGTGCTTGTGAACAATCATTCTGGAACTGATATGCCAAATAAAAAGTAAAAGCTAATAAAATGATATGTATAATCTACCATGTTTGACTTTGAAAAAGTTGCTTAACTTAATCAACATCTTGTATTCTATTAAAACTTTCAACCTGTTTGTTTATGTACATGATTTTTTAAAGTGGAAATTACACACTTTTCACTTAAGATAAGCTTTATAATGAGAAAAGACGGCCATAGAATGAAATAATCAAAACATTTATATAAGTCTATATTTCATTATTTTTCTTAGTTGATTTTCCCCTTATTGACATGATGGAAGAAACAAATACTATACAATATTTATTAAGCCAAAATGTGTTTTTTAACGCAGTACTACCTTCAACTGAATATATCTAAAATATAAATATTCTATACAGTATTATGTAAAAATTAGCAACAGATAAAAGCTAGTAAATATTTTTTTTAGTTCTCTTTCAATATTTGTCTTGTCAGTTACTCAGATAAAAAAAATCTAAGAAAATATCCTTTTGAGTACTGTGCAACTTTCAGTACTCCACTCTACTGTACATTGCACCTGGAAATTACAGGGTTAGTCTCAAATCCTTTGGCTTGCTACAATATGTCTTTGGGAAAGTTTCTTTGCCTCACCTGTATCATTTACAAAGGAAGGACAATAATGCATAACCACTGTTAAGATATTAAGCAATAATACACTTAAAACATTTAGTACAGAATGTTATACTAAATATTTGTATGTCATTTCTCTTGGTATATTCAAAACACGTGCAAATTAAGCTGGTAGGCTTTGACTTTAAGGAATTGTTAAGCAGGCATTTTTCCTAGGTCTAGTGTATTTTTACATTGCTTGCTATTAGTAACAGCAACACTTGTATTTAGTAAAATGTCTATACTATTCATGAAGGATACACTTGTAAAGTGCTAGTGAAGATAGAATATATCTGCATAAAATGGTGATTATTGTGAACATTTAAAAACATTTATATGATATCATCAAACAATAAAGTTTAACCATATTTAAATTATTTTTTATTCCTGAAGGGGTCATCCTTTTTTTTTTTTTTTTTTTTTTTTTTGTTTTGTTTTTTGTTTTTTTTTTTTGTCATCCTTTTTTTGAAAAAAAAAACTGGGGAGGAAAAAAAAAATATTAAACAGAATTTCATGAAGACATGATTTCCCAGATTAAAATTTGAATTAGAATGATATAACTCACCGAGTTTCCTTAGACTGTCCTTTTAAAAGAACTGTTCACTATCATTTTATATTCATAAAGCAATCCAATTTAATACTGAAAAAGGAAATCAAAATTCTCAAAGGTACAAGAAAACAGATTGTTGATGAGGTTTTTTGTGTATGAAACAGAATATTTTCTGCTGAACAGAATAATCCTGATTGTCTTTTAGTACATAAAGTGTTTTCCTTTGTATTATCTGAATAACACATATATGCAAAAACTAAAGAAAACTCTTTAATCACTATGTGATATCAGATGTACTCACTTTGAAAAAATGATATAATAAATAATCCATTAATTTTCAATATCCCTGAATAGTATGCTTGCTTGAATATACACATATTTTTATATATTTATGTGACACAATTTATGAAACATCAATATGAATTCCTAATTTAATCATTCATTCTTTAGCCAGTGTCATGAAGAGGTTACATTTACATTCTCCAAACTCCGTAACATTTTAAATAGATATACTTAGGGAAAAAGAAAATTATCTTGACAAACTATATACTTTGAATTGAGTAACTTGTTACTGTCATATTTTGTATAATTGTTGAGATTATGATATAAAATTAGCATCAAAAAATAATAGAAACATTTTTATGAGATATTCAGGTAAGTAACTTCTAATGTTTAGATATAAAATAATTTGTAATGAAAATATTCAATGTGTTAAAATAAGAATATATGAATGTAAAGGGAATATTTAACAAAATATTAATAATTACTTAATATTATTATTTGTGTTTTAATTTATCTAATATACTGAGAACTTTCCTTTGTAATAGATGTATCTAAACAAAGATCTTATTCAGAACAACATTTCATCTTGTCATTGTGTCTTTTGAGTCTCTTTTAATTTAGAAAAATACATTTCTTTGCAGATACTTGATCTGGTGTAATTTACCATGTTCCAGAATTTTTACAATCTGTACTCATGGAGTCATTTAGCTACTCTTCTCTCACCTCTATTACCTACTAAGCAAAATTTGTATCTGCCAGCATATATATTTTTTTTTTTTTTGCCAGCATTCTTAAATCCAAGTGAAACATTTTTGGCAATACATCTCATGTGATATTATGCATATGCTGCTCACAGAAAAACTAATATTTTTGTTCCATTATTTGTGTCCTAACAAATTTATTAGAAAGGTGTAATTTTTTCTCCCTTGAGAAAATTGTTGAATTCCTCATCAAACATATTGGATTTAATATCAATTGATAATACCTGTGTGAAATAATATTTCATTAGATTTTCAAAATGATTCAATAATTTCTCATTTATTTGTCATTCTTCTAACGAACTCTAGGGTTAGGAGATCTGTGTCACTGTATGATTTCATTAAATTAAAATTTGTAAGTGAAACACACTGTGCAGGATGGTGAGCCTCAACTCAACAAAAAACACAAGAGAAGCTGAAATAATAATTTTCTGACTCACAGAGTCTCAGAGACAGTAAATGGCACACGTGGAGGAACCACAGGGGCAGGTGAAGTCAGGGTGCAGGCATAAAGGCCCACAACTGGGGGCATGTGATTCGATTAGGACCCAAGGTGGAGTGCTTTGAGGTTCCCATGCTAGGCTAGATAAGTCAATTCAAACCAAAAAGAGTGGGTTTTCATAAGCTTCAGGGGGTCCTACCTAAGAAGTGCACGTGGAGAAGGTGCTGGGAGGTGGAGGAGACTGTTTATCACAGGTCTGCTGTAGTCACGTGAGAAAATTACATTAGCTAGTGCTTCTTCAGGCTGTTCTTTGGGTACCTGCTGGCAAGAGGAGGCCGGTGTCCGTTTAAAGCACCCCTGCAGGCCGCTAGATGCCAAGGCAGCAAGCTAAGTCTACATAGTCACCTCCTGTGTCAGCGAGCGAGCTTACTGTCAGTGTGAATGGCTCATCTCCTTGTCTCCCCTAGTGGCAACTCTAGAGACACTTTGAGATGAGAGATGTTGATGGCAAGCAGATCCCTGAATCATATAATCAAAGTGGTTTAGAGGAGTCTTCTATATATTCAAGAGGATATGTCTTTCTCCCTCTCTTTTTCGGTAATATAAGCTGTACATACTTTTTCTAAGCTTCTTATTCGTTAACCTTTTATTTTGTAGCTTTATTTTTTAATCATAGTTAGAAAAAATTTCATCTAGTAATTTTGGTTTAAATTTTTTACATTCAAATATTTCATTTTTTAGTTAAGTCTGGTTATGTTATGAGGCACAGATTAAATTAACATTTCCACATCTTTGAGATAGACTATGCAATTTCTATTCTTTTACTAATTCATCTGAATATTTATGTTAATAGGTTTTCTAATAATCTAATAGTTACTAATCTTTTAAATCATGGAATATACATTCTTGATTATGTGTGATAATTTTAAATGCAGTTTATTGTGTTTGAGAGTAATATGGGCTTTCTATGTCTATATTAATATGTGACATTGGTTGCTGTTTTAATTCCAACTGGCATTTATTTATATGGATTCCTTCATTAACTACTCTCAAAAATGGTGTAAATGTAGTGGGATTTTTTGCCATTAACAAACTGAGATGAATGATCTAAAATATTCTAGGCTGCTCTTTTTGGGGAGTTATTTTTAAAAAACTTTGTTTTTCATAGGGTAATAGATCCATTAGACTATACCTCCACTACTGTGAATTCTGATAAAATATTTTCTAAAATGTATACTTCAGACTTCCAAATTTATTTTAAAATGTGGTGGCACCAATTAATCACATTATTTATGATTAATTGTACCTCTTTTAGTGGTTATTTTCTCCTTGTTTTATCTTATTTTGAATATGTGTGCTTTCTTTTTCGTGACTAGATGAGCTCATAGGTTTTTTTAAGTTGTTTTTAAATACTGGGTTTTTCCCCCTGAAATCTCTTTCTACTGTGTTCTAATTCATTGATATCTGCTTAAAATGTATTTATCGTTTCTTTCTTTTCTTTCTGTCTACATTGTTGTTCTTCACTTAACTTTTTTCATATATACATAATGTAAATGTAATATATAAATATAATGTACATAAAATAATTAATACATATAATATTGGTATTGACTTTAAGTGTTTAAAGCTTTAAGTATATTCCTGGGTACTGAGTTATCTTTTTCACACATGCATTAATATATGATATTTTCAATATGATTATTTCAAAAAATTCTATAATTTGTTTTGCCCAAGATTTTTTTTTAAGATTTTATTTATTTACTTGACAGAGAGAGAAAGAAATCATAAGCAGACAGAGTGGCAGGCAGAAGAGGGAGAAGCAGGCTCCCCACTGAGAAGAGAGCCCCATGTGGGGCTCAATCCCAGGGCCCTGAGATCATGACCTGAGCCAAAGGAGACACATAACCAAAGGAGCCACCCAGGTGCCCCTGTCCAAGATGTATTTGATAAGAGTTTTTGTGTTGTTTTGTCTTGTGTGTGTTTTGGTTTTTAACCCAAAGTAGTCATAGAATGCTGTTCATATTTTTTTTTTCTAATTTAATAGACTTAGTAAATTGCTCTGTTTTCCTTTTTAGTATACGGAAAATCTCCATGAGTTTCCATTGCTATTTGCCAAAAATGTTTATTTTTTAATGAAAATTACAGCTTTTAATGCATATATATATATATATATATGATTTTTACCTGTTTAGATTATTCATGCTTTTTTTTATCACTTCATTTCCCTTGAATTTAGAAAATGTTTTAAAAATTAGCATACACTATGTTAAATTTTCTTACATGTCCTATTGTCCTTATTATATTAAGAATATGTATGCTATTTGGTGCATAGATATCTCTACTTTTTTTAAGATTTTATTTATTTATTCATGAGAAACAGAGAGAGAGAGAGAGAGAGAGAGAAAGGCAGAGTCACAGGTAGAGGGAGAAGCAGGCTCCATGCACGTTGCCCAATGTGGGAATTGATCCCGGGACTCTAGGATCACGCACTGAGCTGAAGGCAGACATTCAACCACTGAGCCCCCCAGGCATCCTGATATCTCTAAATTTCAAAATGTCTTTGTAAATTGTATACATGAGCCATAATTTTTCTTTGTAATAAGCACCAGTAAAATTGATAAAACTTTTTTTTTTTAATGAAACGTTTAGAAGTCTGATTAAATGAAAAATACAGGAAAGGAGAAAAAACACATAGATATTGGAAACAAAAAAGAATTCTAATATAATACTTCAAGCAACTCTGGAAAAATTAGAAATCCTGGAAGCAATAGTAAATTTTGACCAAAATATAAATACTGATAAATAAAAACCCAAGATTATAATTTTTCCTGAGGGAATAGTTTCAAGCTTTGTAAATTCAGACAACTTATTTCTCCCATCCAATCTTCTATGTTTTTTTATTTGAAAAAATAGTGATTATTATGGCATCAATTTCACAGGATTTTTGTAATAATTAAATGAGTTAGTATATGGAAGTTCTTAAAACAGATCAGCATATATTAAGTGGCATATACATATATACTGTTATTATATGTATTAATACTAGATAGCTACTTTTTTTGAAACTAGAAATCAATGACAGTATAAATGGACTTTATTAAAATTTCCAATATTTTATTTCTACTTACTTATTTGTTCTTATTTATGACTTTGTAAATCCAAAAAATGACTGAAATATGCATTTTTTTAATTTTTAAGAAACCAGCAAAGAATTTTTCTTAAAATATACTAAGGTTAGTATCAAGAGGAGAATATTCTATTCTTTTTTTAATGAGCATTTATTCACAAATTAAATAATCAAATTAAAAATTAAGTAATTCGCTAATACACTATAATATATAATAATACACTATATAATATACAATAGTGTATATTATGTAATGTATACTACATATTACAATATATATTATATACTATAATATTCAATATACTATAATATATAATACACTATAATATACAATAATGTACAATATTAATGTACAATAATATACAATAATGTACAATACAATAATGTACAGTATAATATACAATATACTGTATTTTAACATAACTAAAATATAGTAATTACATATTGTATGGAAAAATAAACACAATTAACTAAGTAGGTTCTAGTTCATCTATACAAGGGTAGCTTAATACAAAGTCAATTTTTTTTAATTTCTAAAAAATAGAAATGGAGTAGTTAATTGAACAAAAGTTATAACTTATGAATTGGAAGTCTATAAATTGGATTAAATAATTTAGTATTCCAAAGCTAAAAATGGTCTGAGGATTGATAGCCTAGAGACTTCTGAAAATCAGCAACATAGTAGAATAGTTAGGATGACAAATTCTGGAATCAACTTTCTGGGTTTAACTTCTGAAAATACAAACTGGTACTATTTCCCTCATCTATAAAATAGAGATGATGACGTTGATGATGATGGTGGGGGTGGTGATGGTGGGGGTGGTAGTGTGGTTATCACAACATAAAATGGGATTTTATGAGAATTAGTTAGGAAAATGAATTGTAAAAGTTTCAGAACAGTGCTTGGCACGTAGTAAGCACAGATTGTTTGCTGAGTAAATAAAAATTTAAAACTTATGTCATATAGGCTCTGGACTTAAAATGCAGAAGTATGATTAAATAATAATGTTAATGGCATAGAGGCCAACAACATTATTTGTGAAAGAGATCAGAAACACCCCAAAGTAGTTCACTTGACAAGCCAGTACATCATCACTTGCTTACACTGAGATCTATCCTCCTCTACTCCCATTCCTGCTCATTACTTCTTTGGCTAGTGTCTACCCAGGGATCTTTTTCCCACTCATGTTCAACACCACTAGTTATTGAACTATTATTTGATAATATATTAAACTACCATTTGATAGTACTAAACCATATGAATGAGAAGCATTATAGTGTACTACCATTCCTGTTCATTATGAATGAAATTATTGGTACATGTATATATTAATTTTTATAAACAAATAATGGCAAAAAATATCTTACTCCCTGGTCTTAATTATTAGTTATTATTTTGAAATAAAGTGAAAGTTTTGTTTCCACATTCTATAGATCAGTACAGGAAGAACATCTGTATGCTACAAAGACTATTCCATTAAGAATGAATAAATCAGTGTTACTATTCTTGGTATTGCTGTCAAAAAAAAAATTACGATTCTTCTCTTTAGGAAGATCCAGCTCTTTGTATCAAACGAAAGGTTGAGCACACAAAATAAACTGTAACAAAATTCTCTAGGGGCTTGGATAGTGACTAGGTGTCAGAGAAGACGGTATTTCTCATTCCCATTTTGGTTAGATTAAACTCCTTTGACTGAGTGAATCCTAGCTAATGAGATGAGGGTGGAAGAGATGTACAGAACTTCCAGGCCATGGAACCAGGATACCCTCATTAACCATTGTACCACCACCACCCTCCCTTTCCCCATTTTTCAATGACTATAAGAACTGTGTATCATAAGATGGAAGAGGTCACAATTACCTATCTAATTTTAGAGAATTTAAATACACTAACTGGAGGAGTACCAAAAAGGACAGTGATTCAACTTGCCTTGTAAAGGGGTGTGAAGCAAAAATAAAGTTTTGTTGAGATTTCTTTACCAAGACTGAGGAGTATTTGCTACAAAGAGCTACTATTGCTAATTATGCTACACAATACCAAGACATCTAACTTAGTATGATAGACACAAATATTTTTCCTTTTTTTTAATATTTTATTTATTTGAGAGAGAAAGCATGAGCAGGGAGGAAGGACAGAGGGAGAGGGAGAAGCAGACTCCCTGCTGAGTGCAGAGCCCAACACAGGGCTCAGTTCCAGGACTCTGAGACCAAGACCTGAGTCGATGCCAGACAGTTAACCAACTGAGCCACCTAGGCAACCCAATGGACACAAGTATCGATCAATATCCACCAAAAGTGTTTAAAAAGAAAAAAATAAATAAATCATTTTACATTAACTAATACATATAAAAATGTATCTATTTATTGGAAGATAAAGGCTCAATTTCTTTTCTTGAAAAATGGATGTTCTCCATTAGTATGCCTTTTTTCCCCTATATAAATTAACTTGATAGTGTAAAACTGACAAACTTTGATTCTTTAAAGTGAAACAAGAAGTCAAAGATAAAGAGGAACAGTTTGAGTGAATAGGCAGGTTTATATGAACTGCTTCCTTTTATTTTTATATTGTCTCATCCTAAACTAAATAGATACCATCTTTTTATCATCTTGTTTTCAAAGAGATTTTCCCATAAATACATTTTTCACACACATTAGATTATTTAATGTTTAAAAATGAACGATTTTCTATACACGGTTCATTCTACCACCGTGCTTTCTTCAAACAGGAATTTGCTCTAACAGTATTGATATACTAGGGAATATTTTGAGCACAAGGCTAATTTCAAATTTGTGTGTGTGTGATTTCATATCCAAGAACCACTTGGTGATCAAATAAAAATGCACCCAGCAGAACTGAGCCTTTTAGGAATATAAAAGCACACACACATACAAGCATGCACAGACACAGACACACACAAACATCTACCACTTACCACAGTTCATTGTATGTGCAATAAGCCCTGCCCATGGGCATCAGACATTACAATTTCCTTCCGATTTCAGGTAACCCTACTACCACCTTTTCATAACAACTAGAAAGACACAACTCTCTGGTACTTAAAAAATTTAAGGGCTTTTTCAAGGTGAAATGCCGTATCTATCATATTTAAGCATTTAACTGTTAACATGTATAAATCTGTGCTATCATTTTTATTACATTACACTCAATTTTGCATGTGTCACTGAAAATGTTTCTGATGGTTTGGCCCCCACCCGATTTTTCACTGTGCACAACTGTGCATAGTAGGATGACCTTTAGGAGCACATATATTATAATATAATATAACTGAATAGAAATATAACTGATCCCATCTGTCTGAATATCAAGAAGAAATTGAAAAGCATTAGTCAGCCTGGAAAGACAAGTAATTGAGATTTGGTTTAGAAATTCTAATGTAAAACAAAACACAATTGTATGAATAAGATAGCACTCCTTACTCTGGAATATTTACCCATAATAGCTGTGCTTCCAGAGCTGAGTGTGTTGTCATGGATTTTTCCTCAGTTATTCCAAGATCCTGAAATTTATCATCATTTCAAGAAGCCACAGAATACATTTTTCAGAAGGTTGCCTGATAGGTGTATACTTCCCTATACTACCCTCAAAATTCAATTCACAATATTTACATATGCCAGTATGTGTGTAGTATACTGCATAAAGAAATGTGTGATGTCAACAAACAAGATAATTTCAGGAATTTCAGGACACCAGTCATAATGGATTAGGGCCCATTGTAATGACTACAAATAACCTTAATTACCTCTGTTCTGAAATTAATAGCGATTATGAGTTCAATGTCTGAATTTTTAGGGGTACAAAATTCAGCCCATAATACCATATCACAAAATTATTATTATTATTACTAACTACATAAAATAAGCATACACTTTACCAAGGATGTGGGTTAAATACTTCATATTTTTCTCATTTATTTATAAAATTAATAATTTAGTAATTTAGAGAGTTAATCTGAAGTAGATTGTCTCTAATCCAGAAAAAATGTTTCACTTTGATTTTTATAACATCGTTATCCTCACTTCATAAAAGGAATTAAAGTAATTTATTTTCTTTGCTCCTTAATCACAAAAGAACACCATACTATACAATATTTCTTGAAGAGTTATTTTTTTCAAATGCCATTACAATCCTTATTTTCTGAATTTAAATGTTGCTACAGGGACATACGGTCTTCTAGAATGCATTCTATCTTTTTAGAGATTTGCTTCTTCTGTGAAAAAAAATACTATCTCCTTAAGTTTTTTAAGTTTGTTATTTTCCTTAATTTAACATTTAACCTTTTAACTTATATTTCCCTAACTCATTTAAGTGTTTCCATATTTAGAAAATATAATTGCACCTCTTACATTCATTTACTTCAAGAAAGCATTTTAAAATTACATCTTAAACTATTTTCATATATTATGTAATGCTATTTTATTTTTCAAGAATACCAGTTCTCCTCATGTGGAATGCCCATTTATCTGAATACAGTTATTTTCTAATAATTTTCCATTTTGTTCCTTTTTCATTTTACACCAAATCTGAAACATTTTATGGCCATGAATTTATTTTTAGCCAAGTCTGTTCTTTCTTTCTAGAACATGTGGTTTTGTTAAATAACTAAAATAGGCATATCTTCCATTCCTTTTTTGAATCTTTTCAGTGCATTTTAACTTCTTTTCTTTATTATTTATTGTTTCTTACATATCTTACTTAGATATTTGTAAATTATTTTATTTTCTTCATAACGAGTTATAATTTTGTGCTTGAAATTTTTTTCAGTCATGAAAACATTCTTCCTGTTATATGTTCATCTAGCACTTTTTAAATTTTTTGTAGTTTATTCCATTTTCTTTATAATATCTATGCATGAATATACTTTTTGCTTAATAGCAATATTAGAATGGGTACATATTTGTCTACACCTCTACTCACTCAAGGAAAATATCTGTGTTTGAGGCAGTGGCCTCGCAGGTAGGAGACAAGGTAGCTGGCAGGTTTAATTTTGGTTTATTTTTTAGAATAGATTATCTCTCATCATTCAGCTATTCCTTCATTGGAGCCATATGTCTCTCTGCACTTCAAGAACTCCTTTTGGGATGAGCATATGCTCCAGGTAGGAGATCATCATGATGACAAACTGTAGTCAGAGTGCTCTCTTTGGTGATGTAGAGTACATTTATTATTCTTCAACCAAGTTGCAGAAATAATTACAGAGGCCATGGAAACTGATCTCTTTTCTTCCATGATCTCACTTCCAGGCCATTTTTCTTGGTTTATCTTGCCCATGATGTGGTAATGGGTCAAACTAGAAGAGTTCCTCCTCCTTGCCATGTCCCAACCACATCTTTGAACCAAAGAGCATCATTGGTGTTTGCTTGCTTTTTTTTTTTTTTTTTTTTTTTCTTTTCAGGACCATTTCACTTGGCTTTATTCTAATTTCATCTGAATTTCAGTTATTTGATAGCTATTATTAAGCTTTATTCTTTATAGTTGTATCATTTATAATATGGAAGATTTTTCTAATTTTGTAATTTGTTTTCAGAAAAATATAGAAAAAGAATAAAAATTGATATGTTTTTGCTATCTTTATTAAAATATTGCATATTATAATTTTAAGGTCTTATTCTAAAGAACTATAAACTGTATTTGGATTCCTACTCATCAGTTACATTTTATGAATATGATTAAATCTATCTTTATAAAACATAAGGGAAGAAGTATATAATGTTAATGCATAGATATACAAACAAAATAAACATAATTTTCATAAATGTCTTCTAATCTTCCCATTTGTTCTTTAAAATACAATAGAGTTGTGTACATATTTTTTTTTAAGAAACATTTCCAAAGCACTGTATTTTTGACCAGCTATATTCCACCAATCTTCCCTCCTGTGCTTGGTTACAGTGAAAAGAAACTATGTTAACTCTTTAGAAATTAAGACTGCATAGAAATGCTTTTCTTTATTATATCCAATAATATAAGTAAGCAAGCTCTAAAGTATAATCACTTTAAACAGTGTCAGAAACCGATAACTTAGTTTATATAGGATGTCCCTATTTACTTAATTGTAGGATGTTACTGAGATATATAGCAACCGTCTGATTAATAAGCACACATTTTCCCTAGTCCTTGATTTCTTCAAGAATAGACAATTATCAGGAAGTTTTATTAAGTCTGAACCTAACAAACTGAAAGTTGTTGTAATTGTGGTTGGAAAATTTGCTCACTCTCAATTCCTCCTAGATTTCTTCCTCTGAGGAGCCCCCCCCCCACACTACAGGCAACAGAGTCATGGCAGCTGTATGGACAAGCAACTTTCCTTCCTGCCTCCAGGCTGACTTCAGGCCGACTTCAGGCCATGCTCCCTTTGAAAGCTAGCACATTCTATTATGGGGTGTGCAGAGAAACCCCCATAACTGTGCTGTCATTACATGGCAGAAAAAATCATTCCCTCTACATACTGCTCCTATTACTACCAATACATGACATGAATACCCTCACCTTTTTTTTTTCCTATACATTTATAGTTTTGGGAGTGTTTTCCGTATTTCTATTAATTAAATAGAAATTTAAAAGCACAGACAAAAATGGAAAGATAGTATACCAAGCATCTATATGCTTGCCATTTAATCCAAGATTTACCAACAGTATAATCATCTTATTTGTTCTACTTTCTGTGGTTTGCAATTGTGCTGGCATTTTTTAAAGCAAGCCCGTGACTTTTTTTGTTATTCAAATAAATGCCTCAAATGAATTATCTACCTGATAAGGAATTTACTATGTGCTAACAGCTAAATCATGTAATTTCTCCCACAGTGTTCTCTCTGACTTCTATTTTTCACCCAAGTTTGGACCACCATTATTATACTTAGTTTCCTGAAACAGATGGCTAGCTATTTTTTTTTTTTTTTTCTTCTCTGGTAATGTTTTTCTGTAATCTTCTACTTAAAGAGCACCTGCTGTGGTCTTTTGAAAAGCAGATCTGATCATGTCACTCCTAAGTTTAATAACTTTTAAGAGTTATTACCTTCTAAATAATGTCTAGACTCCTTAATATGTGTCATATGGTTCTTTGTAACTTGGCAACTGATAACTTCATCAGCCTTTCAACTGATTCAATTTAATGCAGTGTGGTCAATATTTTCTCTCTGTTAGTCACTGGATGTTTACATATCCTATTTGTTGGCTGGAATAACTGATGCCCAGTCATGAGCCTTTTAGGTTTAGCTCAGATGCCCCTTTCTGCAGGACGTATTAACTGGCCTTCCAAGTCCTGGTTATCTGTCCTTTCCAAATGCTCACATAGCACATTATAATTACCTCATCACTTATACTGCAAAGCAAGGTCCTAAGCACTTGTCTCTATCATTCTTGATTTATCTTTTAACTCTACAGCTGTTCAGTTAGTAAACTTGCTTGATCTTACCTGCAAAACAAGTTCAATGTTTTCACTTCTCTGCTTATCCACTGTTTCTAACTGAACCAAGTCACCAAATGTTATGACTGAATTACTGGTCTCTCTGCTCCATTTCTTACTTTAACTCTACAAATACTATCTACAATTAAAAAAAAAAAATCAAGGGAGTCTTCCTATCAAATAATTAAAAAATCCCCATGATAATGATTCATCTTGGAGTAATTTATTTTTTTCCAGTATGATCTTTGTGGCCTGGCCCTTGCTAAATCCCCTTACATTATCATTCTAGGTCATTGTCTACTTTCCACATACTGTTCAAGCCCAACTTTCTTTGTTACTGTAAAGTGTTAAGATTTTCTTTATCAATTCAAGGGAAACTACTACTTCTCTAGAGTGTGTTTCCAACAACTTTTGCAAAGATGGCGCCTTCCTATCCTATCCTTCATGTAAATGTTATGATGAGAGAAATCTTTGAATTCTGCCATTTTTCTCAATACTATTAAATTTGCGGACTAAAGGATACCAGGTTTCCTTTGCTGTTTGTGAGTATTCTGCAGATCCTTAAAAAGAAGGAGTATTCTCTTTTACTGGAGGTGAGCATTAGAGTTCTTCAGAGAAACAAAACAAACAGGAGGTGTATAAATACAGAAGCCGACTTATTATAAGGAACTGGCTAACAGTTACAGAAGCTGGCACATACAAAATGTGTTGTGTGGTCCAGCAAACTGGAAACCCAGAAAGGCTGATGTTCCAATCCAAAGGTTGTCTGCTAAAGAACCTTCTCTTCCTCAGGGGAGGGTTAGTCATTTTATTTATAATGCCTTCAAGTGATTGGATGAAGCCCACTGACATTAGAGAACAATCTGTTTTACTCAAAATCCATCAATATAAATGTTAATTTCATTCAGAAACACTCTCACAGAAACACCTAAAATAATGTTTGGCCGTACCATGGCCCAGCCAGGTTGAAGTGTAAAATTAACCTTCCCAGAGTCCAAGTGCCATAGTTATACGTAAGACTCCTTTAACAATTATGATTATGTGGTGTAGGTCCACTTGACCCATATATTTGTTCCCATACTTTTCATATTCAGATTGGGAGAAGTGTAATGAAGATGTATATTGCTACTATGTTACTTTTTTTTCCTTTGCATCTCCTATCGTTTCAGATTTATGAAAATTGGGGAGCTGGTTTAATAGATAAGTAATTATTCATATTCTCTCTATGAACTTCACTGTGTATATCCTATACTATAAAAAATCCACTTTTGTCTCCTTTACTGATACTATACTTAACTCTATTTTGTCAAATATGAAGAGTATGATCCCTATTTTTGTATTTTTCTGCTATATATTTGAATGTTACTTAGTTTTCACCTTTTAAATATCCCTATATGTGTTGTTTCTGTACAGAGACATCTTAGACATCTTTAACAATCTGAATTTTTTATCAATAAGTACTACATTCTTATATGTGCTGTCTTTTTAGAAAAAAATTAAGATTTATTTATTTTAGAGAGAGAGAGAGAGAGAGAGAAAATGAGTATGAGTGGGGGGGGCAAAGGGAGACAGATAATCTCAAGCAGACTCCACATTGAGCACAGCATCTGATGCATGACTCGATCTCATAACCATCTCATAACTCTGAAATCACAGCCTGAGGCAAAACCAAGAGTCATACCTTTAACCAACTGCACCAGACACCCCACCCTGGTGCTGTCTTTTTTTAAAGCATGTTTTTGTTTTTGGAGACGGTTTATATATTTATTTATTCATGAGAGACACAGAGAGAGAGAGAGAGACGCAGAGGCACAGAGGGAGAAACAGGCTCCATGCAAGGAGCCTGATGTGGGACTTGATCCCAGGTCTCCAGGAACACATCCTGGGCAGAAGGTGGCGCTAAACAGCTAAGCCACCGGGGCTGCCCTCCTCACACAAATTTTAAGTTGTACAGGGTCTACTTTGTCAGACACCTATTGTATATAATCTTTTATTTGTAATTACATTGAATAAGGCACTGGTAGAAATATTTCCTGTCATCTTATTACACTTGACAACTTTTCCTCTTGTCCTGGACAGGGTTCAACTCTGATCTACTAAAGCCTCTAGTTCTTAAATATTCCCTTTTCCAATATTCCTTTCAAACCCTTGCACTTACTTTTATACTTTGAAGTAACACTACAGAGTTCAGTGAGAGTAGGTTTTTCTTACTGAATCTTTGCAAGGGAGGTGTCCATTCATTTCTCCAACCAACACACCATCCAACCAAATAAATATGTGTGTACATATAAATGCAATTATACCCATGTGTGTATGTGCCTGTATGTGCATGAGCATGAGAGAGAGAAACTCCCTACCTGTCAACCAATAAAAATACCACTGGTTATCTTTCACTTAAAATCACTATGCATCTCACAAGAAAGGCGTCCTTGAATGTAAATGAGGTAAACACCACAAAAGTTTGAAGTATCTTCAGGGAAATAGTATCAGAAAACAGGAAAATGAAAAAAAAAAAAAAAAAGAAAACAGGAAAATGTTGTGATTAGCCAATGAAGAAAAACTCTGGTATTCATACTTAGAGAACAGAAAGGAGAATAATCAAGTAAGTAATGACACAGGAATGCAAAGAAGAACCAGTACATTACAGCACTCTGGGAGCCATGGCAAATTTTCCAAGGCCACCTAGCTTAAGACTTTTCATACAACAGTAAGTTCTACCTCTTGTCCTCACTTACTTATTTTCCACACAACATCCAGAGGGCATCTTTCATAATTTATGTCAGATTGAGGTCTATTGTGCTTAACCTATAAATGACTTATTTCACTCAAAATAGAATCCAAAATTCTTCCTTTGTTCTCTTCTTTCTCTGAGCTCAAGTAACTTGGCCTCATCCCCAACATTCTCTCAACACTTGGATTCTCTGAAAGTTCCCTGAACAGACCAAGCTTGCTTGTGCCTTAGACACATCGTCTCTACCTTCCCTTAGGAGAACATTCTTTCCCACAGATTTTGGCTGAAAAATTGCCACAAGAGAGGGGCCTTCTGGTCTATTTACAAGAGAACCATCCATTCTTCTACTTTTTGGCCAGGTTTTGTTTATCTATAGTGCTTATTATCAGCTGAAAGATAATTTCTATTTGCTCAAGTTCTACCCACCTCATTTGAATGTAAGTTTTCTAAGCTCAGAATGGTCAACAAATGTTTATTGAATGCATGAATGAGTGATGGTGCCATTTTGGTGGCTTCTACATAAATGTAACATCTAGAACAACAACTTTAATATAGTGATAGGCAATAATACACATTCTGAATAGTTTGTGTAAGTGGTTAACTTGGATCAATACTATTTGTTTCATAACTACAGTTCATTAGCAAGAAGGAGGAATGTTAATTAACAGTATAATCATAGATACAAGCCTGTTAAATACATTTGATGGAGGAGGAGTTTGATTCACTGCAGATTAAAATGTGATGGGTCAAGAACAAGGTATTAAGTGACTAATTGGTCAAACAAGATATTTATGAAGGCTAGAAACAAATGTGAGTCAAATAAGAGGGACTTAAGATAGGCAAAAATATAGGTATTTTGCAGTGGAGAGAGAAGTGCTAAAGGAAAATCCTCAGATAACCTAAAAGTACTCAGGAAGATAAACAACGTTTCTTCCATTGACATACAGAAAGACAGAACACATTCAGAATTGACCGCATGAGGAACCCAAGAAAAGAGTGTAGACAAGAAAAGTTTACCTATAAACACTATATATGAAGGAAGACCAATCGTATTTTGTGGACCACTGAAGAAAAATGGAAAGAATCCTGGCATGAGAGCCAAAGTGAATAGTGTAATGTAACTGTAAATATCAGCCTAGTGGTGCCAATGGAAGGATGAAAGATAAGCACCTTGACTGCAAGGCTTAATTATACTAAGATCACATGCATTATCTGATCCATTATTAGGAAACCTAAGTTTGAATCAGTCAATCATAAACAGTTGTTACATTTTTACAGAAGTGAAATAAACTAGGGAAGTGTCCCTCAAGAAACTATTGAATAATCTTTTATCTTTACCATAGTAATTTCACATTGTCTGATATTTACTCTCTTCTCTTGTACAGATTGTTAGGCTGGGAAGATGTACAACTTGCTCCTCCCCACACACAGAGCTTCACAAATACACGCACACACCATAACTAACCTATCTCCAACATTTTTTTACTATTGCTTCTAAGAAACTTAACTTGCTTCAGCCTTTGTGCACCCACGTTCCCTCTCATTCTCATACATGTGTGTAAATGTTAAGTAACCCACAATATTTTCATACTAAAGGCTGAATCCAGCACTGGTTGAGTTAGGATACGCTGAGATGGTATCATGTGATGGGGTTATATGACAGAAAATGAACACAACATCGATTCCTTGATCCATTCTTATACCCCTTGTTAACACCTAAGGCTTAAAATGGGCAAGAGAGGTTAGTTTCATATAAATTATGGAAGTATCTGTTTTTTAATACATAAAAGTCTTATGCTTTAGCAACTCTTGGCTTCTGGTGGTAAAGTCTTTACCATTTTAAATAAAATAATGCTAAAACTCATGCAAAACCACAGGTGGTTCAAGAAGCATTTGGTACTGTAAGAGGGTAGAACTCTCCTAATAACAAAGATTATTTTTTATTTATAGTAAGAATTATAAGTAATGGGTTCCATTATATTCTGTTAATTTCTCCTGAAAAAGAGTAATTAAGTTGATCTGTAAAATCATTCTGAAACACTTTTCACCTTTATTAGTATTCTTTTGAAAATATTATTTAGCTCATATTGAGTTGAAGATCAAATATATGTTCATGAGTTCTATTTTCTAGAAAAATTCTTCTAGTGCTATATTTTAAATATTTGAATTAGCATAGTGCTAGTTTCTAAAGGTTCCATTTCTTAAAGAGTGGATGTTAATGTAAAATGGGATGGTCAATGATGATATTATCGTCCATGCAGTTCCAACTGTAATTAACATGTTCTAGAAATCAAATATTCTGTCAAACAAGTAAAAAACACTTACAGATCACAATATGTAAGACAAAGTGTTGGTTGTTTGTTTTCACAGTATAAATGATAAAGAAAAATATTCTCAGAGTATGGTAGAGATTTGGCAGTGAATGAAGAATGAAAAAACCAACCAATTGCAAAAGTAACGGACATGCTGCATTTACAAGCTGAAGATCTTTAGAGATTTTCCATGTCTCGATAGATCTCAGAGTTATTATAAATAATAGGAGTATGTAATCCTATTTAAGCAGCTTAGATAAGGGCATGAAATGTATTGACCAGAGTAATTCTTGTAAAACTCCACACCCTGTCACTTCACATGTATCAAGCCCGATCTAGACACTCCTTTGCAAAGATGTCTGAGAAAACAGCCTGGAGATCAGTATAGCAACAAATCTATACCAATCTACATCTTCAAGAATTTTACAGCATTCCTCTTCAGCTTCAGTTGAGAGTGTTCCTGCTTAGACTCCACTAATAATAATGCCTTAAAAGCTCAAGTCCACTCAAGTATGGTGGATATGCTTTGTGGTTTCCTTGATAAATGTCAGACCAGTTGAAGTCAGGTCACATGTTTTCTCATTTCATGGGAGAACTTGGTCCTTTTTACAATGACACAACATTCCAAAAGACTTTTGCATGGCTTCACATGGGGTCTGGATCATGTTGCACATATGTAGGCATGGCTTTCCATGACAAGTATACAATATGTTGAATTAATATATTATCTTTTCATGGAATTTGTATCAATTTAGTACATGCTATAAAAGTTACATTATATGTTCAAAAGCTTTGCAACTTCTAATATGCTATAGTTCTATGCTCTCAGGCCAAATAGAAAAGATCAAGGTCCTCAAAGTAGTTTTTGTATTCAATTGCAGGATTATTTTTAAGTATCATATGACTAAAATTATTTTTAGAAAATTACCATATGCCTCTAGGTTTCAAAAGGACTCCTGTATTTCTGCTTTCAGTTCATTTTTTTCAACATCAAAGTTTTTCAAGTTAGAGGGTATTTTTTAAAGTATATTTATTTTCTGGAGGCTCAGCCATTTTCTTTATCCCCCAAATACTATACAATTCACAGGCATTTTTACATAATTTGCTAGCTTCTTCTGTATTGATGACAATTAGTCCTTATTATTCCCTATTGGGGTAATCAAATTTTGGTGAGTATGTTAGCTATCTAAAATGTTGAAATTATGTGGGTTTTTATACTAGTTTCATATAGATTTGCTTATTTAGCATAATGATATAATCTACTGTTGTAATTGGTATTCAGTTAAATTTGTTTCTGGTAACCTTTGCCTGTCTAAAGCTTTTTTCATTTCTTTTTTCACTGTACCTTTTTTATTAGCTGTATGTTTTTCCTTGCAAATGCCTCATCAGTTTTTGAAAACACTTTCTTTATAAGTTAAAGAAAATTGCCAATTTTAGAAAATCTCTTAACCCAGTATAACCTACTTGACCGATAACCCTTTTATGTTTTGATTATAGTTTTCTTGTGATCATTACACACTGCCACTGAGAACATTTTCTGAGTTCCTTCTTCAAAAAACAACAAAAGAGCAGTGACAAACATAAGGCAATAACTTCAAACATAAAGCAAAGTGAAATAACGAAATTTTCTAAAGACATTGGAGTTTAAAAGCAAAGTCAGAGAAAATACAATATAAAAAGCGAATATGTGGAGATTAAAGATGATTAAAAGATACTTTTAAACTCCCCAAAGGGAAATATCAAAATATTCATACTTGCTATTTTACTAATTGTGTGAGCTTGCCTATGAAAGAGACTAATGTATTCAGAGCTGAAGTTATTTGAGAGTTTAGTTTTTATCTTATTATTTGTAGGCAATTATAAAAACTCCCTATAGAATTATTTACAAAAAGCAACCCGAAAACATCTGAAGACACACAGACATATTCTGTGTATACACACACACACACACACACACACACACGCACACGCACACGCACACAATGATGGACCTAAAAATAATAGACCAACTCATAAATATTTTTCTCTTATTCTCAGGGATGAGCTACTAATAATGGGACTAAATGTCAACAGCTGGGGCATCTGGGTGGGGCTCATAGGCTGAATGTCTTTGGCTCAGGGCGTGATTCCAGGGTCCTGAGAATCAAGTCCCTGCATTGGGCTCCCTGCAGGGAGTCTGCTTCTTCCTCTGCCTATGTTTTGGCCTCTCTCTCTCTCTCTAATGAATAAATAAAATCTTAAAAAAAATGTTAACAGCTACATCTACTATCCTAGATTTAAATCTTACCTCAATTGAGTATCTTTAAACCTGTTACTTAAGGCTATTCACATTTACTTCTATACTTTATCTACAACGATACACTGGTTGTAGATATAAAAATTCTTAATCATATAAATAATTTTTATATAATTCTTATATAAAAAGCACATATTTTGTATGATATTTGAGTCCATTTCTTTTTTTTTCCATTTCTTAACCTTGAAATCCATATGCTGATTTATCTTCATTTATAGGAGTCTGATAATTATATTTAACAAAAAAATTAAACACCATTAAATAGTACCCTCATAGTCTAGGAAAAGCCTGAATAAACTAATTTGAGGTCATGTTAAATTATAAATGCATGTTGTATTTCAGGATTAGCAAGAGAAGAAAGCCAAAATGAGGAGAAAGCTACTTTTCAGCCAATGGAGCAACATCAGTGAAGAATACTGTCAGCTAATTACTAGGGCAATTTGTAGGGAAACACATTAAAATCACAGTAGAATATACAGTGGAAGCATAGATAAGCATATTATAATAATGGAATGTGTACAGTCTTACTCATTCTATAAAGTACAGTGATGATTCTCCCACTGAGTATCTCTTCCACTAGATGTCAGGCAAGAGGAGGGAGTGGTAATGAATCTAAAACCAAGACCACAATTACTTTCTAAAGCATTAAAATTGATGACTAAATGCAGCCAAACTGAATAGTGATCAGCGTAAGGAAGATAAAAAACTCTGATAATTAGTTTGAACTAAATATTAATAACAGCAGCTGCAGGAGAGACTATATTCTCTTAAGGTTCCATCAGTCTTTATTTTATCTTTCTCTGGGAAATATTCCCTATTTAGAAAGTTTAGCTTCACTTATGTTTTCCTAAAACAACATGTGCATCGCCTCTGTAGTACTCAACACAGTTCTGACTGAATAATTTCTCAAGGTTAATTTAACGCACACCTCCCCACCAGCTCCCAAATACAAATCTTCTAAGATAGGGACTTAGTTTTTTTAAATTTCTTCATCCACAGACTCAGCATAATGCACCGGGAGACAGTATATGTTAAAAAATTATGTATTGATGAGCACTGAGCAATGTACAGAATTATTGGATCACTATATTGTACATTTGAAACTAATATAACACTGTGTTTTAACTATACTGGAATTAAAATTAAACATACACAAAGTATTTAAGGAGTAACTAAAAAAAAAAAGGAATATAATTAAATTAATGGCATTATACTGTTTGGGCTCAATTTATTCATTTATCTTAACCAGTAAAACTCATGAGAATTATACATGGAGACTTTATAGTCTCTTTATTAAACCAGTTATAACATTTAAGTAAGATATGCTCAGAAGAATGCCCTAATGATAATATTGATACCTAAGGGAAGATACCCACAAAAAGAGGATAGAAACACAGATATATGGGCTCTCTGAGCATATGAACGGTATTTTACCATGTTATAGTTCATTATGTGGCATGCTGAGAAATTTAAAATTGCATATTAGAAGATAAAACAGTCCTTGCTGCTCCTTGTCCAGTTCATGTTCCATGCTCTTTCTGCCTTGAAATCTATCTTCCTCGTTCTTTACAGCTGAGAAGATTCTGTGCTGATTCCTCAGGGAACATCTACATATTACCTGCTCAATAAAGTGTTCCTCAGTTTCCTAGGTATATAATTGTTCAGTTCTCTCTGTTCCCATTGCACATTTTGTAACCTCTGCAATTTAACAAATTTTATTGCGCTTAGCAGTTTACATGTATGTTTCCCCCTAGCTCTTGGATCTCCTCACAAAATGAACTATCTTTTTTATCTATAGTAGTTTT
This sequence comes from Canis lupus familiaris, assembly GCF_011100685.1. Lineage (NCBI taxonomy): Eukaryota > Metazoa > Chordata > Mammalia > Carnivora > Canidae > Canis > Canis lupus. The sequence continues at coordinate 80,652,941 of NC_049225.1, forward strand.
CACAGTACTTGACATGTTAGACTCCTAGAAAATTTGTCAACTAAAGTAGTAAAGTACATTTAGGTTGAAGGAGAGCTAAAGAGCTTTATCATTGAGAACAGGTATTGAAATAGTATAATCAAATAAAGATTAAGTTCCATTAAGTAATATAAGACAAAAATCAATTTTTAAGAGTTATATCCTTCTTTTACTTCTATGATTTGATATTTAGCTATTCACCTCCGTTGGATGGTTCTAAAAGTATTTTAAGTCTTATCACTATAAATATGTGTTTCTTTAAAAAAAAATTTATCTATTGATTCAACTGAATCCCAACCATAACCCCATCAAAATAATTTGATAGATTTTGAATCTAAAATTTATATGGACTATATTCCTCTAAAAAGAGCCAAAATATTCTTGAAAAAAATAGAGGATTTACTCTACAAAATTTTATTAAAGTTATAATAATGAAATAATGTGGGTTTGTCACAAGGATACACTTATATAGCCCAACACATAAGAGACCAAAAGGACACCAATATTTATAAAAATGATATAATGAAGATAAATCAGCATATGGATTTCAAGGTTAAGAAATGGAAAAAAAAGAAATGGACTCAAGTATCATACAAAATATGTGCTTTTTATATAAGAATTATATAAAAATTATTTATATGATTAAGAATTTTTATATCTACAACCAGTGTATCATTGTAGACAAAGTATAGAAGTAAATGTGAATAGCCTTAAGTAACAGGTTTAAAGATACTCAGTTGAGGTAAGATTTAAATCTAGGATAGTAGATGTAGCTGTTAACATTTTTTTTAAGATTTTATTTATTCATTAGAGAGAGAGAGAGAGGCCAAAACATAGGCAGAGGAAGAAGCAGACTCCCTGCAGGGAGCCCAATGCAGGGACTTGATTCTCAGGACCCTGGAATCACGACCTGAGCCAAAGACATTCAGCCTATGAGCCCCACCCAGATGCCCCAGCTGTTGACATTTAGTCCCATTATTAGTAGCTCATCCCTGAGAATAAGAGAAAAATATTTATGAGTTGGTCTATTATTTTTAGGTCCATCATTGTGTGTGTGTGTGTGTGTGTGTGTGTACACAGAATATGTCTGTGTGTCTTCAGATGTTTTCGGGTTGCTTTTTGTAAATAATTCTATAGGGAGTTTTTATAATTACCTACAAATAATAAGATAAAAACTAAACTCTCAAATAACTTCAGCTCTGAATACATTAGTCTCTTTCATAGGCAAGCTCACACGATTAGTAAAATAGCAAGTATGAATATTTTGATATTATAAAAATGTCATTTCAGAGCAGCATAAGAAAGAGCCAGTCTTTTCAATAAAGGGTAATTATTAAATGAAACATCCATATAAAAATGTAATGACACATACCTTAACTATTCACAGTAAGTAATCAGATACAGGCAGAATTTATATCTAAAAGAGAATTTTAATTTTCCCAGCACCATTTATTGAAGATACTGTCTTTCTTCCAATGGATAGTCTTTCTTCCTTTATCGAATATTAGTTGACCATAAAGTTCAGGGTCCACTTCTGGGTTCTCTATTCTGTTCCATTGATCTATGTGTCTGTTTTTGTGCCAGTACCACACTGTCTTGATGACCACAGCTTTGTAGTACAACCTGAAATCTGGCATTGTGAGGCCCCCAGCTATGGTTTTCTTTTTTACAATTCCCCTGGCTATTCGGGGTCTTTTCTGATTCCACACAAATCTTAAAATAATTTGTTCTAACTCTCTGAAGAAAGTCCATGGTATTTTATAGGGGTTGCATTAAATGTGTAAATTGCCCTGGGTAACATTGACATTTCCACAATATTAATTCTGCCAATCCATGAGCATGGAATATTTTTCCATCTCTTTGTGTCTTCCTCAATTTCTTTCAGAAGTGTTCTATAGTTTTGAGGGTATAGATCCTTTACCTCTTTGGTGAGGTTTATTCCTAGGTATCTCATGCTTTTGGGTGCAATTGTAAATGGGATTGACTCCTTAATTTCTCTTTCTTCAGTCTCATTGTTAGTGTATAGAAATGCCATTGATTTCTGGGCATTGATTTTGTATCCTGCCACGCTACCAAATTGCTGTATGAGTTCTAGCAATCTTGGGGTGGAGTCTTTTGGGTTTTCTATATAGAGTATCATGTCATCAGCGAAGAGGGAGAGTTTGACTTCTTCTTTGCCAATTTGAATGCCTTTAATGTCTTTTTGTTGTCTGATTGCTGAGGCTAGGACTTCCAATACTGTGTTGAATAGCAATGGTGAGAGGGAGAGAGGGGAAGGGAAGATGAAGCTGATCCCTCTCTCTCCTGTCTCCACATTGGAAATAAAGAGAAGCAACGTGTCCGGAGTTGCAGAGCTGGAGTCTGACCTGGGGTGTCCTGGGTGCCAGCTGGGAGCGTGTCCTCCTAGCATGAAGAGCTCGGGAACTACTCTGTGTCTATATCCCATCTTCACCACTTCCTAACCTAACCCTATGTCCTTTGGTGGATTGCTGCATCTCTACGCATTTCATCTCCATGCAGTTGCTTCATCTGTAAAAGGGAAATAACACCTCCCGCCACCCAGGGCCACTACTAGGGCTCAGGGAGCAATGTAAGCAAAGCACTTAGCCCAATGGGTACTTAGCACTCATAACATGGACGTTCTCTTTGTAATCTTGGTTAATAGCCCTTTTACTCCCGGACACTAATCGGGTTCTTGAATCCAGTTGAGGGAGTGAGAAAATTAAGATAACCAAGCAGTTTAGTGACAACATTATGTAAAACTGTCTCCCTGTGGATCTTTCTAAGCTAAATAGAAAACGACATTTGAATTTCCATAAGTAACAGTAAACTCTCTTATCATTGGGGAATGAGGAGGCTGGTTAATCAAATACAGAGAAATCAGAGTTAATCAAAGAGTTACTGTGTTGACTGAAAAAAAAAATAGAGAATTTTAAAAAGTAAAGATTACATTAGATGATATATAAGAATATTTTCACTAATTTGAGAAATACATATTTTTAACCCAACCTTTTGGCGTATGATTTTGCATTTCTTCCCCAAAGATGTGAAGTATATTGACCTACTGTCCCCTTTTAACTTTTAGTGTGACAATTTGGCTTATTTTGTTTATTAAGATAAGCCAGAAATGACAGGGTGCCATTTGCAAGCTCAGGACTTAGAGGGCTTTGAGTGTTTCCTCTTCACTTTGCTCTTGCCTAGAGAACATGGGCCAGCAAGCCCTCTGGTCCTGGGACAAAGATGAGAGGCACATGGAGAGCCATTCCATTTGAGCTGAAGCCTAAAGCAGACACAACTGTACCACATATGTTTGATGAGAAACAAAGCCACCCTATCAACACTAATTCCCCTGTAAACTTGTTAGGATAAATTAAATATTGTTGTTTGAAGCCACTGAACACTGGGATGCTGTGATATTAGAGCACTACTTTCAGAATACCTAACTAATCTGGGGAAGAAAAACTCTTTTTAAACACAAATCAACACTCAACATAAAAAATATTAATAATTGAGTTACATTAAAATTAACAACTTTTGTTATCAAAAACCATCATTATAAGAGTGAAATTTAAAGGGGAACTTTTTTTCCAGAAAACATAAAAGTACTTTTACAAATCAACAGAAAAAAAGACGTTAAAATTGAAAAACATGCAAGAGATTTTTAGACATTTCATTAAACACTCTATACAAATGACAAACGTTTGAAAAGATGCCTCATTTTATTATCAATTGCACTGACAAAAATTTCAAAAAAATAATAAAAATTCATGATTCATTAATGAAAATTATGAAAAATATGAGATATCATTACATACCCCACAGTTAACAAAATATAAAGGCCCCAAAACAACAGATGTTGGGTATGAGGCAACTTAAACTCTCATACATTGTTTCAGTAGAACTGTGAAAAATCATTTGGCATTGCCTAGTAAATTTATTAATACATGCATGCACGATTGATCATTCTACTCATACGTGTACATGGAACAAACGCTTCTACGTAATTGTGAGTTATAAGAAATATTAAAACAAAATTAAACGGACAATGAATAAACACCATATAGACATTTATCAGGTGTAGTTACACTTTGCTCAGAGGATACTTCATAGCCATTCGTGCATGTATTTATATCAAAATGCTGAAGAAATTCATGGACTAAATACCATCTCAAGATGAAAAAAAAAAACCTTAAAAATTCAAAATGGAGGAAATAAAAAAAGCACATAACTTAAAAGGACAAATAAACTGCATAATATAGTAAAACTGAAATGAAGATTATAGTTATTTGAAAATATTAATTTTGATAATTCTTCCATAAAAATTATGAAGAAAATTTAAAAAACACAAAGTACCAATATGAGCAATGAAAAAGGGAACTTCTTCATACATTTAATGAGACTACTTAAAAAATTTAGTCAATAAAGCAAGCAATTCTTAGTAAATGGAAAATTATTTTTAATAAAATTATAATATTATATAAAATTATTTTTAAATATAAAATTATAGAAACCATTAAAGCTATTGAAATCTAAGTGGAAGAGTGCTGAACTTTAAATATACATTTATGTGGAAGAAAAATAGCAACAAACATATCTTCTAAAAAATGAGCAAAACAATAAATAAACTTTTTCTACAAGAAGTTTTATGAATTGGTTTTCTCAATCTGGTTGAAATGATGAGTGAAATATCTTTTAAAATGGAAGTGAAAGAGGTTTTAAGGATGTGATAGTGTTTTCTGGAAGGGGAAAAAAACTGTCCTCTCTCATGGCTTAGTACAACTTCAGTTTCCATTTTAAGAAATGCAAGTTTTTTAAGCAATACACACTCATTTTAATACATCTTTATGAACATCTACAAGTTCTCAGCTTCTAATTACTATTTTTATTGTTATACAGGGAAAGTGCTATCTTCTGAAATATATTTTCCTATATTAAACTGTATTTTGTGTTTTCCAAGGAAAATTAATCCCCAAAGTAACAGTCAAGATGATTACTATGACTTAAATGACACCAATTTTAAGAAACACAGATTTGTCTCTGTGCTAAAAAGGACACTCTTTTCACCAGTTAAGATACAAAAGGGAATAAAATTAAATAATATCTTGATCACAATTTTTTCCAAATATTAATATATTACTTCAAAACTTTGAATCCAGCCACACAGAGGTAACTACGTCCAATAATTATCATTCAAATTAATTGTGGCTCTATTCATTTTGAAGTAATTAAATACAGGATTTTTTTTTAGTACTCATAGAAAAGTTGACACTATCTTGACCAAAGAAATTCATAAGATGTATAATTAATACCATGTAGGAGATACTTGAAATGTACCTTATCATTATATGATATGTATTTTGCACCTGAAAGTGTAGAAAAAATAAAATTTTATAAAAGTTTTTAATTCTAAAGATCAACTTCAAAATAGAAAAAGAATATAGTTGAGACAAAATTTATGTTTTTCAAAATAATTCAACAACAAATATGCAATCTATTTCTGTATAATGATAAAATATGTTTTAACTTTATATTAATATATTAGAGATAGTTATATCATAATATACATGTTCGGATTATTTATCAAACACTGCTAAAATAGAAAAACTCTAACAAACTACAGAAGTAATTTGATGTCTCCGAAACATTAATATGAAGTAGAAATGCAGCAAGCAATGATTAACTATGTTCATACACTATTTTAATACCCCAAGAGGTAACTATAAATACAACTATTTGATTTTTTTTAATTTAAAATCAATTTGCCAACACTTGTTATAACTCCCAGTGCTCATCTCATCGGGTGCCCTCCTTAATACCTGTCACCCAGTTACCCTATCTCCCTACCCACCTCCTGTTCTGCAACTCTGTTCCCCTGAGTTAGGAGTCTCTCATGGTTTGTCTTCCTCTCTAATTTTTCACCAATTTCCTCCCTTCCCTTATGGTCCCCTTTCACTATTTCTTAAATTCCACATATGCATGAAATCATAGAATAATTATCTTTCTCTGACTGACTTATTTCACTCAGCATAATACCCTCCAGTTCCATCCACATTGATGTAAATGGTAGGTATTCATCCCTTTTGATGGCTTAGTAATACTCTCGATAGATTGATAGATAGATAGATAGATAGATAGATAGATAGATAGATAGATAGATAGATCACATCTTCTTTATCCATTCATCTGTCAAAGGACATCATGGCTCCTTTCCAGTTTGGCTACTGTGGATGTTGCTATGAACATTGGGATGCAGGTGTCCCATTGTTTCACTACATCATTGGGGTAAATACCCAGTAGTGTAATTGCTGGGTCATAGGATAGCTCTATTTTTAACTTCTTGAGGAACCTCCACACTATTTTCCAGAATGGCTCCACCAGTTTGCATTCCCACCAACAGTGGAAGGGGGTTCCTCTTTCTCCACATCCCTGCCAACATTTGTTTCCTGTCTTGTTAATTTTAGCCATTCTCCCAGGTGTGAGGTGGTATCTCACTGTGGTTCTGATCTGTATTTCCCTGATGGTAAGTGATGTGGAGCATTTTTTTCATGTGCTTGTCAGCCAAGTGTAGGTCTTCTTTGGAGAAATGTCTGTTCATGTCTTCTGCCCATTTTTTGACTGGATTGTTGAGTTTGATAAGTTCTTTATAGATCTTGGATACTAGCCCTTTATCTAATATGTCATTTGCAAATATTTTCTCTTATTCTGCAGGTTGCCTTTTAGTTTTGTTGACTATTTCCCTGGCTGCACAGAAGCTGTTCTTGATGAAGTCCCAATAGTTCATTATTGCTTTTGTTTCCCTTGCCTTTATAGATGTGTCTTGCAAAAGTTGCTGTGGCTGAGTTCAAAAAGGTTGTTGCCTATGTTCTCCCCTAGGATTTTGATGGATTTTTTCTCACATTCAGATTTTTCAACCATTTTGGGTTTACCTTTGTGTACGGTGTAAAATAATGGTCCACTTTCATCCTTCTGCACGTGGCTGTCCAATTTTCCCAACACTGCTTATTGAAGAGACTGTCCTTTTTACAGTGGATATTCTTTCCTGCTTTGTCGAGATGAGTTGACCATAGTGTTGACAGTCCATTTCTGGGTTCTCTACTCTGTTCCATTGATCTATGGGTCTGTGTCTGTGGCAATAACATACTGTCTTGATGATCACAACTGTGTACACCTTGAAGTTGGGCATTATGATGGCCCAAGCTTTGGCTTCTGTTTTCAACATTCCTCAGGCTATTCGGGGATTTTCTTGTTCCATACACATTTTAGAATTATTTGTTCCAACTCTCTGAAGAACATCCATGTTATTTTGATAGGGACTGCACTGCTTGTGAAAATTGGTTCTGGGTAGCATAGACATTTTCACAATATTCATTCTTCCAATCCATGAACATGGAATGTTTTTCCATCTCTTTGTGTCTTACTCATTTCTTTCATAATTGATCTTTTTCACATAATTTTGTTAATGACATTATTTGAAACATCATTTGAAAGTATGGATTTTAGCAGGTCTCTATGAAGGTCTCTGCATGGTTACATTTTTATTAATCCCTCAATGTATTTTTGTAATGGGCAAAAAAAAAAAAGACTTAATATCTTGGGTCAGTAAAACAGTAAGTGGAATTATATACACACACACAAACATACACACACAAGCAGTTATGGCTAATGAATTATAATGAATGACATTAGTTTGAGTATCAAAATGAAGTTGCAGGTGTTCATTCACTTTCCCATCCCTCAATTAATTTTAGTTGATTTTTCTACTTAATTATCTCTTTCAAAGCTCTGGAAGATACTTGACTCTTGTAGTTTATTACAATGTATTTTCCTCCCCCCATGAGCTCTTGGCAGAGTTGTATGATATATGAACCAGTGAAAGCACAAGTTGTGGTATTATATATACTCAGAACAGAGGTCTCTCCTCCTAGCCTAGATATGCTCCCTCTTTAATAATAAGAACCATCTCTTATTATTTTTCCTTTGTTAAACATAGTTCCTGATATTTTTAAAGCATTTGTTGAATATATGTTTATACAGGAAGGAGAACATGAATGAACAAAAATGTGTATGTTCGCTAATACAATTAGATTCTGACAACTTATGTTTTTGTTTTTGCTGGTGCTAATGCTGTTTTTAAAATAACTCCACAAATTCATTGACCATATCTTAATATTTAATGGTTTATTTGTTACTTTTCAGGGACTGACCTAGAGGATGCAGATGATTTTACAATAATAGCAATGAAGATGATAATGAAATAAGATCATATTATCTTCCTATTTAATGAACATATTACTATAGAAATTAAACACAAAGAAGGGACGCTTGGGTTGCTCAGCAGTTAAACACCTGCCTTCAGCTCAGGGTGTGATCCCAGAGTCCCTGGATCGAGTCCCTATTGGGCTCCCGGCATGGAGCCTGCTTCTCCTTCCACCAATGTCTCAGCCTTTCTGTGTGTCTCTCATGGATAAATAAAAATCTTTTTTTTTTAATAAATAAAAATCTTAAACACACAAACACACATACACACACAAAGAAAAGACTGATATGCAGTGTAGCCTGAGAAATATCATGGTAATATATAGTAGTTGTATTTCTCTCTCTCTCTCTCACTCTCTGTCTCTCCCCGCTCCTGATATCAATAATTATTAGAAAAGTCTGCCTAACTGAAGTAATGAACCATCTTATTCTTAAAAATGAAAAATTATTAGTTCTTCAAGTCATTGGTGGATAAGGAGGAGTAGGAGATCAAACTGAAAAAGGATACCAGAATAAGTAGTGGAAAGTTTTATGTCAAATTACTTAGCTTAGATTGTTCTCATAGCTGCTGATTGATTTTAAATAGAGCAGTGGCAGTGGAGATGAGTATTTTGATTGACAAAATTAAAGAATATAATAATTTTAGTTGATCAACATTCCATGATACTTTTGAAAACTAGTCAGTGATATAATACATAAATACAAAAGTGAAGCTATATTTACCAGCAAGTTTACCTTTATTATACCAAGTTGGTATAATACCTACATTGTCTTTAAAGAAAGGTAATTCTTCCTTTCTCGAATGTTCTTTAATTCCATTTTATTAAGATGTAATTGACATATAACACTGTATAAGTTTAATGTGTACAGCATAATGACTTGACATGCATATATACTGCAAAATAATTACAGTAAGTTTAGTTAACATCCATCACCTCATAGAGTTGAATTTTTTTTTTTCCTTTGTGATGGGAACTTTTAGGATCTACTCTTTTACCACTTTCAAATATACCATACAGCAGCACTGTTAGCTACAGTCATCATGTGGTACATTATATATCTGAGTATTATACAACTGGAAGTTCGCACTTTTGGACCACTTTAACCTAATTCTTCCATCTCCAACCTCTGGCAACAACAAATCTGAAACCTTTTTTTTTCCGTAAGTATGCTTTCATTTTAGATTCCACATATAAGTGAAATCATACAATATTTGTCTTACTTCACTTATGTGAATAAGCAGAATAGCAACAGGTAAAATTGTTGGATCGTATGGTATTTCTTTTTTTTAATTTTCCGAGGAATCTCCATACTGTTTTCCATAGTGGCTGCACCTATTTACATTCCTCCCAAGAGTGCACAAAGCATCCTCACCATCATGTGCTATCTCGTCTTTTTAATGGTAGCCATTCTAACAGGCGTGAGGTGCTATCTCATGGTGGTTTTTATTTGCATTCTCCTAATAATTAGAGATGTTGAGCACTTTTTCCTGTACTTATTAACCATTTAAATATCTTCTTCAGAAAAATGTCTCTTCAGGTCCTTTAGCCATTTTTTAAATTGAATTATTTGGGAATTTTAGTACAACTGAGTTGTGTAAGTTCTTTACATATTTTGGATATTAACCCTTTATCAGACATAGGATTTGCAAATATTTTCACCCATTTCACCCATATCTTTTCACTTTGCTATTTATTTTTCTGTACAGGAACTTTTTTTTAATTTATTTTTTATTGGTGTTCAATTTACTAACATACAGAATAACCCCCAGTGCCCGTCACCCATTCACTCCCACCCCCCGCCCTTCTCCCCTTCCACCACCCCTAGTTCGTTTCCCAGAGTTAGCAGTCTTTACGTTCTGTCTCCCTTTCTGATATTTCCCACACATTTCTTCTCGCTTCCCTTATATTCCTTTTCACTATTATTTATATTCCCCAAATGAATGAGAACATATAATGTTTGTCCTTCTCCGACTGACTTACTTCACTCAGCATAATACCCTCCAGTTCCATCCACGTTGAAGCAAATGGTGGGTATTTGTCATTTCTAATAGCTGAATAATTTTCCATTGTATACATAAACCACATCTTCTTTATCCATTCATCTTTCGTTGGACACCGAGGCTCCTTCCACAGTTTGGCTATCGTGGCCATTGCTACTATAAACATCGGGGTGCAGGTGTCCCGGCGTTTCATTGCATCTGTATCTTTGGGGTAAATCCCCAGCAGTGCAATTGCTGGGTCGTAGGGCAGGTCTATTTTTAACTGTTTGAGGAACCTCCACACAGTTTTCCAGAGTGGCTGCACCAGTTCACATTCCCACCAACAGTGTAAGAGGGTTCCCTTTTCTCCGCGTCCTCTCCAACATTTGTTGTTTCCTGCCTTGTTAATTTTCCCCATTCTCACTGGTGTGAGGTGGTATCTCATTGTGGTTTTGATTTGTATTTCCCTGATGGCAAGTGATGCAGAGCATTTTCTCATATGCATGTTGGCCATGTCTATGTTTTCCTCTGTGAGATTTCTGTTCATGTCTTTTGCCCATTTCATGATTGGATTGTTTGTTTCTTTGCTGTTGAGTTTAATAAGTTCTTTATAGATCTTGGAAACTAGCCCTTTATCTGATATGTCATTTGCAAATATCTTCTCCCATTCTGTAGGTTGTCTTTGAGTTTTGTTGACTGTATCCTTTGCTGTGCAAAAGCTTCTTATCTTGATGAAGTCCCAATAGTTCATTTTTGCTTTTGTTTCTTTTGCCTTCGTGGATGTATCTTGCAAGAAGTTACTATGGCCGAGTTCAAAAAGGGTGTTGCCTGTGTTCTTCTCTAGGATTTTGATGGAATCTTGTCTCACATTTAGATCTTTCATCCATTTTGAGTTTATCTTTGTGTATAGTGAAAGAGAGTGGTCTAGCTTCATTCTTCTGCATGTGGATGTCCATTTTCCCAGCACCATTTATTGAAGAGACTGTCTTCCTTCCAATGGATAGTCTTTCCTCCTTTATCGAATATTAGTTGACCATAAAGTTCATGGGTCCACTTCTAGATTCTCTATTCTGTTCCACTGATCTATGTGTCTGTTTTTGTGCCAGTACCACACTGTCTTGATGACCACAGCTTTGTAGTACAACCTGAAATCTGGCATTGTGATGCCCCCAGATATGGTTTTCTTTTTTACAATTCCCCTGGCTATTCGGGGTCTTTTCTGATTCCACACAAATCTTAAAATAATTTGTTCTAACTCTCTGAAGAAAGTCCATGGTATTTTGATAGGGATTGCATTAAACGTGTATATTGCCCTGGGTAACATTGACATTTTCATAATATTAATTCTGCCAATCCATGAGCATGGAATATTTTTCCATCTCTTTGTGTCTTCCTCAATTTCTTTCAGAAGTGTTCTATAGTTTTGAGGGTATAGATCCTTTACATCTTTGGTGAGGTTTATTCCTAGGTATCTTATGCTTTTGGGTGCAATTGTAAATGGGATTGACTCCTTAATTTCTCTTTCTTCAGTCTCATTGTTAGTGTATAGAAATACCATTGATTTCTGGGCATTGATTTTGTATCCTGCCACGCTACCGAATTGCTGTATGAGTTCTAGCAATCTTGGGGTGGAGACTTTTCGGTTTTCTATGTAGAGTATCATGTCATCGGCGAAGAGGGAGAGTTTGACTTCTTCTTTGCCAATTTGAATGCCTTTAATGTCTTTTTGTTGTCTGATTGCTGAGGCTAGGACTTCCAGTACTATGTTGAACAGCAGTGGTGAGAGTGGACATCCCTGTCTTGTTCCTGATCTTAGGGGAAAGGCTCCCAGTGCTTCCCCATTGAGAATGATATTTGCTGTGGGCTTTTCATAGATGGCTTTTAAGATGTCGAGGAATGTTCCCTCTATCCCTACACTCTGAAGAGTTTTGATCAGGAATGGATGCTGTATTTTGTCAAATGCTTTCTCTGCATCTAATGAGAGGATCATATGGTTCTTGGTTTTTCTCTTGCTGATATGATGAATCACATTGATTGTTTTACGGGTGTTGAACCAGCCTTGTGTCCCAGGGATAAATCCTACTTGGTCATGGTTAGTAATTTTCTTAATGTACTGTTGGATCCTATTGCCCAGTATCTTTTTGAGAATTTTTGCATCCATGTTCATCAGGGATATTGGTCTGTAATTCTCCTTTTTGGTGGGGTCTTTGTCTGGTTTTGGAATTAAGGTGATGCTGGCCTCATAGAACGAATTTGGAAGTACTCCATCTCTTTCTATCTTTCCAAACAGCTTTAGGAGAATAGGTATGGTTTCTTCTTTAAACGTTTGTTAAAATTCCCCTGGGAAGCCATCTGGCCCTGGACTCTTGTGTCTTGGGAGGTTTTTGATGACTGCTTCAATTTTCTCCCTGGTTATTGGCCTGTTAAGGTTCTCTATTTCTTCCTGTTCCAGTTTGGTAGTTTGTGGCTTTCCAGGAATGCGTCCATTTCTTCTAGATTGCCTAATTTATTGGCGTATAGCTGTTCATAATATGTTTTTAAAATCGTTTGTATTTCCTTGGTGTTGGTAGTGATCTCTCCTTTCTCATTCATGATTTTATTAATTTGAGTCTTCTCTCTCTTCTTTTTAATAAGGCTGGCTAATGGTTTATCTATCTTATTAATTCTTTCAAAGAACCAACTCCTGGTTCTGTTGATCTGTTCCACAGTTCTTCTGGTCTCGATTTCGTTGAGTTCTGCTCGAATCTTTATTAACTCTCTTCTTCTGCTGGGTGTAGGATCTATTTGCTGTTTTTTCTCTAGCTCCTTTATGTGTAAGGTTAGCTTTTGTATTTGAGTTCTTTCCAGTTTTTGAATGGATGCTTGTATTGCGATGTATTTCCCCCTTAGGACTGCTTTTGCTGCATCCCAAAGATTTTGGATGGTTGTATCTTCATTCTCATTAGTTTCCATGAATGTTTTTAATTCTTCCTTAATTTCCTGGTTGACCCTTTCATCTTTTAGCAGGATGGTCCTTAAGCTCCATGTGTTTGAGGTCCTTCCAAACTTCTTGTTGTGATTTAGTTCTAATTTCAAGGCATTATGGTCTGAAAATATGCAGGGGATGATCCCAATCTTTTGGTATCGGTTCAGACCCGATTTGTGATCCAATATGTGGTCTATTCTGGAGAAAGTTCCATGTGCACTTGAGAAGAATGTGTATTCAGTTGAGTTTGGATGTAAAGTTCTGTAGATATCTGTGAAATCCATCTGGTCCAGTGTATCATTTACAGCTCTCGTTTCTTTGGAGATGTTGTGCTTAGAAGACCTATCGAGTATAGAAAGAGCTAGATTGAAGTCACCAAGTATAAGTGTATTATTATCTAAGTATTTCTTCACTTTGGTTAATAATTGATTTATATATTTGGCAGCTCCCACATCCGGGGCATATATATTGAGGATTGTTAAGTCCTCTTGTTGAATAGATCCTTTAAGTATGATATAGTGTCCCTCTTCATCTCTCACTACAGTCTTTGGGGTAAATTTTAGTTTATCTGATATAAGGATGGCTACTCCTGCTTTCTTTTGAGGACCATTCGAATGGTAAGTGGTTCTCCAACCTTTTATTTTCAGGCTGTAGGTGTCCTTCTGTCTAAAATGAGTCTCTTGTAGACAGCAAATAGATGGGTCCTGCTTTTTTATCCAGTCTGAAACCCTGCACCTTTTGATGGGGTCATTAAGCCCGTTCACATTCAGAGTTACTATTGAGAGATATGAATTTAGTGTCATCATGATAACTATTCAGTCCTTGTTTTTGTGGACTGTTCCACTGAACTTCTTCTTAAAGGGGAATTTTAAGAGTCCCCCTTAAAATTTCTTGCAGAGCTGGTTTGGAGGTCACATATTCTTTTAGTTGCTGCCTGTCTTGGAAGCTCTTTATCTCTCCTTCCATTTTGAATGAGAGCCTTGCTGGATAAAGTATTCTTGGTTGCATGTTCTTCTCATTTAGGACCCTGAATATATCCTGCCAGCCCTTTCTGGCCTGCCAGGTCTCTGTGGAGAGGTCTGCTGTTACCCTAATACTCCTTCCCATAAAAGTCAGGGATTTCTTGTCTCTTGCTGCTTTAAGGATCTTCTCTTTATCTTTGGAATTTGCAAGCTTCACTATTAAATGTCAAGGTGTTGAACGGTTTTTATTGATTTTAGGGGCGGATCTCTCTATTTCCTGGATCTGAATGCCTGTTTCCCTTCCCAGATTAGGAAAGTTTTCAGCTAGAATTTGTTCAAATACATATTCTGGCCCTCTGTCCCTTTCGGCACCCTCAGGAACACCAATTAAACGTAGGTTTTTCTTCCTCAGGCTGTCGTTTATTTCCCTTATTCTATCTTCATGGTCTTTTAATTGTTTGTCTCTTTTTTCCTCAGTTTCCCTCTTTGCTATCAACTTGTCTTCTATGTCACTCACTCGTTCTTCCACCTCGTTAACCCTCGTCGTTAGGACTTCTAGTTTGGATTGCATCTCATTCAATTGATTTTTAATTTCTGCCTGATTAGCTCTAAATTCTGCAGTCATGAAGTCTCTTGAGTCCTTTATGCTTTTTTCTAGAGCCACCAGTAGCTGTATAATAGTGCTTCTGAATTGGCTTTCTGACATTGAATTGTAATCCAGATTTTGTAACTCTGTGGGAGAGAGGACTGTTCTGATTCTTTCTTTTGAGGTGAGGTTTTCCTTCTAGTCATTTTGCTCAGTGCAGAGTGGCCAAAAGCAAGTTGTACTGGGAAAAGGAGAAAAAGAGGAGAGAAAGAAGGAAAGAAAAGAGAAAGAGAAAAAAAAAAAAAGGAAGAAAAAAAAACGAAAAAAAAAAAGAAGAAAAAGAGAAAGAAAAAGAAAGAAAGAAAAAAGGGGGTGGGGGAAGGAAACAAATCAAAAAGCAAAACAAAAAAAAAAAAAAGAGAACCACGGGGGAGTATCTTCTGATTCTGTGTACTTTCAGTCCCTTGGCTTCCCCTGGAAGTTGTCCCTCAGTCTAGCTGGTCTTCTGGGGGAGGGGCCTGTTGTGCTGATTTCCAGGTGTTAGCAGTTGGGGGAGCTGCTGTGCCCCTGCCTGGTGCAGGGCTCAGGGGGGTTGTTTACCCCGTGAGGCCCCAGGAGCAACAGCCCCAGTGGCGGGGCAGCTCTGGAGCCCTGGAGTCAGCCCCCGCAGGAACTCCGGAGCTCTCCGTCTGCAGGGCCTGGAGGCTCCGGGCGGGGCCGCTGATGTGCTCAGCTGGGGCAGGAGCGTCCTCGCTGTCCTGGGCCCTCCCGGCCTCTGCCTGTCCCGGGGGAGGCCGGATCCTGGGCTGTGTCCCGGCGCCCTGTGCTCCGGAGCCTGCGCTGTTGGATTCGCGCTCCCGCCCCGCAGCCCCCTCCGCGGAGCCGCCGCCCGAGCCCCTCCGAGCTGCTCCTGGAACCGCGCAGCCCCCTCCGCACGGAGCCTCTTCCTCTGCCCGAGCCCCTCCGAGCTGATCCCGGGGCCGTGCAGCCCCCTCCGCGGAGCCGCCGCCCGAGCCCCTCCGAGCTGCTCCAGGTCCCCCCGTGCGCGCTGCAGCCCTTAGGGAGCTCGGCGCACTCTCCCGGGGCGCAAGTGTCTGTTAGTGTCCCGGGGAGCCCGAGGGCATCCCCGCCTTCCTGGGTCCTGCTCCACCTCCCTGCGAGCCCCTTTCCGCCCGGGCAGGTCAGTGCAGCTCCTGCTCCTCCGGGACGGGGCTCTCCTGTCCTGGGGACACTCGCCCCGGCCTCAGCCCGGCTCCTCGCGGGGCCCCTCCCCCTTGGAGGCCTTTGTGTCTTTCTTTTTCCCCGTCTTCCTACCTTGGTAGAAGCGCGAACTCTTCTCACTGTAGCATTCCAGGTGTTCTCTCTTTAATTCTCAGGCTGAATTATAGATTTTCAGGATAATTTGAAGGTTTTCTAGGTAATTTGGTGGAGACAGGTGATTTGGGGACCCTACTCTTCCGCCATCTCGCCCCTCCCCCCTCTCTGTACAGGAACTTTTTAATTTATTGTAATCCTTGATTTTAAATTTTGTTGTGTTATAGGTGTTATTATCTAAAAAAAATCATTGCTAAAACTTATGTCATGATGTTTTTTCCCTGTTTTCTTCCAGGAGTTTCACTGTTTAAGGCCTTATATTTCTGCTTTTAATCCATTTAGAGTAAAATTTTATGAGTGATGTAAGACAGGGGTCTAGTTTCATTATTTTATATGTGAATATCCAATTTCCCCAGCATCAGGAGAAATTTTTTGCAACTCAGGCTCAGGTCATGAACCAGGGGTCCTGGGATTGAGTCCCATATCAGGATCCACACAGGGAGCCGGCTTCACCCTCTGCCTATCTCTTCCTCTCTCTCCGTCTCTCAGGAATAAATAAATAAATAATAAATAAATAAATAAATAAATAAATAAATAAATAAATAAATAAATATCATTAATAATTCCACTGATAATCTAAATCCTCTGACTTGAGGGAAGTATTGACCTCAACCATTATCTGTTTTTAGGAGGTAAGGAACATCATTTACTGATACCACAAGGGGATTTCACTATTACAGGATTATTTCAGAAAGGTGTATGGCAACACTCTTCTTTTGAAACTGCATTTGATTGTGTGCTGAAATTATATTTTTCTATAAATTCATAAAGACTTTATCTTATTCTTTTATAATCTATTCTTAAAATATACTGTCCCTCTTTAAAAGTTATTTTAAAATTTGAGTTTTAGTCTCAACATTTATTTTTCCAAAGATGCTGAGAATAGCACATTATAATTTACCATTACTTTATCTAAAATCAAGGAATTATGGTAATAATGGAAGCAGGAACTTATAAATCTCCCCATGTAATCAAAGCATTTTAACATTATATTATGCTCAATTTTACAGGTTTCGTCTGAATTCCTAAAGTAAGTAATGTTTCTTTTTATTTTTACCAAATCCTTTGACTATATAGATACATCTACCCAAAACATTGTATATTTGTTTCAGACTACGTTTTGCTGTCCTAAGGACCAACTAACTATCTGTATAAGCCATGATGATTTAGAACTGGACAAGAAGAATGATTAAGATACAGAATCATAACTTTAGTAACATAAGTCTTTAAAAAATCTATTTGTGGTAGCATATAAATTCAAGAAATGCTAATCTCAAGGTAATGGATCTATAACAAATTTGTTCAATATCCATGTTGGACTGGTTGAGTAGAAAAGGTATTGAAAAAGGTATTTTCTCTTACCTTCAAAGAAACATGAATTAATATTAACATAAATTTAGAAGTTAAATTAGGAGTGCCCACAGAAAAGCCTGTGGTAGCTACGGTAAAGTTGTGTTTCCATTAAGTCTGAGGATTTCAGTGGATCCTTGTCTTATTTAGAAAAAATAAATTATATATGAGTAATGAAAATACAAGATAATTTATACAGCTATATCATCATAATGAAACTCTGACACTATAATTTATTCCTTAAAGTCCATACCTAAAGTAAATTACTGTAACTTCTGTATGCTTATCTATGTTATATGCATGTAGGAAAAGCATTATCTACTGGGTAAATTACTATTACAATGAATAGATAATGATTTCTATATATTTTCAAGGACAAAAGTATTATATATTAAATGTATCGCATTTTTAGTTCCCCAAAATAATGTTTCTGTTTTATTAAAACATGCCAAGGGAATTTTTTTTTTTTTAAAAACCCAGTACTGAAGACTTATTTGGGATTTCAATTAAGATAGAAGAGAACTGATGTTTCTGCCCATCTCCCAGGCTAAAATGTACTATGAATGAAGAAATGAAGGAAAAGCAGAAAACAAAGCCACATATCCTATAAAGCAAGAAAATACATAATTCTAACAGATTATATATGAAGAAAAAGTGTTAAGAGATGAGAATTACAAACTAGAAATGGAGATCATGCAGTGAGGAAGTATGTATGTAGAAGTCTGGGCAAAAAACAAAAATAGTACAAGAGATACAAATTAAAACCCACAAAAATTATATCATGAAACAGCCATATAATAATTACAGACATTAATGTTTCATATTATAATTATATATATATAGTATATGTAATAATCATCTGTTATGTCTAACAGATATAAATTACAAACAATGGGATGATGTCCTAGAAGTGGGCAGAGTAAGAAGTTCTAAGAATCAGTTTCTCCACTGAAATAACTATTGAGCTAGCAAGAACTGTCAGTATAAACCATTTCAGAACTCTGTTGTCTGTCTGAATACTTGCAGTGTCCAGGGGAGAGCTTAATGAAGAAAGAAACTGGTATATTTCAAATTTTGGTGTTTCACATATCACCTACCACTTCCTGATTCCCAGCCTATGGCAGACAGTCCTGGAGAAGGTAATTTGCATTCTTCCTGTGGTTGGCTACTGCCATGGTGAACCTAAAGACCTTGTCCTCCAAAAATATGGGTTGTGTGTTTTGACCAGCCTGAAGGTTCACTGGCATGCAGGCTGGACATTGTTTCAACCACACTGGGCTGAACTAACTTGTTGGAAGGCATCTATCAAAATAATTTAAAAAGGCACTTTTTTGTTTAGCTTTTCTTATTGAATTCAGACATTTAAGGAGATCTCTCTGAGGTCATTAAGTGACTGCCAAGTTAATGAAACAGATATTTGAGTGACCACAAAGAACAAGGAACATAGTTATTGCAAAAATAGTTTGGAAAGGTCACTAAACCAAGGGAAGTTGGATGACTGTAGCTCTCAACAAAACAACAACAAACACTAGGGACTGAGAAAATCTGATTTCCAACATTACCAGATATAATTTTCAGTATGTTAGTTATTAACAAAAACAAAAAATTACAAAGCACACAAAGAAACAAAAAAAGAGAAAAAGAATGAAGAAAAATAGGGGATCCCTGGGTGGCTCAGCAGTTTAGCACCTGCCTTCAGCCTAGGGTGTGATCCTGGGGTCCAGGGATCGAGTCCCACATCCGGCTCCCTGCATGGAGACTGCTTCACCCTCTGCCTGTGTTTCTGCCTTTCTCTCTGTCTCTCTCACGAATAAATAAAATTTTGAAAAAAAGAGAAAAATGACCTGAGCTGGACCCCATGGGATATCTTTAAAGGTACCAACATACATATTATGTGAGTTTCAAAGGTGAGGCGGGTGCAGGACATTTGAAGAAATGATGGTTTGAAACTTTAACAGCCAAAGACAGAGTGCATCTTGAAAGTAGCAAGAGGGGTACAAGAGGGAGAGGGGATTTGGCTAAGTGCCTGCCTTCAGCTCAGGTCATGATCCCACAGTCCTGGGATGGTGTCCTGCACTGGAGTCCCTGGCTCAGCAAGGAGCCTGCTTCTCCCTCTCCCTCTGACTGTTCCTCCCCTCGCTTGTGCTCTCTTGCTCTCTATCGAATAAATACATAAAATCTTAAAAAGAAAGAAAAAAAGAATCAAGAGAGAGGTGATTCAATAAATACAGGATACTTTACTCAAGGTTATCCAGAAAGAAAAAAAAAAAAGGATACAAGAGATGATATTGATATGGATATAGATATAAACATATGATATCTGCCTAAATATTGAGATCTTTTGGACATTTTTCTCAGGATGGGATGGATGGGGGGCACTAGCACATGTGCAGGGGCATCCTGGCAAGCTGGAAATTCAGGAAGAAGCTGATATTGCAATCTTAAGCCTCAATTCCAGAATGCAGAGATAAGAAAAACAGGCATGGTCAACTGAATTTTTCCAAGGGTACCAATGGGAAAAATAGTCTCTTAAAGAAATAGTGCCAAAACTTGGTAACTACATTCAAAATAATGAAATTGGACCTCTATCTAAATCCATATATAATTATTAACTTAAAACTGATTAAAAGCCTAAATATAAGTTTTAAAACTATAAAACTCTTATAAGAATACATAAGGGTAAATTTGACACCAAGTTATAGGAAGGAAGGAAGGAAGGAAGGAAGGAAGGAAGGAAGGAAGGAAGGAAGGAAGGAAGGAGAAAGAAAGAAAGAAAAAGAAAGAAAGAAAGAAAGATAAAGAAAGGAAGGAGAAAAGAAAAAAGAAAAAGAAGAAGAAGAAAGAGAAAGAAAGAAAGAAGAAATAAAGAAGCAAAAGAAATGAAAGAAAAGAATAACACCTACATTACCACCCCTCCTCCCTACACCCCAGACCCCTCCCCTCCCCCCCTCCCTCACCTCCACCCTCACGCCCTCTCACTCCCGCCTCCCCCTCCTCCCTCCGCCTCCCTCCCCCCTGCCTCGACCACCTCCTCCTCCACCCCCTCCCTCCCCTCCTCCTCCCTCTACCCCTCCCTCCTCCCTCCCTCCCTCCCCCTCCCTCCCCTCCTCCCTCCCCCCTCCCTCCCCCCTCCCTCCCTCCCTCCCTCCCTCCCTCCCTCCCTCCCTCCCTCCCTCCCTCCGCCACGGCCTTCCTGTCCTTTCCTTCCTTTCCTTCCTTCCTTCCCTCCCTCCCTCCCTCCCGCCCTCCCTCCCGCCCTCCTCCTCCTCCCCGCCCCCCCCAATCCTCACAAACTGTAGTGGATGGCAAAAAAAAAATTACAATTTTTGTGCATCAAAGATTATTATCAAGAAACAGGAAAGAACCCAGAGAATGGTAAAATACTTATAAACTATGTATCTGGTAAAAATATAGCATAAAGAAGTTATAAAGTATTATATCTTATCAACAAAATGACAACCCAAATTAAAAATGTACAAAAAACTTGAATAGACATTTCCCAAAGAAGATAGACAAAAGACCAAAAAGTACATAAAAAGATTTAACATCACTGGTCTTAAAGAAAATGCAAATCAAAACCACGATGAGATGGCTCACTGGAATGGCTAAAAGAAATATAAAGAAAGATAGCAAATAGTGGTTTGTCCCCTCCCTTCTCCCATTTGATTAACTAGATGAATTATTAACAATCCTCATTCTGTACCTCTCCAGTTTTCAGATTTTCAGGCATCAGTGATCATGAACTCTACAGTCACCTAGCTGAAAAATGACCATCTAACTTTGAGCTTTTTGGCCCTTGGTTCTGTGAACTCTGTATCTGCTAATGGTAACCTGTAGTCTATATAATCCAGCCACCTAACCACAAGAACTGTTAATTTTCACTAACCTGTCCTCTCAATAAGCATTAATCACCCACTGACAATGTACCCATCTCATTCCTGGCTTTTCTGAACAAATTATCATGGGGGCCCGTTCAATTCCTTCAGCCATCCATACAATGGCATAGACTCCGCTTCATAGGAGCAGTCACTGCGTGTTGCCTATGAATACCATCGACAAGTTTCATATGAAAGAATTAGGCTGTCACTCACCAGCAAGAGTTAGCGAGTACATGGATACCATTCTCTCAACATCCTGTGAAGAAATATCCTTCGACTTGAAAACAAGTGTGTGTACTATGGTTCTAGAGTCCAGCAGAGAACCATCTCTTTGTGGCTCTTTCATTTATAAAACATGCTTGAGAGGTGGTAATCAGGTTGTGGGAGATACATGTTTGGGGTAAAGGCATCAAGCAGTTTGAGCTTAGGGGACACCTCGGTGGCTCAGTGGTTGAGCGTCTGCCTTTGGTTCAGGGAGTGATCCTGGTCCTGGCATTGAGTCCCACATCGGGCTCCCTGCATGGAGCCTGCTTCTCTCTCTGCCTGTGTCTCTGCCTCTCTCTCTGTGTCTCTCATGAATGAATAGATAAAATCTTTTAAAAAGAGAGGAAAAAAAAAAAAGCAGCATGAGCTTAGGAAACCACATGTTTAGTAAGTTCTTAGAAATACCCAGAAAAAGCAATTTTAATTTTAGTGCCATGTGAAGTTGAGTCTAGGTAGAAGTTGTGAGGAACGGGAAGATTTTGTTGTCAGGCAAAAAGGATGGTTCAGCAATCACATTTTTCTCCAAAATATTCCACTGTTGTATGCGAATTTAATTTTTCCATTATTGTACAAAAACAACCATGTACTTTAAAAATCAGAATAAATCAAAATTTTAATTTTTTAAGACTTTAAACTTTTTATAGCTTCAAGCTTTGAGTTGCCTTTAAACAGTACTAGATATCTAGAATCTTTTGATAATTTAGTAAAGTATTAATAAAAAGTAAAGGATTATAGACACTAGGGAGGTGTATCTAAAATAAGGGAAAGTAAATTAGTTTACTCTTTGGGATACTCAACTTACAGTATAATTGAATGCACTTTCCTTAGCTCTGAGGCCTGGTTCTTTACAGGGCCTCCAACTTTCCACTTTTAGTAAAGTGAATGGGAAAACAGCATGGAAACGCAATGACTCAATTCTTTTACCCTGAACCACTTAAATAAGTGAAGGGATATTTACTCTAGCTATTTCTGATCCTGTATAAACAGGGCTTTTGATAGGGCATTGCAATTCACTCACGTTAACTACAGAAACCATAAAATAAAACTAACTTAGAAGCCAGGAGGAAAGGAACTAAATTCTCTTCAAATGTAGTATTATCTGAATAACTATCCTCCAGAGACAATGCTGAAAAGAGGCCTAAGTTTAAACTGTGACACTGACACATACTCTTCTTTAGAAAAATTTCCTACATCTCCAGATTTGGTCTTTAAATTGGCAGTATGACTCTAGCTGTCCTGTATTATTCAGACTTCTCCAGAGAAACAGAACCAACAGGGTATGTATACATACAGAGAGAAAAATTTATTTTAAGGAATTGGCTAACATGATTGTAAAGGCTAACTAGTCCAAAATCTGCCAGGTGGGCTGGCAGGCTAGTGATGCAAGGAAAAGTTGATGTAGCTTGATTCCAAGGGCAATCTGGAAGCAGAATTCTCTCTTCCTTAGGGGATCTCAATCTGTTCTCTGTTAAGGCTTTCAACTGATTGGATAAGGCCTATTCACATTATGGAGGGTTTACTGAAAGTTGGTTGATTTAAATGCCAATCTCATGTTAAAAAAACAAAACAAAACAAAAAACAAACAAAAAACAAAAACAAACAAACAAAAAAAATGCCTTCAGACTGTATTTGACCAAATGTCTAGATGCCATGGCCCAATCAAATTAACACATAAAATAATCTATCACATATACCTAATAATAAAGTAAGGTGGACTAATGAATAACGGGTTTTCTTCTCTGGATCTTTAGTTTGCAGAGCTTAAGGGATATACATAAACCTACAGGTGAACAGCTAGTTTTGACAGAACCTTCAGTCATATTGCTAAAAGTAAGTCAGAGAACGACATAAAGTACCAATGGCAGGCAATTCTGTGGTAAAGAAAAAGAAAACAGGAGAGAAAAAAAAATCGCTGAAAAGAAAATTTCTTGAAGTTTGGGAGGAAATGTATCTATATTAGTGAATCAAATGAAGTCAAAAATTTTTGGTCTTGTTAAAGAAAGCTTGCATTGTCAGCTTTTATCTTTCTTTTTTATACTTCTATGTTATTTAAATTTTCATAGCATACAAATAACTTTCAAGCATTTTTTTTTTGATACATGAAGGATTGATATTGACTGAATTAAAACTTCAGTGGTTAGGTACTTCTGTACTTTAATAACCATATCAGCTTTAAGCAGATGCTACCATCTGTTTTAAAGCCTCTAGGAAAATTTAAACTAAGTTTAAACTATAAACAGAGGATGACTTATTTCTCATTAAAGGGAGGGAGAAGCTGATGATGTAGGTAAAATCATTTAGAACAATTTGCCAATGTTCCTCCAATTAAAATAGTGTCAATCAAAATTGGTTATAGAGATTCCACAATATGAAAATTTTTACTTCGTTTTAGACTCACTCGTTTGCAACCTTTTGCCTTTAGCTCTGAATATTCTTGAAATCTTTCCTTTCCATGTATTTGTGTGCTATAATAAAATAGAGAGAAAAAGAGAGATAAATATAGGATACCCAGGAAAAGGAAAAACAATTGGGAAAAGAAATGAGGGAAATATCCTACAAAAATGTAAGAGTATTTTGGAGAAATACATAGAGATCAACCCATGCAGAAAACAGAAAGACAAAGAAATTTAGAAGAGATTAAAAAAAAGAAAACTTGATATAGACTATTTCATAGATGTCTCAAAATTCTATCAAAGAGCTAGAGAGAACTTCGTGAAAAAAATATGTATACGTATATGACTACATAGGGGAATGATTCACTCCAAGTAACTGTACAAGAAAATGATATTACTTCAGTTATGATATTACTTCAGTTGGCAGTAAACGGTATTTAAACTTAAAACAAATAATAAATACCGATATAGCCAAAAGCTGTCATTGTATTGTGAAGACAGAAAAAAGTAAAATGAATGTTTTTGTTTTTATTGAAACATGCAGAAGAGAGAAAAATTCAAACTAACTACTGGAGAAATTCAACATATTATATTTAATAAAAGAAAAATAAAAAAATAATTGTGTAAGTTAAAAGGAGATAAATAGAAACGAGGCAGTGTTATTAAAGGTTACCTCCACTTCCTATAAGTCTTGTATTAAAGCAGTAAATTTCCTCCAATAAGTTCTATATTTAATTTTAGTGGGAGAGATCCAGCAGTTCCTGTTTGGAAAGACAAATGGTGACTGCTCTTCACTGAAGTCTTTTATCACCCTCAAATCTATCTTGGCTTTGTTCTTCATGTTTATCCCACAATCTTAATGACTAAGAGTATATAAATACTCCAGAATTTTGTGTTACAGATAGATCATGATCTTACAGGTGAGTTACAATTGAAGCTTTTCCAGTAATTTGTCTTTTAATTAGCTTTTTTGGTAATTAGAGGAACAGCCTGAGATTATTTCCAGAGTGGCTGCAAATCATTCTTCTTTACAGCAAATGTCCAGAGAAGAATAAATGCAGAAGTTCAGACTGGAAAATTGTAGCCTTCCCTTCTCCATTCTATGTGGTAACTTTATGTGGCTTTTTGTACTGAACATTAATGATCTCTTCATATCAGATTTTGAACTCTACATTTTTTGCATATATATATAATATAAAAACTTTTATAGATTTATATGTATAAATATTAACTTAGTTACATATAACAAAAATAGCTTTGATTAAGGTTGTAGAAGTTCACCTGTTTGAAAATGCCTTATGAAATTTCTTCTAAGATTTTTAATGTTTAATAATAAATTCTTCCTTGATTTTACATAAAAGTTTTTTCTACAACAAAAAGTAAGGTATTCAACATTAGTCATCATCAGGGAAGTCCAAATCAAAACTACAATGAGATTATTACCTCACACTAGTCAGAATGGCTGCAATTAACACAGGAAACCACAGGTATTGGCAAGGATGCAGAGAAAGGGGAACCCTCTTACAGTCAGTGGGAATGTAAACTGGTGTATCAACTCTGGAAAAGAGTACAGGGGTTCCTAAAAAGTGAAAAATACAACTACCCTGTGACCCGGCAATTGCACTACTAGGTATTTACTCAAAGAATATAAAAATACTGATTGGAAGGGGCACATGGACCCCAGTGTTTATAGCAACATTATCAACAATGGTCAAATTATGGACAGAGCCCAAATGCCCATCGAATGATGAATGGAGGGACGCCTGGGTGGTTCAGTGCTTCAGAGTGTGATCCTGGAGTTCCGGGACCAAGTCCCACATCGGGCTCCTGTGAGGAGTCTGGCTCTCCCTCTGCCTATGTCTCTGCCTTCTGTGTCTCTCATGAATAAACAAATAAAATCTTAAAAGAGAAAAAAAGAATGATGAATGGATAAAGAATGGAATATTATTCAGCCATAAAAAGATGAAATCTTACCATTTGCAATGACATGGATGGAGCTAGAGAGTATAATGGTAAGCAAATTAAGTCAGTTAGAGAAGGACAGATACCACATGATTTCACTCATAGGTAGAATTTAAGAAACAAAACCAATGAATATGGGGGTAAAAAACAGAGAGGTAGACCAATAAACAGACTCTTTGGCAGCCCCAGTGGCTCAGCGGTTTAGCACCACCTTCAGCCCAGGAAGTGATCTAGGAGACCCAGGATTCAGCCCACATCAGGCTTCCTGCATAAAGCCTGTTTCTCCCTCTGCTTTTCTGTCTCTCTCTATGTCTCTCATGAAAAAATAAATAAAATATTTAAAAAAATAAAATTAAATTGAATTAAAAAAAAAAAAAGAAACAGACTCTTAGCTATAGAGAACAAACTGATGGCTACCAGAGGGGAGGTTGGCAGGAGCATGAATTAATGGGTGAGGGGTATTAAGAAAGGCCCTTGTTGTGATGAACACTGGGTGCTATATGGAAGTGATAAATCACTAAATTCTACACCTCGAACCAATATTACACTGGATGCTAACTAGAATTTAAACAAAACCCTGAAAAGAAAAAAAAAAAAAAGTAGCTACTGATTTAAAATAACTTTAAAAACAGTAGTCAACCATTTGCTGCATGTCCATTTCACTATGATGAATTTGGGCCGTTGTCTTCTGTAGGATTAATATTATGTTTATACAGTTCAAATTAAGAACCACAGACTATTTTTAACTTGACAAGTTAATCAGATTTTATTACCTGATAGAATGGTAATTCTGCATAGAGGCAGAATTTTACCTTACTCATTTTATGGAAAGACTCTTTGCTTAACCTATTTGGAATGCAAAATATCTTTTTTTCTTCGAATTTCAGTATGCCATAATAAACTACAACATATTTTCAAATTACATGCAGATCAGCAAGTATAACAAGGGAAAATGGAAATGGGAAAAATGACCAAATGTTTTACCTACCATGTATCAACACAATGATTATGTTCTCACAAAAGAAGCCTTACACTTTTACTTTGAAGTACTGAATTTACTCACAATCTTATCAGGCTGACCATGCTAGAATTTTTATAAAATTCTATAAAATGGCAGAAGAGAGTTCCTTATCCATGTCAGATAGTATATTCAATGGTTCATTTTATGATTCAAAGATTAAAATCTCAAAGACAGACATAACTTATATGATTTGTACTAAAAAATCATTTTCCCTTTCATTGTTTTACTCAAGATAGTGCTTCTTCAGACTTGGCCATTATACTTCCTTTCTTTAATTTTTTCACATATCTGAGCAGTGACGATCCCTCTCACCAAGAGTAGCATTCAATATGGATTCATTTCTTGTGATTGTCCATGGCTGAGTCCTTTTTACTTTGGTTAGTAAAAGCAAAACCACCACTGAAATTAGTATTTTTAAGAAAAAGAAAAGTTTATTAGATTTACATAAAATGGTAACATTCAATTAGAATACCGTGTGTGCAGTAGATATTAAATAGTGTATTTTCCCATCTAGCTATTTTTTCCTCCTATTCTTGTTTGACACTCAATTGTTGGTTCTGTTTCTGCTTTCCAGTACATCTGTCTTGGAAAAGAGGCTGAGTCAAAAGAAAACTAATTAATCTAAGCAAACCCTAACATAGCCTTTTTTGTAACTCAGTGTTGAAATAATGTGAATTATGGTGAAATAAATGTGAGTCATTTAACTTAAAATGATTATAAACCTATAGGAACTATCTTTTTGATTGGCAAGAAAGACAGTTTGCATCTGGAATACATATAGGAAAAAATATATAGAGATATAGTTTATATGTATATATAACCAGATATACATATATATACAAATATAACCAGGCCTTAACCAGAAAGGCCTGGAAAAGCCATGTCTTAAGTGTTTGAAGTTTGGACTCCATAATGGACATCAGGCTCTACAATAGTATCTAAGAAGCAAGAAAAATATCTCAATGACATAGGCAAATATGCTGAGAGAAATGAAAGAAGTATAACACTATTTTTGGTAAATGTATAAATAAAAACACTCTGCGTCTTAATCAAGGACTTGCTTTTATCTGCTTGATATGTGCATAGCCCAGTTTGATTGGAAGGTAGAGATAGCATCACCGAAAACTCTTGGTAGAAATATTCCAGGACCCTTAATATATCCTAATAAGTCCTAGTAGGTTTGGAAATAGATCTTATCACTTGCAGTTCAATCACTGCACAGGTATCTGGCCTACAACTTTTGACACTCATGGTTTTCATCCATGGACACATTCTTCAGGAATTTCTTCCTTCCATTAAACTGGAAGCTCAAACATTCTTGAGCTATCTACCAAAAATATTTAACAGAGACTGTAAGCTCATGAAAAAGCACAGTGTTGAGCTTGTAAATTTTTTCCAGGATTATTGAGATACAGTGTAAGTTTAAGGTGTACAATGAGTTGATTGATGTACTTATATACATCAAACTGAACTGCTTTTTAAAAACTTATTTTGGGGATCCCTGGGTGGCGCAGTGGTTTAGCGCCTGCCTTTGGCCCAGGGCGCGATCCTGGAGACCCGGGATCGAATCCCACGTCCGGCTCCCGGTGCATGGAGCCTGCTTCTCCCTCTGCCTGTGTCTCTGCCTCTCCTTCTGCCTGTGTCTCTGCCTCTCTCTCTCTGTGTGACTACCATAAATAAATAAAAATTTTAAAAAAATAATAAATAAAAAAATAAAAAATAATAAAAAAATAAAAACTTATTTTGGAGCACTTCTGGATTTTAAAAATTTAGGCAGTGTCATATATATACAACATGCATAATTCAGTGAAAGTAACAGAGCTGAGCCATGAGACTTTTTTTTTTTTTTTTGGCTTAAAAGTAAAATTTTCGGGATCCCTGGGTGGCGCAGCGGTTTGGCGCCTGCCTTTGGCCCAGGGCGCGATCCTGGAAACCCGGGATCGAATCCCACGTCAGGCTCCCGGTGCATGGAGCCTGCTTCTCCCTCTGCCTGTGTCTCTGCCTCTCTCTCTCTCTCTCTCTGTGTGACTATCATAAATAAATAAAATAAAAAAAAAAAAAAGTAAAATTTTCAGTGGGAAATGGTCACATAAATATAAATAATATTGGAGTAAAAACTACCAAATAAGAACTATAAACTGTATCACAACAGATAAAATATTCTGAAAATTGAGCAATACCTGGAAAATCAAATTGCAATTGGGTTAAGGTTAGCTTGATACATGAGTACTACATATTCCTGATTATTCAATAAGTGTTAATTCTGAAATAGCTCATTAATCAATCCTTAATTACCTTTTAAAATATTTGTTTATTTCACTAATTAATTTATTCATTCATTTATTTATTTGAGAAAGAAAAATCACTAGTGGGAAGGGGAGGAGGAAGGGCAGAAGGAGAGGGAGAAGCAGACTCCCTGTTCAGCAGGGACCCCAACACACAGTTCCATCACAGGACCCTGAGATCATGACCTGAGCCAAAGGCAGACACTTAACCAACTGAGCCACCCAGGGGCCCCTAATTAATCAATTTATGAATATGGCTTCAAAAAATTAAACTTTAAACCTTCTCAACTCTTTTCTTTTTTAGAGAGGGAGAAAAAGAGGAGGACAGGGTTAAAGGGAGAGAGAGAGAATCCCAAGCAGGCTCCAACATGCAGAGCAGCACCTCTACATGGGGCTCCATCTCATTCCCCTGAGATCATGACCTGAGCTGAAATCAAGAGTCAGACATTTAACTGACTGAGCCACTTAGGAGACCTGAGTCTTTTGGAATTCTTGAATTACTTTTCCTTTGAAGTCATGTAATTTAAGAAATTTTAAAATGTGATATTGAATTTAAGTATCTTGAATTATAATAAACAACAGACTTCCTATCATAAAAGTCAGTTCTATATCACTATCTATACACAGTAGCATTTTGGTAAATTCCACATTGTCACATATCATGGGTTAAGAAACTGGTTCACTTAGGGCAAGAGAAAATCATAGAGTCAGTTAAATAAAGAAAAGATGCATATTCCCAACTTTCCCATTGTTTCCATAAAGAGAAGTGTCAGGATTGAGGTAATTTGATATAAAGAAAGTAAACCCGGTACCAGCTTCTTCTTATAGGTTCAGGTACCAGCAGTTCACAGGAGTTGTCTGGCATCAGCTGTTGCCCACATCCTGAAAGTCTTGGGGATCACTGGATATTGAAGCCCTCCTACCAGAATGTGAAAGTCACAGGACATATGGGAAATAGAAGTAATGGGCATGTTCTCTGACTGTAGAAGTGAAAGGCAAGTTCCCTTCAACTAATATTGTCCAGGCAACCCAAATCAAGCATGGAGCTATGGATCAAGTAACATCACTGTTAATCGTGACATATCTTAACAACATTCTGTTATTAAAGCACTCTACTCACTAGTATGTGTAACAAACCACCCCAAACTTAGCATCACAAATCAACATTTGATTATTCTTATGAATTCTATGGCCTGGATTTTAAAGTAATGTGTCTCTGCACCATGACTTATCACCTTAGTACCAGAATCATATGGAATTGTCTTTAATATGTCATAAATTGTATATGTGATGGAATCTGCAAACTCAAGTAAGCTGTGAACCCTAACAACCACAAATAGCTATTCCACGTGTGCTGTGTGTGCAGACTAGTTTAAGTTTCCTCATACAACTGTGTCTAGGTTCAAAGAATAAGCATCCTAAGAAAGACAGGTGAGGGGCACCTGGGTGGCTCAGTCAGTTAAGCGTCTGCCTTCGGCTCACGTTGGGAGCCCAGGGTCCTAGGATGGAGCACACATCAGCGCCCTGCTCAGCGGAGAGTCTGCTTCTCTCTCTTCCTCTGTCTCTTCCCTGGCTTGTGCATGCTCTTTCTCTCACTCTCTCTAAAATAAACAAAAAAATAAAATAAAATCTTAAAAATAAAGAGAGAGAGACCACCACAGAAATGAAAAATGACTGGATTCTGAAAGTGCCAAGCACAGTATATTCTGTACTTGTCCACTGACAAACACTGAAACTAACCTAAAACATATTAACTCAGGTTAGGGGGTGATAAAACTTCCTTCCCTTCCTAATTTTGTTTCTTTTTGTGCAAATAAAAAAAAAAATCCTTCAGCCTTTTTGACTTTGGAGTTGTTTTTGGACTTCTAGAAAAACTCATGAGAAACTTTGTAAGAAATAGATATTTTGTCATCTGGGATCCAGTGTTGTGCTTGTTTTTTTCTTAGCACTTAATCTTCAGTTTTTGGGTTTTGAAAGAAACAAAGCCATCAGAATCTTTCTTATGGGAGTTAATTATGTAAGTTTTGTTCTAGTTAGTATGAAGGTAGCAAATAAATATGTGTCTGATGAATCGTGTTCTCTAGGTGTCCTTTCATACCTGCTTGACTCAAATCAGTTGGGAGGAAGGCGGACAATGATTGATTCTATTTATCCAGATCACAGAATTTAGTACATAAAGGTAGAAGCATAAGAAAGTCTAATAATATTTAAAGACAATATGTAAATATTATTGAATATTATTATTGAATATATTAACAAAAAATCACTTTACATGATAGTTATACTGTAGAGGTTTGGTGTAGCATTCTAAATATTTTTTATACTTTTGATCAAAATGATCAGATTTCAAGCGTTTGAGTCAACAATATAATTCCACTTGATAAATTCTTGGTATTTATTTATTAATTACTATTTTTTTAGATTCTTGGTATTTAAATTTGAAAAGAAATGAGGATTGAATGGCAAATGATCAAATACATCCAAACACAAGTAACAAGAAATGATTTTAAGAGGGGGTTTTTAAACTGGAGGGTATTATGCTGAGTGAAGTAAGTCAGTCGGAGAAGGACAAACATGAATGTTCTCATTCATGTGGGGAATATACATAATAGTGAAAGGGAATATAAGGGAAGGGAGAAGAAATGTGTGGGAAATATCAGAAAGGGAGACAGAACGTAAAGACTGCTAACTCTGGGAAACGAACTAGGGGTGGTAGAAGGGGAAGAGGGCGGGGGGTGGGAGTGAATGGGTGACAGGCACTGGGGTTTATTCTGTATGTTGGTAAATTGAACACCAATAAAAAATAAATTAAAAAATAAAAATAAAATAAGAGGGGGTTTTTACTTCAAAATAATCTGTATAGTTTATTCTTCAGTTATTTAAATTTCTTTTAACATAAATGATAATATGTAACCTCTGTAATCCTATATATTTTAAAACCTAAACTCATACTAATGGATACAACCTGACCTCCTGGTTTTAACTTTCTGTAGTTACGTCAGAGTCTTACTTTCAAGTAGGGTAGATAGTTGACCCTAGTCACCAGGTGGCATGCATACATTATTATGTAATTACAGGTTAAAGAATGATTTATGTCTCTGCTACTCTAATTAGATGTTTTGACATTACAATATCTCACTGTGGATTATGACAGGGATATATTTTACTAAAATACTATGCTCTATTTTGATCCCAATTTAGCCTAATATTAATTTTGGTTTGAATCAAAATATATTTTGAACACCCTAACAGTACATAATTCCATAAGAAAAAAGCTCTACCATTTAGAAAAAAAAAATCTTTCATATTTTTTATTCCCACAGAATCATCCAAGGAAAATGTAAAATTTTTTAAAATATTTTATTTATTTATTCATGAGAGACACAGGGAGAGAGCCAGAGACACAGGCAGAGGGAGAAGCAGTCTCCCCACAGGGAGCCCGATGTGGGACTAGATCCCAGATTCTAGGATCATGCCCTGAGCCGAAGGTAGACGCTCAACCACTAAGCCACCCAGGCATCCTGGAATACGTAAAATTCTCAGAAGGGTTTTGGGAAAGAAGGTATTCCTATGAGCCAAGATTTGTCTATTGTTCATCAAAATTAAAAGAAATACACAAAAATAAAACTAGGAAGAAATGAAATATTGAATAGAATTTATAATGTTGCCTAAATTTGCCAAAGAATAACTATTTTCTGTAAACTTGTATTTACAATGTGGTACATAGGATACCTAGATTATCAAAGATAAAGCCAAAGTATTTGACTAAAAAATTTAAATCATGATCAGAAAAAAAATGTAGTATAAACTAACAAGATATTATTATAACCTTCTGAAGTTCCTCCATTAAAAGCAAGATTCCCTTCCAATTATAATGGCACCAGATAGTTTTCGTTTTACCTTACACTAACTCCCTCTTCCGGATTTCTCAGGATCCTATCTTCCCTAACATTAAGTAATCCTGATGCCTCCAGTGATCATTTCTAAAGACATAATGATTGTATTGAATTATTTCATCTCTCAGAAACATTTAGTGGGTTTTTTATATACTATTAAAGAAAAAAAATCCTCTCTTCATCAACTCTAGTGCAAAACAGAGTTGCATATAAAGGCACTGCCTACTTTCTATGCCTCCATAATCCTTTCTGCCAAATCTGCTTCTCAAGAATCCATCTCACTATGTTATTGAGTTACCAAACAAAGGGATTCCAACAGGGCTAGTGTTTCTCTACCAGTAATTAGTAATTTGGTCACAGCAATTCGAGTCTGTCTCATGAATATTCAGAGGGCATACAGCAACCTGGAGTAAGCACTTTGCATTTATTGTATAGAGAAACACTAGACCATTAAACTATATTTATTGAGCAGCCAAAATGTGCCAAACACATATTAAACGGTACTAATACAGTAGTACCCTCAGAACAGTATCTCCCTTTTTAATCTTGTGCCAACACCCAATCCTCAGACTGTAAAAACAATGTAGTAACGACTAAGAAAGAAGGAAGAGTGAGAGTTTTGCTAAGCAGGTGAAAAATCGTAGCTGGTTCTCTAGTTTCTGGTTGCTTTCCAGTTTCGTGTACCAATCTGTCATTAAGTCTGGCTTAAGCTGTTTCCTTCATGTTATTGGTGAAACGCCAGAATTCCATTTCACAAATGAGCCGATTGTCCACTTACCCATCTGAGGATATGCAAGATGTTCCCAGTTTCACTTACATTGATGTTTCCCCTGCTGTATATCAGTATTGCTACAGCCAGTGAGGGGATATAGCTGAATAGCTTTTTGACTTTGAGGCTTTTGGATGTCCACTCTATTATGAATATGTTATTTTGTAGCCAGATTTGATTTATGTCTCACAATGTGCTGCCTAACCAGCCAGCCTCATGCCATAAACGCCAAGGCTTAAGAGCTACATTTTCCTCTTAAAATATTGTTTTTTGGCAACCTGCCTCCTCTTTTCAGGTGCAAACATTTAGTGTAACTAATTAGCCATAAGAGAATATTAGAGAGTTATAGCAATGAGACATAGAGACATTTAGGATCCCATAGACAGGGATACCGGACCTTATGAAATCAAATACATCTTCATTAAAAGTTAGTAAAGCTTGGTCATCAGAGATCATCAGCCTAACAAAGAACTATTTATTTAATTTTTTAAAAATTGTTGCCTTATAACCAAGCAATTCCTGACTACAGTATCATTTAATGTTATCAGATTACTATTAGGATATATGTTCTCCATAAAGTAAGTTAAGAACACCGTATTATCTTCCTGATACTGTATACCTGTCTTTTTTCACTAATATGAATCCTACCTGTGCCAAAATTAGCTCATCTTTCTAGTCACTGATTTCACCCAGAATATGTATTTTGTCTATTTCTTGACTAGTGCTTTAATGGGCTAACTTCTACTCTTCCTTCACTTTGCATTCATAAATTTTGATTAAATGTCCTTTCCATACTTATACCAGAATAGTGATAAAACGTTGTATGGATTCCTTATTTTTTTTTTTTTGCTTATTTATATCACTAGACTGAGATAGTATGGAAAATGAACTATACTAATTCTTACATTATCTGCATAAGGTACATTTGGCAGATTGGTATTTGGTAAATATTTGTTGAATGATAAAACATTCTGCCTCAATCACATTGGTCTAAGTGAAGTCATTGCATCTTTTTATCAGTAAATTCTATATTGCTACCTTTGGATTAACACTGCCTTGATTTTGAATTTCAGCACAAGCA
Source organism: Canis lupus familiaris (assembly GCF_011100685.1). Classification (NCBI taxonomy): domain Eukaryota; kingdom Metazoa; phylum Chordata; class Mammalia; order Carnivora; family Canidae; genus Canis; species Canis lupus. Next base: position 80,687,982 of record NC_049225.1, read on the forward strand.
ACTAACTATAGGGGTTTGAGTAAGGCTTTTACCTCAATGAATCCTAGTTTCATCATCTATAAAAATAGACAACTAGTTTTGATTCTTTTGTATCTGAGGCGATCAAGACACCAATCAATGATGGATGGGAGAACAGAGAAAAGGAACAATATGAAGTATATAATGTAAAGCTGCAAAATAATTGAAGCACTACCCCAACTCTTATGTGAAAAGTCCTCACTTTACAAGGTTTATAGTCATAATGCAGTAAGGTAGAGGATAAAGGATAATGATGGATAGATGGAGATAATATAAGAAAATCAACAACAGAACACTATCATCCTTACCTTTTCCCCATCACTAACCCACATCATCCTTATTATTGTTTTACATATCCTCTTATTCTTTATTGCATTCTTCATTTTGCCTTTAAGGTTTTCTAAGAATGACTAGTACTAGTTCTTTTTTGTTTTTCTAAAGATTTTATTTATTCATGAGCGACACAGAGAGAGAGGCCGACAGGCAGAGGGAGAAGCAGGCTCCATGCAGGGAGCCCGATGTGGGACTCAATCCTGGGACTGCGGGATCACGACCCAAGCCGAAGGCAGATGCTCAACCACTGAGCCATCCAGGCGTCCCTCGTACTACGTCTTTGTATAAAATATTTTTCTTTTCATTTTCCTTTGCTTATGTACTTACATATTCAACTTTAATTTTTGTCTTCTTCTTGTACTTTCTTCCTATTTTCCATGTTACTGAGAAACAACTTAAGAGCTTTAGCATGCATAGTAATTAAAGAAGTAAGAGAGTATTATGGTGAAACCACCTCTTGGTATACTGCAATTCCTCAAAGAATCTTGTGTCCCTATGTATTTGAAAAATCAAGTGCTGCATTTGATCAGATTGGAATGATTATTAGACTTATTTATACTACAAGTATTTCAAAATAAAATCTACAAGAATATTTAACATTTCACAGTAGTATAAAATCCAGCACATAAAAGTTGATACTGAATTTTTTTCTTATTTACAAGAGCGAGAAGACCAATAGTCCACAACAAAATAATTTTGCTTATTTGCTATTAAAGAGTAAATATCATTTTACAAGATCATTTAACATCTGAAAAGGCACTTAACTTTATTAATAACCAGGAAAACACAAATTAAATTCACCATGGGAGTCTGCAGTACTGATCCTGACTGAAAATATGCCAGCATTAAACATATGGTACCTAAGCTTTCATTTAGAGTCCATACTGTTTTCCAATTCTTCACCTCCAAAGAAGCCATACCGTTAACTTGTAGTTCTAGGAGGCCTCTCCAAATTATCCTCACATTTGTATCTATACTTTTCACTATTAATTAATTTCAGATGACTGTCATATTCCCCTCCCTAGCTTGTAAAATCATCTATTTAGTAGAAGCTAGCTATGTCCTTACACTAAACAAATACTGATTGAATAGTGACTAACTACTTTATCCATCTTTTTGAGTTAGCATGATTAAAATTTTCAGTTAATTATTCATCTTTCCACAAGAGCTAATCTTCATTCCTGTCTTATGGCATCCCCAACCTACCATGCATTATTTAATTTTCTCCAAGGCCACATAAATAAACCTCTAATAAATCTCTTGGATTATACTTATCACTCTCCCATTAACATGCATTGTGCCTAAGCAATAGGGCAGATATTTCCATGAAGAGGATCCAAAGGTAATATTCTCACCTTACAGCTTTCAACCTCCTTTCACATTATCATTTTGTTTCACCTCCACAGAAATGAAGATTATTATTCCTATCTGTATTCTGCAAAAGAAAAAATCTTACTTTTTAAAAGTACCTACTTCCAAACACATACTTATTTTTAAGGCATTTCTTTACTCTTATAATAATGTGTGAATCTAATATAGTAACTCACGTATTCCTTTGAATATTTTGATCACTTATTTTGCTAAATCTTTTCATCAAGATATTAAGTATGAATGATGGCTTCTTTGTTTTCTTTTAAATGATAATAGATTTTTTGGTAATCTTTGTCAATATGAAAAGTTTAACTAGGTTAAAGTCCAATCCAAGTAATTAAGGGACATCACTTTGGGAGTAATTAAAAGATAACTCACGTTAATTCTGAAACCAAACCACTGAAGTCTGTAACTTAATAAGTGTCCACTTTTATAGCTACATAAGGTGCTAATTATTTAGAGATTTAACAACACTAGATCATGTCAAATTCCTCAACGGTTACAGAATCTTGGGAAATAAGTTAGGGAAATCCTTTTAACTTTAGTATGACTGTGCTCTATACTAAGAGTCAAATTGGAGTCTAGAAACCAATGAGTTAGTGTAATGCCAAAAGAACATAAAGATAGGTTCTGTAAATTTCCCATGAGAGACGATTCATTATTTTGAAGATGTCAGATTTAGATTGAGTTAGTTCTAGTTTCTCTTTATCCCTCACTTGTCAGTATATGTGAGAAGTAAGTTTTTCTGGACTGATACTCCTCTCTAATGTCCATCTTTTGCTCTCAGTTCTTAGGGCTTTGAATATTCATGCACCTATTTTTGCAAGGAAATGATGGCATAATCTTTAAATAGTAATATTCTCTGAATAATTATTCAGTAAGTAATCATCTAATATTATTCACAACTGTATACATATATTTGTAAGGGAAACAATAATATTTTGAAATCTTGTCTGAGGCACCTCAACACATTAAAAGTGAATCATTTTATGTGTTAAGCCTACATTTGTTTACAATTTCAGTTTTTATTTCATTGTATTAAGGATATTTATTGTGCTCATTATCTTCTTTCCCTAGGATTTTTGTTCTATTTCTGTCAAAAATGCTATTGGGATTTTGATAGGGATAGTACTGTATCTGTAGATAATTTTTGGTAGTATGGACATTTTAATAATATTAAGTCCTCCCATCTATGAACATGGATGTCTTCCTATTCGTGTCCTCTTCAATTTCTTTCATTGAAATTTTGTAATTTTCAGTATACAAGTCTTTCAGTTCCTTGGTTAAGTTTATTCCTAAGTATTTTATTTTTTTGGATGCTATTGTAAATGGAATTGTTTTCTTAATAATTTTTAGGTTAAGGTCATAGTATATGGAAATGTAACTGATTTCTGTATGTTGATTTTTGCATCTTACAAATTTATTGAATTTGTTTATTAGTTCAAATAATATTTTTGTGGAATTTTTAATGCTTTCTACATATAACATCATGTTACCTGTAAACATGCAATTTTACTTCTTCCTTCCTAATACAGATGCCTTTTATTTCTCTTTCTAATTTAGTTGCTCTGGCTAGGACTTCCAGGACTACACTGAATAGAAGTGGTGAGAGTGGGCATCCTAGCCTTGTTCTTGATCTTAGAGAACAAGCTTTCAGTTTTTCAGCAATTGAGTATGACATCAACTGTGTACTGTCTCATATATATATATATGTTGACAGTTTTTCTCACAAAAGAGTGCTAAATTTTGTCAAATGCTTTTTCTACATCTATTGAGATGACTGTGTCTTTTATCCTATATTCTATTACATGGCATATTGTATTATTTGATTTGCCTATGTTGAACCATCCTTGTATCCCAGGGGTAAACATCACTTTGTCATGATGTATGGTCCTTTAATGCACTGGTGAATTTGATTTGCTAATTTGGAATCACAAAAGAAAGGTGAAGCAAGCTTGAGGAAAAAAGAACAAAGCTAGAGCTATCATATTTTCTGATTTCAAAATATATCATAAAGCTACAATAATTAAAACAGCATGGCAGTGGAATAAAAACAAACATATAAACCAATGAACAGAATAGAATATAGAAAAAACTCATGAATATATGGCTTACCAATTGTTGACAAGAATACCAAGAATACATAATGAGGAAAAGGAGTGTCTTCCCTACTGCTGTTGGAAAAACTCCACATCCACATGCAAAAGAATGTAATTGGGTCCTTATATTACACCATACCCAAAAATCAACTGAAAATGGATTAAAGATTTAAATTAAGACCTGAAACTATAAAATTCCTAGAATGTTATCCGTTAAAATTTATCAAGAAAACTTCATGACATGGGTCCTGGCAAAGATTTCTTGGATACAACATCAAAGGCAAAAGACCAAAAGCAAAAATAGACAACTGAAAGTATGTCAACTAAAAAGCTACTGCACAGCACAAGAAACAATCAAGAGTAAAAAAGAAAACCCTACAAAATAGAAGAAAATATCTGCAAACTATATATCTGACAAGAGATTAATCTCCAGGGGCACCTGGGTGGTTTAGTCAATAAAGCATCTACCTTCAGCTCAGGTCATGATCTCAGGGTCCTGGGATCAAGTCCCACATCGGGCTCCCTGCTCAGTGGAGCATCTGCTTCTCCCTCTCCCTCTGCCCCTCCACCCTGGTTGTGTTCTCTCTCTCTCTCATGCTGTCTCTCTCTCTCTCTCTTTCTTTCTTTCTCAAATAAATAAAATCTTAAAAAAAAAGAAATTAATCTCCAAAATACATAGTTAACATCTACAACTTAATATCATAAAAAACAGTAGCTCTATTTTTAAAATGTGCTAAGGACATAAAGAGACATTTAACCAAAGAATGCATATAAATGACCACAGTGTGTGAAATGTACTAAATATGGCTAGTCATCAGAGAAGTGCAAATCTTAACAATGAAACACCACTTCCCACTTGTTAAAATGGCGAAAGAAAGGAAGAAAGACAGAGTTGGTGAGGGAATAAAGAAAATGGAACATTTTTACACTGTTGGTAGGAATGAAAAATGGTACAGCTATGGTGAAAATTAGTATGGAGGTTCCTCAAAAATAAAAAATAAAACTATCATATTATCTAGCACCCATTTCTGGGATATATTCCAAAAAAAATTGTAATCAGAATCTCTAAGAGTTATCTGCACTCTCACATTCATTAAAGTATTATTCACAGTAGCCAAAATACTGAAACACTAAATGCCATCAGCAGATGAATAAAGAAAAAGCGATACACACATACCATGGAATATAAATCAGACTTTAAAAAGAAGGAAATCCTGCCATATATGATAACATGAATGAATTTGGAGGATTATTATGCCAAGTGAAATAAGCCACTCACAAGACAAATTCGGAAAAACTGCTCTTACCATAAGTGATCTAAAATTTTCCAACTCACAAAAACAGAGTTAGAGCAATGGTTTGCAACAGGTGGGGAAGGAGGGAATGGGCAGATGCTGTTCAACAGGTATCTAGATATGCAAAATGAGTAAGTTATAGGTGTCTGCTGTACAACACTATGTATACAGTCAACAATACTGTACTGTACAGTTAAAATTTGTCAAGAGAGTATATCTCATGTAAAGTATTCTCTTCCTAACAACAGAAGTCATCCATGCCTAGCCCAGAACAAAGACAGAATGTTATCCATTAAAATTTATGAAAGAATATGGTTTTAGCAGTTAGTGGTTTTTGGTACCACCAAACATAAGTACTTATCCTAAATTTCACATTTGCTAAAATATAAATCACACTGAAATACCAGTTAATCAATTAAGGTGTGTTTCAGAAAGGAGCAGCAGTATGGAAATTAGGCCAATCCTGAGGAAGTTAAAGTTACAGAATAAAAATTGAACAAGGCCACCTGTTTCCTAAAGTTACAGAATAAAAATTGAACAAGGCCACCTGTTTCCTAGAAGTAGCTGAAGCTAATTTCTAAAGGAGTCCTCCATGTTCTCACTTACGCTTTTATAATTGAGGCTGTTGATCCAAATTATGTCCAAGAATCTTTCCCAGATGATAGTTTTAGTTTTCTAGAAAACTGTTTGTATAATTCATCCTCATATGTTTTTAATCAACATAAAAGTCATTTAAAAATCTATATTGAATTGAGTTTGCTGAACCGAATATGGATCATATGAAATCTCTGTCATAATGGAATGTGTTTAGAAACTTTAAATGTTTCTCCTCAACAAGTCCACCATTGAAAGAGCATGCACCTGGGACTATGGAAATGTGTGTTTAAACCACAGCTTTGCTACTTGTCTGTCAATGTATTATACTGAACAGCTTACCCTTCTGAGACTTAGGATTTTATCTCTAAACTAGAGAAAAGAAGGAATACATTTTACAGGTACTCAGAAGACCGCAGTATTGTACATGAAATATCAGAATAGAATTTATGTTATAAATGATTACAAAAATTAATTATCTGGGTCCTGAATGTATAGAGGCTCCCTGAAGACTGAACCCTTATAAAATGAAATTATTTGGTTTGGATTAAGAAATTCTATCTCAATAACCTTAAAAGCTATAAGAATATCTATGCCAGACAATCTTACCTGTGTTAATAATACTATCTTACGAGTAGCTATATGGAATAAAATCAGGAAAAACAGCAAATCACCAAATATAGCTCATCTCCTCACAGCATGCACTCCCCACTACAATCTGGTTTATTCACTATCCAGAGCCTTCAGGGAGTTTGCTTTTTATGCTATATTCAGAATTTATAGTTGTTATCTGCAAGGTCTATCTGATAAGACCTTACTCAGCCCTCACTGGGGATAGAAGTTCCACCGATCTCTTCTTAAAATGTAAATGTGATCATTCTTAAAAGACACGTTGTTCTTAAACTAAAGCTCGAAGTATTAGATTTGCCTGATTCTTAATAATTCTAATACAGCAGAGGCTTTTGCTTCCCCCCTGAATTTCTCAACATGATTCATTTATGCTGGCCTTCTGCCTTCTTGTAATCTCCTTCTATCTCTCTGTCTGAGGCTTTCGTGTATGTAGTTCAATTTATAAGAATGCCTTCACCTTTCTTCTCCACCTAACTGCTTTGTTGAAATGTCTTTTCCTCAGAAAAGTCAACATTGTTCTCCCATTCAGATTAGGATCCATTCAAAATTTCCTTCACAGCACTTTACAGTTTTTCCTCAAACTTGTTTGGTTTTTTAGCTAACCCCTTATATTTACATTTAGGTATGGTCAATCACTGCAAGGAATGTATTTATTATATGTAGTTGCTCTTACTTAGTAAAAGCATAATAAATATTTGTGAAATGAATGAATGATTGAATCTTAAATAAGACTACATGATTTTACTTCATGTGCTAATTTGCTTAATCATTACATATGGTTTGGTTTTATATTTCAACATTACTTTTAATACATTAATGCACTTAAAGAACTTTGGGTAAAATGACTTATCAAAGCTATCCTTCTGGCTACCTTTCCCCTGAAAGACACTGAAATAAAATAAAGGTTTGGGGTGTATTCTATACTCTCATATTTTAACATTCTACTTCTATAGAAACTTAGGGCAAAATTAAATAATTACTTAAGTATAATTTAAGTAAAATAAGGCTGGTTTAATTTATCAGTAAATTTGGGAGAATAAGATCATTTTTATTTCAGTATCACATTTTTTAAAAAGTTATCAAATTTTCAAGTATGTTATAGGAAATTAATTTTATTTTTTAAAGATTTTATTTATTTATTCATGAGAGACACAATGTGAGGGAGAGAGAGGGAGAGGCAGAGACATAGGCAGAGGGAGAAGCAGGCTCCTCAAGGAACCCAATGTGGGACTCGATCCCGGGATCTCAGGATCACGCCCTGAGCACCCAGATACTCAACCACTGAGCACCGAGGTGTCCCGGAAATTAATTTTAAACACATTGACTCTACTTAAGACTAGAGCTTTATCTAAAAGAAATAAAAATACAATATGTAAATAGTATATTACATTGCTATAAACTTATGAAATATTCTGATGAAATTGTTTTCAGATTTAATTTTAGTTAATTGATCTTTATATGTATTTTCTACAAAGTAACATAGATAGATCTAAGTAACAGCTTCTCTGTGTATCAATATATAGTATATATAAAATATATAAAGTGAATTCTCCATTCTGTTCTTTGATAAAGCCATTATCCTAGACTCGTGCATTATGTGGAATTGGGAGTTTTGTGTAAGATTCCTCTGTTCCCATAGTACCCTGTGCTTCAACCTCTCATTAAAATTCTCAATTCCATTCTATTAAGTTCCTATCCTGACTCATTTCCTTGTAGAGTATGTTCTACTTGAGGATAAGAACAGACTTTTATTTCACTTACCTTAAAATCTAATACTTTCATTGTTACAACAACTGATATCAGGTTTTATAGGCAAAATGATTTAAGATGAGAGGGATAAAAAGGTTTACAGGAGTTAGAATACCCTCCAGACATCTATGAAAGCATGAGATTGGAGGCTCTATTGAATGTGGGTAAGAAGTAAACACAAAAATCTGAGAGCAATTTCTCATGCAACCAGGAAAACACTGAAGCAAATATGATTGCTTTAATGATGTGAGAGGATATGAAATCTAACAACAGATGGACCCTCCTTGTCTCAACACTCCACTCTGCTTATTGACTTACTTTACTGACACTGTGAGGAAGTACACACCAATCTTCTTCAGAAGTAGATGATCACAACAGACAAAGGAATAAAATATAATAAACCTTGCATTTTAAGCCAGATAATATCCACAATTATGACATAAATTATATAAAAGCACATGGAAGTCAGCAGAATAAGTTTCCTCACTTATTTCCAGATGGAAAATTTTGGAGGAGAAAAGTCTAAGATAAATGTAAAGGCAGAAATTAAAAGTTGCTGGAGAGGAATTTGGGAAAGATGACACTGAGACCACACAGAAGCATTTTTTTTCAAACAATGAATTTTTTACAGAACAAAAAGGGAAAATCCAAAATGCCTATACAACATTTACAACAAAACTAAGTGAAATATTATTACAGCCTTCTGCCCTCTCCCTAAAGAATGAGCACATGTTGATAAACTGTCAACACACACAAGATGTGCATTACAACGACATTTGTGGACTAAAGAAGAAAACATACAGATGGAATCTGGTGAACTTGAGAAAAGGAAAATGTTAGGATAGCCAGTAAATATTCACTAAAAAGCAGGTGAAAACGAGGAGGTTTACCTTTTCCAATGCTATGTGAATCCAAGAGAATCACAAAAGAACTGAAGGAAGTAGACACTTGTGACACCTTAGAAGTCTTAAATCTGACCCCACTAGGCTCCTCTCTATACAGAAGGAAAGAGGAGATCCAGACCAAATGGGGTCAAGTAACAAACCCAGAAAAATCTGAGCACACAAGCAAAAATATTTTTGAAAACTACACAAACTATAAGTAGGAAACTCTGTGACATCAGAAAAATGTCCTGAACCTTAATCCATTCTAAAAGTTGGAAAATCTAATTTCAAATGGAAATCAGGAACATAATACCGATGTAAAATCTTAAAGTACTAGAAAAGGAGTAAAAGAATTACCTCCCTACAAACAATAAAAGTATGCCAGAAAGATGGTCACACAAAAATGATTTCAAAGATTAGCAGTCTCTCAAAATTAGTAAAAATAAGAAAACAGCAAAAACATTAAAGTACAACACAAATCAGAATTAGTTAAGCTCAGAATGAAATGACAAAAAGAAGTAGATACAAAGAAAATCATTTTAAAAATGAAGATGAACTAAAAGTAACAAAAGAGCAAATAGAAATAAGAGGGGGAAACAAAGAGGAAAACAAAAAAATTCAAAATGAATAGAGAAGCTTTTAGCAAGTAGATGATATTGACTGGATATTCCTTCCTACCTTAAACAAACAGGAACAGAAGAAATACATACAAAACTACATTTTTCAGTGCATTGGACAACAGGCAAAAGACATTCCTGAAAGATGAGAAATGCATGGGATAAGCCCTACGAGTGGTCTAGCCTCATACCTTGAGGGCTTCTAGAATTCAGTACAGAAGGGAACCAGCATAGACAACAGCAGACTCCCACAGCTGAAGAGATGAAATTAAGAATGGCACTGTGTTGCACAGCCAATTTCTGTAACTTGTTCGCCTTTTATTGTATCCCCAACCTCCATCCCCCAGCAACCATCATTATGTTATCTGCCTCTATAAGTTCGACTATTTGATATACCTCACATAAGAATCACAGGTGTGTACATATATCCGTCTCATCAAAACCCATATGATATATGTGAAATTTTCTGTATATCAATAATGCCTCAATAAAGGTGGAACAAGAGGAGCCAATCTGATAAACTAAAGAGAGAGAGAGAGAGCGCGCGAGCGCTGGAACACCAGGGAAACTAGTCTCACAAAATAAGAGAAACAAAGGTGCACAAAGAGAACCCCTAAAGACATGCAAAGGGTGTTCAAATTCTGATCAGCAAATGTGGAAATGACTGAAGGCTGGGTAAATAACTATCTTAAAGAGCTGGAACTATATAGAAGAATGAGAATAGGGCTAAGGATAGTGCTGATTCCCCACAACCTTACTAGCAGACTTCAAATTTCCTATGTCACTGAGTATTCACAGTGGTGAGGAATTAGCCAGACTCAATGTTTAACCATAGGCCCCATCTAACATACCCAAAATATGTATGTACATAATAACACAGTTTCAAAATGAACTAAACAGAGAACCAAAAGTTGAACAAACTGAAAAAAAAATAGACAAATCAACAATAATACTGAGGAATTTTAACATCCTTCTCTCATGCTTAATACAACCACAGATATTCCATTAAGTCAGCAAAGGAAGAGTAGACCTGAATAGCACCATCAACCAGTATGACCTAGCAGGCATATATAAAATACTCCATAAAAGAATACATATTTTTCCAAAGGCCACTGAATATTAATCAACACTGATCATGCTCTGAGCCACAAAGCATGTCTTAATGAATTTAACAGATTTCATGTAATATGAGATATGATCCTTGAGACTAATGGAATTAACTTAGAAATCAATAACATAAACATATCTCAAAATGCCCTAACACGTGGACAGTAAATACACACTTTCAACCAAATCAATGGGCAAAAAAATCAATCAAAAGAGAAGGATGTTTTGGAAAGTAACTAAAATGAAAGCACAACATACCAAAATGTGTGAGATGCACTAAAACAGTCCTTGGGGTGTCCTACAGCACTGAATACTTATATTCAAAATAAAGTTCTCGAATCATTGACAGGAAATCAGAAAAGAAAACTTTTATTTTAAACAAATCTATCATTCAAGTTAATCTTTTTTTAATAATAAATTTATTTTTTATTGGTGTTCAATTTGCCAACATACAGAATAACACCCAGTGCTCATCCTGTCAAGTGCCCCCCTCAGTGCCCGTCACCCATTCACCCCCACCCCCCGCCCTCCTCCCCTTCCACCATCCCTAGTTCGTTTCCCAGAGTTAGGAGTCTTCATGTTCTGTCTCCCTTTCTGATATTCCCCACCCATTTATTCTCCCTTCCCTTCTATTCCCTTTCACTATAATTTATATTCCCCCAAATGAATGAGACCATATAATGTTTGTCCTTCTCCGATTGACTTAATTCACTCAGCATAATCCCCTCCAGTTCCATCCACGTCGAAGCAAATGGTGGGTATTTGTCGTTTCTAATGCTTGAGTAATATTCCATTGTATACATAAACCACATCTTCTTTATCCATTCATCTTTCGATGGACACCGAGGCTCCTTCCAAAGTTTGGCTATTGTGGACATCGCTGCTAGAAACATCGGGGTGCAGGTGTCCCTGGCCTTTCATTGCATCTGCATCTTTGGGGTAAATCCTCAGCAGTGCAATTGTTGGGTCATAGGGCAGCTCTATTTTTAACTCTTTGAGGAACCTCCACACAGTTTTCCAGAGTGGCTGCACCAGTTCACATTCCCACCAACAGTGTAAGAGGGTTCCCTTTTCTCCACATCCTCTCCAACATTTGTGGTTTCCTGTCTTGTTAATTTTCCCTATTCTCACTGGGGTGAGGTGGTATCTCATTGTGGTTTTGATTTGTATTTCCTTGATGACAAGGGATGCAGAGCATTTTCTCATGTGAGTGTTGGCCATGTCTATGTCTTCCTCTGTGAGATTTCTGTTCATGTCTTTTGCCCATTTCACGATTGGATTGTTTGTTTCTTTGGTGTTGAGTTTAATAAGTTCTTTATAGATCTTGGAAACTAGCCCTTTATCTGATACGTCATTTGCAAATATCTTCTCCCATTCTGTAGGTTGTCTTTTAGTTTTGTTGTACATAGTACTAGAAGTCCTAGCCTCAATAATCAGACAACAAAAAGACATTAAAGGCATTCAAATTGGCAAAGAAGAAGTCAAACTCTCCCTCTTCGCCGATGACATGATACTCTAAATAGAAAACCCAAAAGACTCCACCCCAAGATTGCTAGAACTCATACAGCAATTTGGCAGTGTGGCAGGATACAAAATCAATGCCCAGAAGTCAGTGGCATTTCTATACACTAACAATGAGACTGAAGAAAGAGAAATTAAGGAGTCAATCCCATTTACAACTGTACCCAAAAGCATAAGATACCTAGGAATAAACCTCACCAAAGAGGTAAAGGATCTATACCCTAAAAACTATAGAACACTTCTGAAAGAAATTGAGGAAGACACAAGGAGATGGAAAAATATTCCATGCTCATGGATTGGCAGAATTAATATTGTGAAAATGTCAATGTTACCCAGGGCAATATACACGTTTAATGCAATCCCTATCAAAATACCATGGACATTTCTTCAGAGAGTTAGAACAAATTATTTTAAGATTTGTGTGGAATCTGAAAAGACCTTGGATAGCCAGGGGAATTTTTAAAAAGAAAACCATAGCTGGGGGAATCACAATGCCAGATTTCAGGTTGTACTACAAAGCTGTGGTCATCAAGACAGTGTGGTACTGGCACAAAAACAGACATATAGATGAATGGAACAGAACAGAGAATCCAGAAGTGGACTCTCAACTTTATGGTCAACTAATATTCGATAAAGGAGGAAAGACTATCCATTAGAAGAAAGACAGTCTCTTCAATAAATGGTGCTGGGAAAATTGGACATCCACATGCAGAAGAAAGAAACTAGACCACTCTCTTGCACCATACACAAAGATAAACTCAAAATGGATGAAAGATCTAAATGTGAGACAAGATTCCATCAAAATCCTAGAGGAGAACACAGGCAACACCCTTTTTGAACTCGGCCACAGTAACTTCTTGCAGGATACATCCACGTAGCCAAAAGAAACAAAAGCAAAAATGAACTATTGGGACTTCATAAAGATAAGAAGCTTTTCACAGCAAAGGATACAGTCAACATTCAAGTTAATCTAATAGACATTTGTAAAACACCACCCCAAAGGAGTTTGGAATACACACTCAAACACACATAAAGCACTTACCGAGAAGACCATATTGCAACCCATAAAATAGACTTTGATAAATTTAAAATAATTTAGGAAGATAAACTATGTTTTCTGATCCCTATGGAAAAACATTAGAAATCAACAACAGGTGGTAGGAACGCAAACTGGGGCAACCACTGTGGAAAACAGTATGGAGGTTCCTCAAAAATTGAAAAACAGAACTACCCTATGATCCAGGAATCACACTACTGGGTATTTACCCCCCCCCAAAAAAAAATGCAAAGACATGAACTTAAAGGGACACATACATATTTACGTTTATAGCAGCATTACGTACCATAGCCAAATTACCAAAGCATCCTGAGTGTTCATCAATAAATGAATAAAGATGTGGGGTGTGTACGTGTGTGTGTGTGTGTGTGTGTGTGTGTGTGTACTTACTTACTTACTTATTTATTGAAATATAGCTCAGCCATAAAAAGAATGAAATCTTGCTATTTACAATGACATGGATAGAACTAGAGTATAATGCTGAGCAAAAGAAGTCAGCCAGAGAAAGACAAATACCATATGATTTCACTCATACATGGAATTTAAGAAACAAAACAAGCAAGCAAGTGGGAAAAAAAGAGAAAAATCAAGAAATAGACTCTTAACTATAGAGAACAAACTGATGGTTCCCAGAGGGAACACTTACACTTAAAGAGTACACTTACCATGATGGAAAAAATAATAATAAAATGATAATTTTTTAAAATATAATGACAATTTTCCATATGTTTTGGTTAGCCATTTTTCCAAGCACTTATAACAATTTCATGGTCGTTTTCTGGACTTCTATTTGTTTCCCGACTCTTTTCCACACAGCTCCAAAAAAAACAAAAATATTGCCACAAACTTTAGGTTTCTGCTACCTCAGCACCCCACTGCCAGATATCAATTTTTGGATAAGTTAGCTTTATCTGTTTACCAAGCCAAGTCAAAATTCTATAGCATTAAACACATTTACTACTTATGAAACTTTGGGTTGGCTGGGGTCAGATGATCTAGGATCAGCCTAGGATGGAGACTCTGCTTCAAGCTACGGATTACCTGGGTTTGTCTCTTCTTTGATTCTGGATGCAAGTGTACTCCAAATGTGTATAATGTGAGGCTCAGACTGGGGTCCAGGGAACATCTCGGTGGAAAGTTCTGTCAAAGACCAAGACATTAAAATACAAATGGAAATATACAAGCATTCTTAAAGTCTAGCATCTTGACCAGCCCATCTTCATCAAAAGCTAACAGGTGATCATGGGATACTTTGGACAACTTGTGCCAAGGAACCAGCAGACAAGAAAGTAAAGCATCATTTAGGAAGGGTTAACTGATAGAGATCATTAACTAGACTTAAGGCTGCTGTTACACATTGCAGGCAGGGGGAAATATGTTTGGTACCATTCTGGTTACCTGGAATGTTAATATTCAGTTGTCCCACTTTGATGTCAAAAGATAAGTACAGTAATCTTAGCCTAGCAATGGTTAGAACCCTAAGCAGAAGTTCAGGGTCACACTACCAGTGAAGGTACTGACACCAGGAAAGATGTTTGTTAAGGTGTGGGAATTCTAGAATAGATAGTAGAGAATGGGTATGAGGAGAACTTCTAAGAACATATTTAAGAATATGAACAGCATAGGGGGAAAATCGCCCTATATTTATGAAATAAATTGAATTTGTAGTTAAAAACTATGTTTCAAAGAGAATTTCTGATTCAAATGGCTTCACAGTGAATGCTAGCAAATATTTACAGAAGGAGTAATAAAAATTCTACAGAAATCTTTCACAAATGTGAGGAGGCCATCTATTTCCTAACTTATTCTATGAGCATAGCCATAAACCAGACAAAGACATTATAAGAAAAAAAAAATATATATTATATCCTTCATGAACATGTAAGCAAAAATTCTAAACAAAAATTTAGGTAGTCAAATCCAGCAACATATAAAAATGGTAGTAAATATATTATGACCAAGTGGAGTTTATGTCATAAATATAAGTTTGGTCCAACATTTAAAACGCCATCAATATATTTGCCATATTAAAATGTTTTTAAAAGGGAAAAAGATACAATCATCCTCACAGATTCAGGAAAAAAATTAACAAAATCAAACATCCATTTCTGATAAATATTCTAAGCACAGTAGGAATAGAAGGAAACTTCCTTAATCCAGTAAAGGGTTCCTAAAAAATCTACAGCTTATCTATTTTTTAATGATTGAAGATTGCATCTTTCTCCCAATATCAGGAATAAGACAAGAATGTGTGTTGTTAGCATCCCCGTTAACACTATACTGAACAAAATAGTGCAAATGAGTAAGAAAAAGAAAGACTATTACAACCAGATTGGAAAGAAAGGAGAAAAATTGTTTCTATTTATAGAGGAAAAACCATGAATGTAGAAAAATCTGATAAAATTAACAAAAATTTGAAGTAATACAAGAATTTAGTATGGTTGCAGAAAACAAGATCAATATATGGAGAGCAACCGTATTTTTATATATTACCTAAGAAATTCAAAATATATAAGAGATATATCTGACAAAAATGTGAAAATTTTTCTGACAGTCTTTCAGGGAAAACTACAAAATACTGCTCAGAAACTTAAAGAAGACCAAAATAAATGGAGATGTGTCTTATCATAATGGATCAGAACACTCAAGAGTGTTGTTAATTCTCCCATAACTTATCTATATGGATTTGATAAAACCAGCCAAAATCCCAGCTGCTTTCTTTGTAGAAATTGACAAGCTGACTCTAAAAGGCATATGAAAATACAAAAGACACAAAACTACAAACAACTTTGAAAAAGATGAACTACACTACTTGATCTTAAGACATTATGAAACAGAAATATTTAAGGCTGGTACTGGAGTACGTATCCAAATTCATCAACAAAATATGGATTTCAGAAACAGAAATGGATAGAGAATTGATTTTCAACAAATACATAAAGTCAATTCAGTGTAAAATGGATAGAAAATATTTTCATCAAAGAGAGCTGCAACTTTCAGGATACTCATATGTAGTAAGATTAACTGTGTTCCATACTTAGCCTAACACTATATACAAAATTGAACTCAAATGTATCATAGACTTAAATGTAAAATCTAAAACTGTAAAACTTTTAGAAGATACCTTTAGGAGAAAACTCTTGTACATTTGAGTAAACAATGATTTCTCAGACAAAACACCAAGAAAAATGGCCCCCAAAAGACCAATTTGATTACTGGGCTGATCATAATTAAAAACAAAATGAAAAGAACAAACCCACAGATTTGAGGAAAATATTTACAAATCATACATGATAGAAGACTTGTATCCATACTATATAAAGTATTCTCAGAGGTGCCTGGGTGGCTCATCAGCTAAGCATCTGACTCTTGATTTCAGCTCAGGTCATGATCTCAGGGTCATGAGATTAAGCCCCACTAGGCTCTGCACTCAATGTACAGGGTCTGCTTCTCTCCCTCTCCATCTTCCCCTCCCCACCACTTGTGAATGTGTTCTCTCACTCTCTTGCTCTCTCTAAAATTAATAAATAAAATCTTAAAAAAAGAATTCTAAAAACTCAATAAAAAATAACCAAATGAAATAGACAAAATATGTATTCTAGACATGATTATCAAAGAAAACATATAGATGACAAGGGAGCACACACAAAGGTGCTACACATCATTTGTCATCAATGACATAAAAGGAAAACTAAGTCAAAATCCCCTCCAGGGCAGCCCCGGTGGCGCAGCGGTTTAGCGCCGCCTGCAGCCCAGGTCATGATCCTGGAGACCCGGGATCAAGTCCCACGTAAGGCACTCTGTGTGGTGCCTGCTTCTCCCTCTGCCTGTGTCTCTGCCTCACTCTCTCTCTCTCTCTGTGTCTCTATGAATAAATAAAATAATAAAAAAAAAGCCCCTCCAAAGTCACTGAAATGATTAAAATTAAAAAGACAATTCTACAGCTGGTGAGGATATATAAGAACTAAAACTCTTATATAATTCTGGTGGAAACAGAAATGAAAATAGTACAACTACTTTGGAAAACATTTTGTCATGTTCCTAAGAAGTTAAGCATGGACTACTATATAATATAGCCATCCCACTCCTAGGTATTTATTTTTTTTTTAAAAAAGCATATGTGCATACAAGGCTTATAAATAAATGTTCATAGAAATTTTGCTTGTAACAGCGCACATTGAAAATAACCCAAATCTTCATCCATAGGCCAATGAATACAACTGTGGTATACAGTGGAATGCTGCTCAACAATACAAATGAATGAAGTATGCACATGGAAACATGGAGGAATGTCCAAAAATAATTATGGTGAGTTAAGGAGGCCAAACAAAAAGAGGATGTTCTCTGTAACTTCAGTATAAAATTACAGGAAATGCAAACTAATGTATAATTGACAGAAAACAGTGGTTAGCTAGGCAAAGGAGCAGTTTGGGCCAGGGAGAGGTAAAAGAAAGGGAGTACCAACAGGTTTGAAGAAACTTAGGGGAGCTAATGAATATGCTTATTATTCTGATTTTGGTGATGATTTCATAGGGATCACATATGTCAAAACATTTCATTTCAATACTTGAAGAAATACTATGTATTATTATATTCTTCATTAGGTACACTTTTGGGGCAGCCCGGGTGGCTCCACGGTTTAGCACCCGTCTTCAGCCCAGGGCGTGAACCTGGAGACCAAGGATCGAAGTCCCAAATCGGGCTCCCTGCATAGAACCTACTTCTCCCTCTGCCTGTGTCTCTGCTTCTCTTCTCTCGCTCTGTGTCTCTCATGAATAATAAATAAAATCTTAAGAAAAAAAAAGGCACACTTTCATTTGAAGGATGAAGGTAACGACATATTTAGCCACAGATTCCTTTTGCATATAAAATACCCAAAACCCATCTGTAATGAGTTTTCAAAAAAAAAAAAAAAAAGGCTATACTGAAGATGCAAAGGCTTACATAAACATTTAAGTATACATAAAGAGTCAACAAAACACATAATATACTCACCACAAAATGGTGACAGAACACGGAGGAAAACACAATCTCTAAATCTGAAAAGGTACATACTCTGCATTGTCCTCTACAAGCAGAAAAGCCCACATTAAAATGGGTTTCAAGTCCAGAGAAAAAATATTTTTTAAGATATTTGGAATTGCGTGTTGTATAATGAATAATACAATATATAGTTCAAAAGGCCAGAGCATTAATCTGAAATATTCACTAAAACACTGGAAATTTATCTAATTAAAGCATTATGTGTAATCAAAATGATCTTACAGTAGATAGTGTTTTATTTTACCTTACTTGCAAGTGCTTAAGGAAATTTAATTGTGAGAACTAGTACATGAAAGCATTACAAAAAGTATGAGGAAAGTCATAAGGTGTTAAGAGGATTAATGCTACAGATTTAGTTGTTATCTAATTCACTTGAAATACATGCCTTTCTTTATCCTTGATAAATGCGTACCAGGTTAAAAACATCTGTGCATCATACAACTCTAACATTGTAATACTGACCTTAACTTTTTGTCTCAGGATTAATAAGGCAGCATAGTAACTGACACACTCCACTTGAAGTCCAAGTAAAAGCAAGTATTACTACTCTTGCAAGCACCCAAAAATGCTCGTATAATCAAGTTGGGTATTAGTAACCAAAAATTGCTTGGTTCTGAACGTTACAATATTTTTAGAGGGAAGAAAGGCATTTTCAGGTGTAGCCCCAAGCGCCAAGTCAGTGGAGTTTCTGACCCACTTTGCCAAGTGTTCAAAAGAGAGTCATGCAAAGGTGAATCACCAGACCTCACTTTAACAGTCTGTTTTTAAGAATGAGCTTCTGAAATGATTTTAAAATGAAAAGTAACAAGACAAAACTGAAAAACAAAGGTATCATAATTATGGCAATATGTTAATAGAATATTATGAAGGGCATTATTTACATTTACAGTGCTCAAAAATACTCTGGTAAACTCCAAAACTATTAACATCCCAAATAAGTGAAGGGTTAGTTTCTTTACTTAGTTTAACAGACTTTGAACAAATAATTGAGAATAGCATTCTGTTTACAAATGTTCATATATCTATAAAGGGTACTTGGTAAAACTTTCAAATTCTATGAAGCCATATCCCCAGGCACCTTCCGAAACCACCTACTTAGGAGTCCAAGCAATAGTATTAGTTTTGCTTTGGGAAAATAAAAACAAAGACAAATTCCAATTTTTATTCAGGATAATCCTAGTGACAATTTGTTCATTTCTCTCTCAAAGATTCCATGGGATTAAACAAGTTGGCTGTCCTAGTTCCATATTCAAACGTTCTTTAAATGTTATTCTAGGAAGTACATTTATAGACAGTAAACATCACAGTAAATTAAAGGAAATAAAACCAATACTTTAAAATACCTGAAGCTATTTTGTTTGGTTTGGCTTTGCTGTTTGTTTCTTCTTTATTATTTCAGAGCGTACTTTCAATCTATTGTGAATATAGCATTTTGGCAGCATACTGATTTTATGTTCTATTAAGAAATGATTACTTTTCAAACAAACAAACAAACAAACAAACAAGGACAAAAATTACCTTCCAGGAGTTTCACCCCTACAACTACCCAGACCCTAAGTCATTTTTAACTTGCTCCATCTTGCCTCTAGATGAACAGAGCGGGTCATACTTTAGAGAACGTTGGGATGTTGGTTCAAACAGATGGCTTTGTGTCATCCCTGATTCATGAGCAACCATGGCAACAAGCAAAGAGGGGGGGTGTTGCTTAGCAACTGAAAACAATAATGAAGAGATTTCCAAACTGTATGTGGGGGGAAAAAAAAGTGCTTTGGAAGAACTTCAGTACTTGGCACAAATGCTCACCAAAATTCATTTATGAAACATGCTGAGTACATAATCACAAATCTGGAAAGCATAATGCCTTATAATAGGAAAAAACATCAAGTAGCCTATTAGACATTTTCTCTAGAACGATTTCTGTACTAACAGCATTTATGACAACATATAGCAAAACTACTACATCACGAGTGTTTTATCTTGAGATGCAATAATAAGAAAAGTCAGGTGGATTACAACATCTACTACTATCATGTAATATAAAATACGACCTAAGATTTTAGGTAGGATCAGAAACCCCTCTAGTTGAGCAGCCGCATGGTGCCAAACCTGCACATACACGTGACGCCATCACGCCAACCATTTCAGGGTGTTCTTTCCCAAGTTAGAATAGGCAGGCACTGCAGGGCAGCCCAGGTAGCTCAGCGGTTAAGCGGCGCCTTCGGCCCAGGGCGTGACCCTGGAGACCCCGGGACTGAGTCCCGCGTCGGGCTCCCTGCATGGAGCCTGCTTCTCCCTCTACCTGTGTCTCTGCCTCTCTCTGCGTCTCTCAAGAAAAAATAAACTCTTAAAAAAAAAAAAAAAAAAAAAAACAGACACTGCAGTTACAAACTGTCAATGTCTGTCAGCTAAAAAATACTTTTTTCATCTTGAAAATGTCTTTCTCATTACTATTTCACCCTGTACTATATTTTAAGACTAGTACTGAAAAAGCAGCTCGTGCAGTATTTATTTATTTTTTTTCTGGACTTGTGAAAATAGAGCCAAAGGCGGTCTCTAAGCTATGTCACTATTTAATTATTGTTGTGTTTTACGTGTTCCTGTATTTAAATATGAATTTTAATGGGATAAGCCATTTCAAATTTGACACAGAGCGTGTATGTTCATATACAGAGGTAGAATCTCATTATTTGAAATACGTGTTATCAAGTGTCTATCGATGTAGAAGCATCCGATTTTAGAGTGATTTTATAGTAATCACTACATCACCTACTTCGTACCTTAAAACGCCTCGATGACCGACCGGAACCTAGAAGGCACCAACACTTTGTTAGGCACCGAGGTCAATATCAAACATACCACAGAGGAAAAAATGCCCTTCTTTGCTTCTCCTCCACGACCACGCTCAACACGTCCCTGCTCGGGCCAAATGTGTGATGATATTTATTTATTATTTATTTATTTATTTATTTATCTATTATTTATTTATTTATTTATTTATTTATTATTTATTTATTTATTTTTCCCCCAAACCAAGCAATTCCCTGCTCGGGCCAAATGTGTGATGATATTTATTTATTATTTATTTATTTATTTATTTATCTATTATTTATTTATTTATTTATTTATTTATTATTTATTTATTTATTTTTCCCCCAAACCAAGCAATTCCCTGCTCGGGCCAAATGTGTGATGATATTTATTTATTTATTTATTTATTTATTTATTTATTTATTTATTTATTTATTATTTATTTTTCCCCCAAACCAAGCAATTCTGTAAACCCAGCTGGGCGGCCTACAACGACTTAACTCGGTTCCAACCCAGTAGGTGCCTCTCAGCCCCGGGAAAACAATCCAAGACCCAACTTAAGGTGAGGAGACGAAGCCTTGGAAAGGTCAACCGCCAGGGGCCTGCCCGCACCTCACCTGTGCACAGGCCTCACGTCCTCAAGGCTCTCAGCGCCTCGGTTCCTCCGCCTTAAATCACGCCTCAGCGCGCTCACCGCCGTCAAGGTAACGAAACAGGACCATTACCTGAGGCACCTCGGCGGCTGACGTAAAGAAACCAACCCTGCACGCATGCGCCTCAAAGACACGCCCCCGGAACTTGAGGGCGGCCAATCACAGCCCACCATCTAGGCTTCAAGCCGTAGCCAATCAGCGATGTCCTTGCTGCGGTCGTGCCTTTTCTCTCAGAAGGCATCTCGCCTCCAGCCGGGGCGAGTACCCGCCACCCGAGGTCAGACCCGGGAGGTGACCGCCAGTTTTAAATAATAGGTAACCAGAGTCTTTAAAATGTTTAATATAAAAAAATTAAAAAAAAATAAAAAGTAAAATGTTTAATATGCCGCCGTTTACCGTTGACCACCCCAGCAAGCTGTTAGCTGTTGATCCGCAGAAAGCGCGAAATGAGTGGAGGGCGCGAATAATGGAGCAAAGACATAGGTAAGTTGACTGTGCAGGTGTAAGCGTGCTTCTGTTTTTTTTGTTGTTGTTTTGTTTTTTTGTTTGTTTTTTCTCTTTTCTTAATGTGGGTTTTATTTGTGTGTATTATTACCATGTGCACTTTTCCAAATCAGGGGCTCCTCGGAGATTTTGAAGCAAGTTGTGATCGCCACGCTAAACGGGAGGTCAAAGTTGACACACGTTAGATGAGGTAAATGGGAGGTCAAAGTTGACACACGGTAGATGGGCTAAACGGGAGGTCAAAGTGACACACGTTAGATGAGCTAAGCGGGAGGTCAAAGTTGACACACGTTAGATGGGCTAAATGGGAGGTCAAAGTGACACACGTTAGATGAGCTAAATGGGAGGTCAAAGTTGACACACGTTAGATGAGGTAAACGGGAGGTCAAAGTTGACACACGTTAGATGGGTTAAACGGGAGGTCAAAGTTGACACACGTTAGATGGGCTAAATGGGAGGTCAAAGTTGACACACGGTAGATGAGCTTAGCGATGGCCTAGGAAGTGTTGGCTGGAGGCCGACTGGACACAGCTCCAGAGCGAGGTTGAAGACGCCGGCAGGGATGCGAGGGATGCGGAGGACAAGGCAAAGGTCATCGCAGACGCGGCCGCCATGGCCGAGGAGCTAAGAAGGAGCAGGACACCAGCGCCCACCTGGACCGGACGGTGAAGGACCTGCAGCATCGTCTGGACGAGGCTGAGCAGCGGGCCCTGAAGGGCGGGGAGAAGCAGATCCAGAAACTAGAGACGCGGATCCGGGAGCTGGAGTTGGAGCTCGAAGGGGAGCAGAAGAGCACAGAGTCTGTCAAGGGCCTGAGGAAAGACGAGCGGCGGCTGAAGGCGTTAACCTACCAGAGTGGAGAGGACAGAACGTGCCCAGGTTGCAGGACCTGGTGGATAAACTCCGAGTGAAAGTCAAGTCCTACCCGAGGCAGGCGGAGGAGGCTTGTGAACAACCCAACGCTCACCTCACCGAATCCCCGCCCGGTAAAGCTCAGCATGAGCCGGAAGAGGCAGAAGAATGTGCTGATACTGTGATACTGCAGAATCTCCGGTCCGTAAGCTTCGCGCCAAGACCCGCGACTTCACCTCCAGCAGGATGGTGGTCCATGAGAGCCAAGAGTGAGTGGTGAGCCTCTTCTGGAGCAGGACGGGAAATATGCAAAATGGGTATTTTCTTTGTTCCTGGCTATTACAGTTCATTTCCATGTGACTCCTTCACATACATTAAACTCTGCTTCGTTTCCAAAAAAAAAAATAATAATAATAATAAGGGTGGGGGGCAGACATGTTGGGGAGCCTGAGTAGCTCAGCTGGTTAAACCTCCGCTTGCTTTTAGCTCGGGTCATGATGTCGAGTCTGAGGTGAAAGCCCCTGCCCGGCCACCTGCAGAGCAGAACCTGCTCTAGACTCTCTCCCCACCCTGTCCCCAGCCCTGATGCATGTGCACTGGCTCTCTCAAAATATACATAAACTGCTAAAAAGAGGAAATGTTTGGCATTAAAACAAGTTTCAAGATTCATTAGTTTAAAATAATTTCTTCTTAAGAGTAAAAAAGGATTCATCCAAACTAAAGGTCCCTGTTTTTCTCTTTAGCTCCTTTTATTTAGCATCGTGTTGCAGACATTATGCTGTGCATCTCCACCATATGCATGTCCCCTCTCTGCATTCCACCCCCCTCCCTCTTGCCTAATATATTAGCGAGACGTCATGAATTCTCCTCCTTAAGTGACCCTATTTGTGCATCCAAGTGGTGGCAGACGCTGGACTGACACCTGCATCAGGTATCTATTGGTCTATAACTGGTTATCACATATTGAAAGGATAAACACGATACCCGTTTATGGTCTCGCAGTGCGGTCGGGATGGGATCAGAGGGACTGAGTTCTCCTACGGTCAGGTTAAAACCTATGTATTGGCGATGCCAGGCGCTTGCTTAGAGGCTCTGGAGAGCAGTCTGCCTCCACCCTTAGTAAGATCGTTGAAAATACAGTTTTTTGTGGCTATAAATCCACAGTACCCATTTTGTTTTGCCAGCTGCCTGCAGAGGCCATTCTCCTCTCCTAGAGGCTTCTCACACAGCCCTCACCACCTTCAAGGGCAGCAGTGGAGCAGACTTCTCATACCTACGATCTGATTTTCATTCTGCCACCAGCCAGAGAAAACCCTGTGTTTAAAGGGCCCTGGGCAGCCCGGGTGGCTCAGTGATTTAGCACCTGCCTTCAGCCCAGGGCGTGATCCTGGAGATCCAGGATGGATTCCCACTTTGGGCTCCCTGCGTGGAGCCTCCTTCTCCCTCTGCCTGTGTCTCTGTCTCTCTCTCTCTCTCAAGAATAAATAAATAAAATCTTAAAAAAAAAAAAAAGGACTCTGTGATTTGATTAGGGCAACCCAAATAATCTCACTATTTTAAAGTCGACTAACCATGTTTATCACATCTGCACAATTGCTTTTGCCGTGGAACGTAACATGATCATGGAGTAACATCTAGTTATATTCATAACCTCCACCCACAGGTAAAGGGCAATTATACAAGGAAAGAGCCAAGGGGGGAGTTTCATAGAATTCTCTCTATGATGCAGCCTGGGTGGCTCAGTGGTTTAGCGCTGCTTTCAGCCCAGAGTGTGATCCTGGAGACCCGGGATCGAGTCCCACGTCGGGCTCCCTGCATGGAGCCTGCTTCTCCCTCTGCCTGTGCCCCACCCCTCCCGCCCCATGAATAAATAAATAAAATCTTTAAAAAGAAAAAAGAATTCTATCCCAGCACCCAAGTCTAGGAAATCAGAGAGCATTTCTTAAATACTGTGTAATAATGTGGAACTATATCCATGGTGATCCTAAGGTCTGTTTGAAGACATAGGCATATAGATTCATAATAGAAGAATCATGATAGGAGAATCTGTTAAATTGAATATACAACTAGATTAAAACAGAATTATCCCTGATTTCACAGGTTTACTTTGCTCCAAATATCATTTTCTCTTACACTTTGAGAATGCTATCCAGTTACCCAAATTAGTTGGTTTTTGGCTCCAGATTTAAGATCCAAATATGTCATCGGAAACTGTAAGATTATTCTCTCAGAGTTCTCTTTTTCTGAATTGTACAAAATTTACTCTATCATAAAAAACAATATATAATTATGTACTGTGTTGCACACCAACAATGAACCCACTTTAATCCCTTCATTTCATACGCTGAATAAGATGTTTCTATTATTAAGGGAAAATTAATTTGTCATCATTTCTCTGTTCCTTCAAATAATTATATCTTTTATTATGGTATCTTTCAAATAATTATCAGAATTGACAACTGATAAAACATGAACCCTAAAATTAGTAAGACTGATTACAATTGTGTGGAACATTTATCATTACTTTTAGTATGTAAGTGTATGAGAGGAGTGTCAGTCTCAAGTACGGGCCACCAGTACACATAATATAGTGCCTGTAGTACTATATTATCAGTTGTCCAATAACAAAGTTTCAAGTAAAAAAATTGAATAGATAACTATAAAGAATTATAAATTCAAATGATTAAAGTTCTAAATGCAGGTATATGTAACATTTTAGAATAAATTGCCAATTTAAACGTCTTCAGAACAATTTTTCCCATCTAAAATCTGCAATATAATTAACATAGTATTTCTTATCTCATCATTTTAACAACTTTATATTTGTAAGTTTAACAACTTTATATTACAACTGCTGTATATTTGTTATACTTATTGTAAATAAAATCTAATTAGTCTAAGCTCTATAGCCTATTAAATATTGATCAAATTATGCTGATGTATCTGTGAAATAATCAGATAAATGTTGGTCATGTGTATTAACAATCAATATGTAGACTTTTTGTATTTTTCTTGTTTTAATTTCTTTTAAGATTTTATTTATTGCTGAGAGACAGAGAGAGAGAGAGAGAGAGAGGCAAAGACATAGGCAAAAAGGAGAAGCAAGCTCCTCGATGGGAGCTTGATGCAGGACTCAATCCCAGGACCCCAGGATCATGACCCGAGTCAAAAGGAGATGCTCAACTACTGAGCCATCTAGGTGGCCCTTGTTTTAATTTTTTAATCCTATCTTTTTTATTATTTTAAAGAATGTTGCCCACTCGAATTAGATACAATCAACTAAATATACCTGAAAGCAACTAAATCAAAAACTGTCAAGGACCAGAATTTAATAGTTTTTCTGTCTTTTTTCATGATTCTAATACATGGAGTTGACAACCAATTATCAATACTTTCAACTATGATATTTAAGTATCCTTTAAAATACAGCAGGAAAAAAAATCATAATTCAAGAAGTTAGAAAGACTGACACTCCTAAATAAATGTGAAAAACAAAATAACATGCAACTTTTCCTCCTCTCCATCATCTACTCACTCCACAAATAGGAACTTCATATATGGCATGACCGTTATTAAGGTACTTCCTGAGAATAAAAAGAAACAGGATTCAGAATATGTTCTCAAGAATTTCACAGTCTACTAATAATACTTACTAATCACATATTATTCACTATATATGAAAGTTCATATATTATCTCATTTAAATCATTTAAATCCATTTCACAAACTGGTAGGTACATATTTCTGTTACAGATAAGAAAATTGAAACTCTGTACTTAAGGTTACAATGAATATAGAATTGGATGTAGTTCTATTTGACGCCTTGGAAGGAGGCACAAATAATCCAGAACTGATGCAGAAGAAATTTCTCCCACCCACCAAAAATGATATAAAATCAATGAATAATTAGCATTCATCCAAGGAAGTTCTACTTCTAAATATAAACAAATAGAAAATGGTTAATACCAGCAAAAAGAGATAATATTTACAAAGAAAATTGTAAAACTCCTATATTTAAAACTCTTAGAAAGGGGCGATGGGTGGATCATTCAGTTAAGTGACTGACTCTTGGTTTCAGCTGCTCACTATCATGGGTTGTGAGATCAAGCCTTACATTAGAACTCTGTTCAGTGAGATGTTTGCTTGAAGGTGAAAAACAAAATAACATGCCTTCCCCACCACCTCTTGTGAGCATGTACTCCCTCTTGCCTTCCCCACCACCTTCTTGTGAGCATGTACTCTCTCTCCCTCTGCCTTCCCCACCACCTTCTTGTGAGCATGTACTCTCTCTCCCTCTCTCTCCAATAAATAAATCATTAAAATTCTTAGAGAATTAAAATGTAATGTAAAAGGATATGAGATGTGTAAAATGAACATCTGTTATAAAACACAAAAAGTCAGAGATCTGGGAAATTAAAAAATAAATATGAAAATGACTAAAGCAGCCACAAATCATTAAGAGGAGGAGTAGAAATGACACAGTAGACACCAAATCGTGTTCACTTGTATCATGGTATAGTCCAAAAGAAATAAGGAAGGGGACTATGAAAACACTACAGCAAAAAGTCAACCCCAAAGCATCAAAATACTTTTAATTCAAATTTTAAAAGAAAAAAATAGTATGGAAGGGAGGCAACCTATAAAAAAATAAAGGTCTCAAGTTTTACATAATAAATGGAGGAGTCTTCAGAATTATATACTACTACACACAATAGCTACAGCAACATCAATAAAATAATACATGAAAATTCCAGCAACAATATTTAGGTATTGTAATGAAAGTTCAATATCTTAGGGATAAACATAAAACTCTAAGAGTTACAAGATAAAGAGTGTATTACATACAACAAATGGGAATCAGTTTTGCTTGTTGCTAGCAAACGTTGAATCTTACGATGTCAGGCACTTCGCTAAATGTGTAGGACATATAAATGGTAGAGAGAAAGGTGGCTACTCCCTGCCAACCCTTTAATCTATGGGAAGAAGAAAGAGTACAGTCCTTGGAGATAATAAGTACATGATACCGTTAATGGAAGGTGATGGTGGGTCAGGGACTGAGTAAGTCAGGTAAGATTGGAGGGACCCAGGGCAAGGCAGCAGTTAGGGTGATCTGCTTTGAGTAAGTGACATTGAAAAAATATATCATGAGGGAAATGAGGGAGATATCTGTGCAGATACCTTCGTGAAGATGATCCCAAGCTGAAGGAACAGGCGCTGGAAAGGCTCCCAATAGGAATTTGCCAAGCATGGTTGGAGAAGAGGCTGGGATGATTTGGAGCAAGGATTAAGGGAGGGACATGATAGGAGATACGATCAGAAATGGATCATGTTTTAAAATCAGGAAGGCCTTTTTAGGTGACTATAAGTATTTGTAATTTTACTCTGAAGTGAGGATTCTGAGGAGGATTCTAAATACAAGTGTGAATGGCATCAGACTTAGATATTTAGAAGGACCACTCTCGATGTTTTGAGAACAGTTTTGGGGAGTTGGGCAAAGATAAAAGCAGAAAGACCAGATAGAAGACAACTGTAACTATATATCTGAGTGGTTAGGGTGACAAACACCGGCCGGGTGGTACGAAACACAAAGGGAAGTGGCTAAATGGGGTTTTAAAAAATGGAGTTTCATATGTAAAAAATAAAGGATTCAAGGAGAATTCTAACTGGAAAAATAGAGTTGCCATCTAATGTAATAGGAAAATCTATAAGTGGAAAAGATTTGGAGCAGAAGATCAGAGTTCTATCATGGACTTTTTTTTTTTTTAAGATTTATTTATCAGAGAAAGAGTGTGTGTATGCAAGCGGAAGGGGATGTGGGCAGGGGCAGAGGAAGAGGGAGAGAATCTCAAGCAGGCTCCATGCTAAGCACAGAGCCCAACACAAATCTCTGTCCCATGACCCCAAGATCATGACCTGAGCTGAAATCAAGAGGCAGATGCTCAACTGAACTGAACCACTCAGGTTCCCCTGTCTTGGACGTGTTACATTAGAAAAGCAATTACTTGATACGTAGGAGAAGAATTCAGGTAAAGAAGCTGAGTATATGTGTGGAAGTTGGGAGAGAAATTTGCACTGAAGGTATAAATTTGGAGGCATTCCATAAAGAGGTGTTTCAGTATAAGAGCACATCAGTCACCTGATGTATGGCCTCACTGTGGATAGATAAGAAAAAGAACATCACAAAGTCATGAAATACTCCAAACTTAAGATATCTGGAAGATGAAGAATAGCCAATAAAGAAGACTTTAAGAGGGCAGCCAAAAACAGGACAAAAACTGATGTTATGTATTATCCTAGTGATTAAATTTCATTAAGGAGCGTGTGAGTAACTAACAACTATTGCCCTTAGGTTAAAGATGCTGAGAACTGAGAAGTGGTCTTTGGAAATAGCGACATACCGTTTTGGTAACCTTGACAAAACCAAGTCATATGGCTTGGTGAGAAAAAAGGGTTGGAAGAGAGAAACAAAACGAAACTGGAGAAAATGTGTTTAGTTTATTCATTTGAGAAGTTTTGTTTGAAAGGAAGAAAACAAAATGTACCAGCTGGGAAATTCTTCTCCCCCCACCTCCCTCCACTGCTTCCTCTTGTTTCTTCTTTTCCTCCTCCTCTTCTTTTAATTTGGAAGGAGAATATTTTATTTGATAGCAGTGAAAATGATCTGATAGAAAAACAGTCTGGGGATCCCTGGGTGGCGCAGCGGTTTGGCGCCTGCCTTTGGCCCAGGACGCGATCCTGGAGACCCGGGATCGAATCCCACATCGGGCTCCTGGTGCATGGAGCCTGCTTCTCCCTCTGCCTGTGTCTCTGCGCCTCTCTCTCTCTCTGTGACTATCATAAATAAATAAAAATTAAAAAAAAATTTAGAAAAACAGTCTGCATTGCAAGAATAGGAGATTACTGGAACTATATACTGGATTAGGCAAAAAGAGACACAAATTAATGCTTGAGTTAGGACATTACCTGTATGGAGGATCATGAATGGTTCATGTATAACAACCTGCGTGAAACAGATTACATGACTTGGGAGGTAGGAAATATGCGAATATGCAGAGGAATCTGGAGTTCTCTTTCAAGTGCTTCACCTGCCTTAATAAAAGTAAGGTTATCAATTTAGACAAAGGGCAGAGAAGGTGGTATTGATCACTGGAGGAGAAAAAAAAAGAGTGGAAAAGTTGTCTAAGATAGAAGGAAATTAATGGAATAAAAAATACAGTCAAGATGCCTGGGAACCAGATTTTACATTTGAAGTGTATTTTCCAGCATTCCAAAGAGCTGCACTAATGGAGGTTCAGAAAAAGTGGAAGTGATATATTCCCATGGTGTGATTTTCCGAGCAAGTGGGATAGAGCAAAAGGAGCAAGGAAAAATAATCGTAATGATTGACCACAGATTTTGATTGGGATAAGGAGGGACAAGATGATCCCACAGAACTGTGGAAGAGAAAAAGTTGGGTTTCTCAGTGTAGTGGAGATTCCAAGGGTATAGAAAGATCCTGAGGACTGTGGTAAAAGAGGGAGTGAGCACCACCTTTGTTGTGCATATTTACTTCCAAATCCAGTAGGTCTATCTTTATTCATTGGCATTTGACTAGCTTCATTTCTTTGTGCGTGTGGTTGGTGTTAATAATTTTATTTTTTCTTAATTTAAAATTACCATATTATCATATCTTAGAGTAGGCAAAATATGTGATGCAGGATCAATCTGACATGATAACCTAACATTTTTTACCATTCTTTTGTTTGACCACTAGCTATCTCCTCTTTCTTTTTCTCAGCTCCATCGCTTTTTTCTCTTTCTTTCTTCTCCCTCTCAAGCGTTCACAATATTCAAAAAGAACATAATTTAAAAGAGAACTTTTCGTGGTTGATAAAATGCCTAAACCTGTAATTTTGCTATGTCAACTTCTTGGTTATTTAATATAAAGAATCAAATGTTTAAAAAATGTTTTGGTAAACTTGATACTGATTCTTCTTCCTTTAAGGCATATAACTAGTTTTCTCAGGTATGAAGGAGCATACAGTTGCTATTAGAGTGAGATTAAAATTGACACCTATTTATCCCACGAAATTTTAAGGTACAATATTCACACACATCTTCCAGTAGTAGTTTCATTACAGTCGTAAAATTACTAGCCAGGAATTGAAGTGGAGAAATGATGACATCAAGCATAAGATATCCCAGGGAGAGAATTAATGTCAAAATAATTACATGGTTCACAGTCAAGGCTGTATGGTTATTAGCAACTCTAGAGAAGCTAATTAAGTAAGTCAAAAATTGTGGTTAAGCCAGTTAAATCGAAGTGTTTCTATGGCTTCTGAACAAATAGGTAACACCTAAGAGCTGAGAATGTACTCATTAATCAAAGGAACTGAAAATTATATCACACTGATTAAAACCACATGTAGTAAAAATGCCTATTTAGTGTTCTTTTAAAATATGATCTTAGCAAAAGCTGAACTGCTACTAACTTTAATTCGATCCTACAATCAGACACGTTTTTCATTTTGTTATTCTCTCCCAAGTATTATTGATAATCGTCTAATTTTCTTTAACACCTCAGTCTTTTTTTTTTTTTTTTACAATACCCATTCCTTTTTTTTTTTTTTTTTAATTAGGGGGAGGGGGGAACCTAAGAAGATATAGTTGGGTCTAAGATATAGACCCAACTTCTTGTGTTTGGAGATTGAAATCAAGAAGAACAAAAAATAAAAATAAAAAAGAATGTGCAGTGGGATATCAAATTTAACAAAAGAGCTAACATGCCACACGTACTCAGCATTGAAATAAATATTATTCCAGTTATGCTTAAATGAATTTGCCTGTAAGTATTCCAAAGGTTTTAGTTAGAAAAGAAAAAAAACAAAAAAACAAAAACAAATCTCTGTCTATACAACTATGGCAGAGTCACTAGCTTCAGGAAAAAAAGAAGGCAGAATTTGAATGATGAAAAGACACATCATGGGTGTCATAAACACAGTGTCCGTGTCAGATTTTAAAACTTGCTGTCTGCAGGTCATGAATTTTGTTTGCTCCTTTATCAGACTACCTTAGTGATTGTGATTTATTTTGGACTATGTCTTTGAAAAAATTTTAGGAAGGTAATCCTCAGGCTCTCTTGAAATAAATACAACAAAAAAAATTAAAAAAAAAAAGAAAGAAATACAACATGATAAATTAACTTACCAAATATTTTCAAGGTTTACATCCCATGACTTCAGTCTGTAAACAATTAGAGGGGAGAATACAGGGAATTGTTCCAGAAAAATATTTCTTTTCAATAATCTTTCAAATATTTCTTTAAAATGAAGCACATCAAATTTTAACTTTGCATTCAAATAAAAATTGGAGATGATTTTGGAGTTATATTTTTATATTGAATATTACAAATATAAATTAGAAATGGTAGACGGCATGTCTCTTTAAAAGAATATTTTGCGTTAAAGATTCTGGGAGATTATGTTTCAGTTAGGAAAGCATACAAAAGGTAGAAGTGTATATTCTGTAATGTTTTTATTCTTGAAGAAATGTTTGTCAATCTCTTTAAATATAAATATACATGCTTTAAATATATGAAAATCAGTTAATATCTTCTGAGCTTTATTCTAAATTTTTAATGCTATTCCAAACTTAAATATTTTCCTTTTGTATAGAATTTAGTGATAAGTATGTATTGCCTGTACTTAAAAAAAAATACTAGCATAAGCAGGTTTGCAGGCAATAATTAACTTGCATTTTTAAATCTCTGAGATTGTGCTAGCTTCTAGAGGATAGAAGATTGCAAAGAATGAGTTTTATAATCTGACACACCTTTTTTAAACTCTGGTTTTTAAAAGTACTAGATGTGTGACTTTGAACACTTTGATTTTCTTAATATGTTTCATCTGTAATGTGAGGATAATAACATCTTTCTTTTTGAGCCACTTTGAGAATTGAAGAGAATTTATTTTAAACAAGTGACAATATACTTGATATAGAAGGGAATTAAAAAATGTCTAGGCATTGAGATAGTCACTGCTTCCTTCAATGGTTTTATATCTGGGCAGCATACTAGAAGCACCTGAGAGCTCTTAAAATGTTGAAATAGCATGTCATTCCCTAAACTAATTAAATTAGAATCTCTGTGGGAGGAGCTAAAGCACTGGTATCTATTTAAAAGTTCTCAAATAATTATAAATTACAGTCAGATTTGAAAATCACTGACTTAATGCAAAGCAAATTGGTATTGTTGCTTCATTGCACTAGTCATTTCTTAGTTATGTAAAAGAACAGAAAATAATTTTCCCTCTACCTTTCTAGATTCTCGGCTGAGACACCTACCTAATAAAAGAAAGATTAACAGGAGAAAAACAAATACAAATTTAATAACATGTATACCTCCCATATCCATGGGAGATACATTGCTCAGAAAAGCTGAGTAACTCTGTGAAATAGCCCAAGATACCATCTTAAATAACATCTCCAGCTAAAGACAAAAGGGATGTTGAGGTTGGGAAGAGGCTAGTTTGGGAAGGTTTCCAGGGAAAACCACTGTAAACAAGAGTATGGTTGTCATGCAGATTTGTTATTCTTTTTCATTGGGTTTCTAGAAAGTGAGAGTCATCCTTCTCTTCCTGGTATGTAGAGGAGGACATCCTTATGAATGGAAATTTCCCTTGTAAATGTAAATGTCTATTACAAAAGGGTAACATCTACTCAGTCTTCAGAACTTCTCCACTGTCTGCTGTTTCTTAAAAAACAACCAACCCAAAATATGCCCAAGAGGGATCCCTGGGTGGCTCAGCAGTTTAGCGCCTGCTTTCAGCCCTGGGCGTGATCCTGGAGACTTGGGATCGAGTCCCACATCCGGCTCCTGCAGGGAGCCTGCTTTTCCCTCTGCCTGTGTCTCTGCGTCCCTCTCGGTGTGTCTCTCATGAATAAATAAATATTTTTAAAAAATACGCCCAAGAGGCATTTTGGGGGAAATATGTGCTGCTCCCCTTCAGTTAGAACTATACCAAATTCAGTACTAATGACCCTTAACAAGGTCAACAACATCCACAAAAAGACCTTTATACTTAACAAATGGAGGAAAAGAGGCTGCTTGGGAAGAAAGGCAGAATAAAACTTCAAAAATGAGAGAAAATAAAACGATTCCATTGCTTATATTTGAAAGGAAAATAATAGTCAAGAAGCAGTGTGTTTTGAAGGAAAATTGAGGCATGATAAGTATTAGTGCAATCCTTCCAATATATTTATATATTTTTGATGAAAAGAAAGGCAAATCCTAAGGTTAAATTTCCAGTTATGTCTAATGATGCAAAAAGAAACCCCAAAAACAAAACAAAAAACCCCCCAAAACTCACCATGTAATTACATATGCAAAATGGGTAATTTTGCATGCAAACTATAATTTTCTATTGTTTAATTAGAAGGTTAGCTAAGTTACTTTCTCTGCCTGTAGAGTTTTAGGTTCCTTTTTTTTTTTAACCTTTTAAAATGTTCTAAAGTTATTCACCTATATTTGTCTTGATGATTTAAAAACTGATTTTAATTCAGTATTTATCTGTTCCAGGTGGATCCAGGTGTGGTTTTTTTTTTGTTTGTTTTTTGTTTTTTGTTTTTTGTTTTTTGATCCAGGTGTGTTTTTAATAGCCTTTATGAAATAAAAATGCCCTTGACTACAAATTTTTCATGTATGATTTTGTCAAAGAAATAATGAATTACTAAAGACATTGGGAAAATTATACAATATGTTCTCATACACAGGAGTAAAATTTTTAAAAAGAGAACATTGTACATCTGCTCTTTGAAGTATTCTTGGGGAAAAAATATACACACATACACACAAGATGCTTTTGTTTACTTAGCAATTTAGAAGAGTAATCTGATTATCTGTTTAAATTGTAGTAGAAAAACATTTGTGAATGAAATATTTGTTTATGTATAACATTTTCTTTAAGGTTAATATAGTATTTATACTGCCATATTTTTATATGTATTTTATTCAAATGTTCAACCCCAGAGCACCACTTTTTCTTAAAATTATCTTCTAATATTCTAATAGTTTGAAAGAACTAATACTTATTTAAAGGTGGACCTTCCAGTTTACTGGAGCAGTCATTTATAAAATAGCACCCTGTGGACTTAAAAATCAAACACACTTCTTCTTCCAAATTTTTTACTTTCAGGCAAGAATTAGATTCTCCACACAACAACTGTAGCCCATTAAATGCCACCAATTTGCAGGTTTGTATTTTTAAAATGTATTATAGATAAACACACACATATAGAATATTGCCTTATAAAATGTCCACATCATAATGATGTAGGAAAGACGTTAGGGTTCAAAGCCTATGGCCAAGAAAGAATTCTTGAGACGTCTTTGGTGCAAAAAGATGGTTTTATTAAAGCATGGGGACAGGACCTGTGGGCAAAAACAGCTACATTGGGGTTGTGAGGGGTAGTGATTATATGCGTCGAGTTGGGAGGGAGTTAGGGATGGCGTAAGGCCCTAAGAAATTTTGGAAAAATGTTTTCCAGGACCGTAGGATTCCTTAATACCTGTAATCTGTGAATATATTGGTGTGGGAAACAAAGTCATAAGAAAAATTATTTCTACCTATAGCCCATTGACAAGTCCTTGAAACAGGCAGAGTAACATTTCTCTAGGGACTCAATTGCCTTGATGTTGACACTTTGCTGAGGGCAAAAGGTAATCCTAGCCAGACTTCTTTCTCCCCTACCCCTGGATCCTGTAAGCCTACTTTAACATATAAGAATTCCTTTAGACATTTCCTTTATCTCTACACCCCCAGGATTCATTTTGGCAATCATCTTCCAAGCACATGGCCCACCAACATACATCATGACTTAGGTTTTATTAGACAGTAATAAATGACTTTTTCCCAACAATAGCTAGCCCCCTCAAGGTCCTAGAAACTTTCCTTCCAAAATTGACTGAGAGGCTTACTGTATATTTAAACCCCTCCCAACTTGAATAATGGCCCACTATATAATAATATAATCTATAACCTATAATGGGCCACTCATCATGACCTCAGTGTGACTCTTTCTGCCCACAGGTCCTGTCTTCGTGCTTTAATAAAGTCACCTTTTTGCACCAATGATTTCTCAAGAATTCTTTCTTGGCCATTGGCTTTGAACCCTAACATCTTTCCTAAATCATATGGTACCCCAGATGGGATCCCTCTCACTCTTGAGAGCTTTTCTATATTCTCACTTAATAAAATTCTATCGCTTTATTTGCTCTCCTTTGTCTGTGAGATTCATTCTTCAACTCCATGAGAAGAACCAAGCTCTCCCACTTCAGTATTACTTTACACTACAAATGTGATCATTATAAGAATTTTGAGGTAGGGGGATTATCCTGGGTTATCCAGGCTGGCCCAATGAAATCACAAAACTTCTTAAAAATGGAAGTAAGATACAGAAGAGTCAATGTCAGAGTAATGTGATGTGAGAAAATGACTTGGGGATCCCTGGGTATCTCAGTGGTTTGGCACCTGCCTTCGGCCCAGGGAGTGATTCTGGAGACCTGGGATTGAATCCCATGTTAGGCTCCCTGCATGGAGCCTGCTTCTCCCTCTGCCTATCTTTCTCTCATGAATAAATGAATAAAATCTTTAAAAAAAAAAAAAGTGACTGCCAACTTTGAAGATGGAAGATAAAGTTGAGGATTGTGAGCATGAACAGGCAAGTAAATAGATTCTTCCCTAGAGCTTCCAGAAGGAGCATAGTCCTGCAAACACCTTGATTTTGCCCCAGTAAAACCCATTTTGGGCTTCTGGCCTCCAGAACTATAAAATATAATATTTACATAACTTGAAATCTCTTTGCTTTTATAATGTGCTACAGAAAAAATAGCTACATAATATCTGGGGATGTATGGTTGTAGCTTTATATACACATACATACTAAATAGTATATAGTACACTTTGATTTGTATTTATACAGTGTTCTTAGAGAATACTTCTCAATATGGAAGATGATAATCTGACTTACTATTCTATGATGGGACTTTCTCAATTGAAGTCCAGGTCGATTAGGGAGCAAAAATCCTAGAAAGCTGGGAGAAGAAACTATACAATATTGTCATATTGTTTATTTTATATTATTATTATTATTATTATTATTATTATTTAATCAAGCATCTGCCTGTATGCAGGAAAGATTTTTGAGAGAAAGCCATGTTTTCTAAGTTCACACAGTAGAAGGAAACGGACAAGCCAACTACCTATTGGGGTTTACAGGGTGTGTATTAGTGAAATCTTGGACTGACATTTGAGTCCTTTTGAATAAAAAGGAATAGTCATGGATAGATTTCAGAGAGCTTTTAAAAAATAGTGTGCTTGAAAGACTAGATTCTAGCTAATTTCTAGCTGCTTTTTCGAGAATGGTGAATTAGGATGAATGTTTTGCTCTTGAATAATCAGCTTCCGCCCTTAATCAGCTTCTGCTTTTCCATCTGTAAAATAAGAATGATAACATCAATGTCAAAGTTAAATGTGAAGATAAAGTGATAATATAAAATAGGGGTGCCTAGTGCTGCAGTCAGTTAAGTATCAGACTCTTGGTTTGGTTTCAGGTCATGACCTCAGGGTCATGAGATCAGGTACCATGTTGGTCTCCATGCTCAGCACAGAGTCTGCTTGAGAATCTCTCACCTTGTCTTTCTCAAATAATTAAATAAATCTTTAAAGAGAGAGAGAGAAAGAGAAAAATATAAAATAAAATGATTAACCTGATACATAACACACACATCAAAATGTTTGATCCATTTACTTCTGTATCCCGACAGTGCCTACTACTATATTGAGAGACACAATAAAAATGATATATATAGTTAAGAAAAATAAGCCTCAGTTGGCTGACTTTTAAGGTGTATAACTGCTTGAGATTTAATAAAATATTCTAAGAAAGTTGAGCATAAATGATGGTAAGAATTTCAAGTTGAATTCCATCTTTCATTTGAGGAGGTAAGCTGTTCATCTTACCTTTGCCTAAATATACATTTTACTCCGGGAGAATATTTTTTTTCCAGAAATGAGGAACATGAAAAATATCAGATCAAGTTGTCAAAGTCTCATTCAGTTTCAAGCTCTATTACACCCCATTTTTCATAATGGGATAAACCCTCAGAACAGATATAACTGGACTAAAGAACACAATTTTGTGCTTCAAATAATATTCGTGAAAAGCAACATTTGAAAACTGCCTGGGACACCCCATTTATTTTCTACTTAATCATATCTCTCTGAATAAATATATTCAAATTTATAAAATTATAAAAATTTATAAAAATATTTACAGACTACTTCTGGAGGGTACTTGTTTCAATATCTTTTATATTCCATCTTTTATTTCATAACAGGAATTTTTTTAAGTAAAAAATTGTAGCTTATTCTAGAAAGCCACACTGAAGGTCATTTATTTGCTAAGTATTATTCTTCTTCTTTTTTGAGGGGGAGCTAATTCTGTGCATAATTTGTTTCTTTATTTACCCATTTATATGTTAAGTTAACCTTTCAGAGTGTCCTGGATACTTTACAAATTGTTATTATGTTTATATGAAAGAGAAAGAACCATTGAGAAAAGAAAATGAAAGAAACGTATTCATAAATAAATATTTATTAAGGGTATACCACTTATTGCATGCTTTCATGTAAGCTCTTGCCAAATATCATTCAACTAAAATAAAAATTTTTGTCCCTAAGTCCTAAAATTTCAGCAGGGGAAATTGACAATAAAGTTAAGTACAATTAATAAATCAACTATGTTATATTTTTAAAAATTGGAATGAAAAAATAAAAAGAGCAGGTGAGGAATATAGGATTTTATTCTTGCAGACTGATACAATAAAAAAATTAAAAGTTGAATGTACTTATCAACTTATCCCCAGAAGCCTTTCACATATATTATCCGTTTCTGATCTCCAAAAACTCCCCAGTAGATATCCTTACCAATAAGGATCTTTGAATTGAAAGTTCAAAAATTGAATTAAAGTAACTTGGCCCAGGACAGTCAGCCTGCCATCAATCAAAGTGTCTTTTTGTTTGGATGAAATGAGGTTTTGTTACACATTTTGTTGTTGATTTATGTTGATTATTGGAAGCTTAATGCAAATGAAGGGATGGAAAATGATGTCTTTTGAATACTCTTTTTCTATATCTTTATGCTATGAATCTCACCATCCTGGCAAAGGGAATCAAGAAAACATTTTCAGTTGCATCTACAGCTAGAACTAAGTCCTCAATCACTCAGATGTGTCCACGTGAGACTTCTCCCCTGAAAGGAACAGCATGAATAAAGAAAGAAACTCAGGACAGGATTTTCTTTCTCTCCTTTTTTTTTTTTTTTTTTTTTTTCAGATGTGAGCAATGATGTTAGCTTTTGAGTCTGCTGCAGCACAGGTTCCTAATGGTTACCAAGTTTCAGAATACTATCTGTCTAGTGACGGTAGCTACTGCCTGCCATCTAATGAACACCTGTTTTACGCTCCATAAAAGCAGAGGTAACATTTTATCCCCAGGTGAGTTCTTGCTGAGTGCTTCTGGTGAGGTATCTGGAAGGGAAACAGAATCAGAATTTCTCTGTTCCTCTAAACAAATCTGCAGGTTCCCTACAATCATTAATGACTTCTTTTTCCACTTAAAGTAGATAGAGTGCTTTTGATTATTTAGTAATCAAGAACTGATACAACATATTTAGAGTAAGAAAACTCCTACTCTTTCCCTTGTATGAAAGTGGTCCCCCCCCCCCCCGCCCCCATTGAGATCCCCACTTGAGGGTGTGAGTGAGAGAATCTAAATTTACGGTATTTGATCCCATCTCCAAATGGAAACTGTCCGCTTTGAATCTGCTCCTTCGCATTACACATTATCTCTCTAGGTCACCCTTGTTTCCACCAAGGTACCCACCCAGCTCACATCTCAGTCTTTTCAGTGACCTTTCCCCTGGTCTCCAGGAAAGGAAGAGAAAGTATACATTTTACCACTCAGTATGCTTCTCACTACATTCAAGATTATTAATGGTTTTGTCACAGGGCCACTTCCATATGAGGCACTTTTAGGATCCTTAGTATGATGGTTCCATCTTCTTTCTTTTAATCTCCAGTCTCTGAATTATATTACATAGAAATGAGCATCATTTCTTCTGTAGTTATTCATGGTGAACTTATTTTGTGATTTTTTAAAAGATTTTATGTTATTTAACATTTTAACAATGTTTAACAATTTTAACAATGTTTACTATATGCCAGAGCTGTGTTTTTTCTAAGGACCTTATTAATATCAACTTATTTAAAATTTATACAACTATAATGAGTTAGGTAATATTTTATCCCATTTTCCAAATATCTACATTGAGATGAAAGAAAGGTAACTTACCCAAATCCCACAGACAGTACATGGAGAAGCCATGATCAGAACCAGAGTATGGCCTGGAGTCTATATTTCTCTTAACTATATCACCATTTCCCTCCTTCATCTCATTAATAGTCTCTAAAAAATGAAATAATTTAGCCTCATTCTGGTTTTACTGCAAAAATTATTTCTATTGCATTTTCCCACATTTATCTTTATTACTTAGGAAATGTAAAGACCAAACTCTTTCTGTGATTCTCAATTTTATTCTCTTCTCCATCCCAAAAGTAACATTTCCCCAAATACGGTAATTATTCTCAAAAGTCATCTGAAATCCTCGAGAGTTATAAGATTCTCAAGATTCTCACTTGTTCTGAGTTCATGTCTTGTAACGGAGGCTTATCCCACACTCTAATAAGAAAGTACAGGACCTGAGAGAAATAAGCACCTTATTTTTTAATCTCTTAAGGCAGATACTCGTTTATTGGGGAAACAGTGCATTAATTCATAAATAGTGCCACTCATCCACTCATATAATGGATTTTTTAGTTTGGCCATTTACTTTAACTCTGATTAATCTAGCTCAAACTCCACTTTGGTCATTTATGTTGGGGAGTTAGGATGCTGCAGAGAATTAAGAGCGACGATATGTTTTTTTGTTGTTGTTTTGAGCCCAGGTATGTTTTAGTGTCTTCTAAGATTAATTTTTTTAATTTTTATTTATTTATGATAGTCACAGAGAGAGAGAGAGAGAGGCAGAGACACAGGCAGAGACAGAAGCAGGCTCCATGCACCGGGAGCCCGACATGGGATTCGATCTCAGGTCTCCAGGATCGCGCCCTGGGCCAAAGGCAGGCGCTAAACCGCTGTGCCACCCAGGGATCCCCTAGTGTCTTCTAAATAAGGAAGATATCACTCGAAGCAGCTCAGGTCTGTACATAGGATTTAATCTTCTTATACAAAATTCTCACTGCCCATATTAGTAGGTTCTTTTCTCAGCCCAACTTCCAAATGTATTATTTCAGTGCTGGAGATTGATTCCCTATCAGCTCATGCTATCTCGGTTTGCCACATTAAAAGAACACCACACTCAATTTTGAGTATAAAACTATAATATATATCTAGTAGAGTATATACTATATTTATATAATTCTAATATGCTACTAATAATTATATACTAATATAACAGTACATTATCAATTATTAGAATATATAATTATGTATATCTTTATAATTAATATAATTTTGATTTCTAGTACAAAACAGAATAGGAATCCTCCCTGAAAGAAATTAGTCAGCAGTTATTGAATCTTACAGTTTACTTTGTGTTTTGTTAATTGATGCTGATCAAAGTGAGGGTCCTGCCTTGTGACAGAGACTTAGAGGAGGTAAGGCCCCTAACTTGATGATTAGGCTTCACAGAGACAGTGCCTATGTCCTTAAAAAACCAAAAACAAAAAAACCCTCAGTTGTAAAACTGCCAAAAGGCTGGGAGAAGATTTACATTTCAAAGGGGCAGAGGAAAAGATTGCAATGGAGAGTTTTTGGGTTTTTTTGTTTGTTTGTTTTTAAAGTAAGTGCTCTAAGACAAGGGAGGTCAGGGGCCTGTAACCGGAAGGAAATCTGTCTAAAATTCAGTCAAGCTGAGGGGACTGTTAAGGCCATTTTATTCAATATAATGTGGAAAGCCAGCAAGTCACTTATATCTCTTCACACAGAAAACCTAGGAACCTCAA
The DNA here is from genome assembly GCF_011100685.1 of Canis lupus familiaris. NCBI lineage: Eukaryota > Metazoa > Chordata > Mammalia > Carnivora > Canidae > Canis > Canis lupus. The sequence goes on from NC_049225.1 coordinate 80,730,216, forward strand.
AGTGAGGAATTAATGTCTTAGGAAGAGAGAACAGAGGCACTTGAGCTTCGTGTCAAACTGGCTGGCTTTTAGGACGCCATGGCTAATTGCTGAGGCAATCCTCTCTCTTGGCTTCTCTTTTGCTCCCTACCTCCTGAGTCCTGTGAGGAAGCCTGAGAAATCTCTAACAAGAAATAAATAAATAGATCATTAAAATAACTGTGAGATAATGAGCGCTTAGAGCAATTTCCAAATTGTTGTCACTGTAACAGAGTGAAATAAAAGCCAGGAAGAAAAGGGTTTGCTCTAGTTCAGTGAAGTGACTGTAGGAACAGAATGAGGATGTTAGAGGAGCAGAGTGCTGGGCAATGAGAAGGATGGAGGACACAGTGGACTCGGAAGCCACAATACCACTGACAATGATCTGAGCAGCAAGGCAAGTAGATGCTCTCAGGAGCAGAGAGAAGAAGAAGAAGAAGAAGAAGAAGAAGAAGAAGAAGAAGAAGAAGAAGAAGAAAACAAACAAACAAAAAAAGCTAATATAGAATTTGCTGGCATGTCAGTGGATTGAATCCACAAGTGATCTCAGAAGTTGAAGAGGCCATTTATGTTATTAAGGACCTGGTCTCCAGGAAAGGAAGAGAACCTTTAATGGTGGTCCTTAAAAACTTAGACAGCATTTGAATCACCCTATGATCCTTACTACAGCCAAACCAGTTCATTTCAGAGAAATCTCTCAAATATATGACCTATTCATCATAAATCAGAGATGTTGAGAATTGATCATCTTTTTACTGTTTTAATGCATTTCACAAAGAATCACAATAATATATATATATATATATATATATATATATACATAATAACTTTAAATAGTCAAATAAGCTACTCTGATTATTACATAGTCTTTGAATGTCTTAGGAACAGAAACATTAAATTGCATGTATTTTAAGCCACAATGAAAAGAAAAGGATATGCGTAATGCTAAACTGCATGATATTCCCAATAAATCTTGGCTTTTAGGAGAAGTAATTACTAATGCTCTTCTGAACTTTTGGTACTTGCTATTAACCCAGTAGGAAATTTTAAATTGTAACTTACCCTGAAGTCAACCACTCATAGAAATGAATGGAGTCCTCCTTCTAATAGGAATAATCACATTGTTCTATTCCTTCTTTTGAGCTAAAGGGGCTGAACATCTTATATAAATAGCATGTGTATTGTTTTCATTTAAGTATCCTTTTTTTTTGCTATATTATTTCATTTAAACCAGTGTAAAGTAAAAGAAAAAGTAGTGGGCATGCTGTTTTCATTTTAATTGTTATTTTGTACTCATTCTACAGGTAGACTAAGTATAATATGGATCAACAAGATAGGTATTTGTAATCTTTTTATTCACAACATTCATAAAAAATATAAAAGTTCATATCTTTTAAAATAATACCCACTGGCTAGTCATTGCAGCTTCTCACTAAGATCATTTTATAGAGTTTAACAATTGAATACTTTAGAGAAGGACAACTATACCAGTCCACTTTTGGAGGGGAGACATTTTCAAGAATACATTTATATCACTTTCTGAATGGATACTAGGAAGAAAACAAAAAAAACCTATAATTTGGGGAAAACTGTATTTAGGATTTCAGAAAATAGCCAATGATTTCTGATTTAAGAAAAAAATGCTTGTAAAATCTCACTGAGATTTGCGTGCATATGTTAGCACACATCTGAATGATTGCACTTCTGGTTCCCAAACCAGCATGTGATCTTCCAAAAAACATTGTTATATGTCTCATTACATTAATTTATTTTTAAAAGATTTTATTTATTCATTCATGAGAAATACACACACACACAGAGGGGCAGAGACACAGGCAGAGGGAGAAGCAGGCTCCACGCAGGGAGCCCGATATGGGACTCAATTCGGGTCTCCAGAATCACGTCGTGGGCTGAAGGCAGCACTAAACCGCTGCGCCACCCGGGCTGCCCTAATTACATTAATTTATAAAGTAACTAAGGTTGAAGATATTCTCTGGCGCAGTCTAAAATTAAGTTTTGGTGTGGGCATGTGATTGACGGATGTGGAATCAACTGTTGTTACAGGAAAGAAGCACAGGATCAAGGCTCAGGGGAGTTGCCAGTTCATAATTTGAAAATTATAATGTAGAATTTAGCATTGGAAAGGATCTTGCACGTCAGCAACTTATTTGAAATAAATAGGCCCAAGGGAGTTTTTATTTATCTCCATATCTCATTTTCCACCCCTTTGTTCATAGGGATACACACAGGGACAGCAAAAATCTTTCTCAAAGAGTTTTGTATTTAAAGTTCATGTCAATTTCTGATGTATGTATGATAATACAATACAATTTGTCTTTTATACTCAAATGGGAGACATTTCTCTGAAAGCATATACTATGCCATAAAAAGAAAAAAGCTTACATGGAAATGCCAATTTCTTCCCTTTTCTTTCATCCTTATTTAATCAATACTGTGAAATATGTTTTACAGCAACTCTGGGAAAACATCCCCATGTTTCATAGGTACTTGTAAGGAAGTAATAAATTTGCTTAGTGCAATAGAAGACATCCTGTGAGAGCTCAATAAATACTTGTTGACTTGCTGACTAAAATGAAATACACCCTTTCTCATGAGAATGCAATTGCTAAACAGATATTGAAAACATTCTAATTGAAATAATTCTAAAAATCTTTTGAATTGGTCAAATTCCACTTTATAGGCAGGAACCTTCATCAAAGACTTATAGCAGTCAAATTAAATAACCTGTAAAATATATCAAAAAGACTACACTACAGGGTGGAAATAGAATAGAGTGGGCTTTATTCCAACTATTGCATTATTAAATAAAATACTAGTTTTCAAATTTATCTTTTTTTAAGGATTTTATTTATTTATTCATGAGAGACACACAGAGAGAGAGAGGCAGAGACACAGGCAAAGGGAGACACAGGCACCACGCAGGGAGCCCGACGTGGGACTCGATCCTGGGTCTCCAGGGTCACGCCCTGGGCTGAAGGTGGCACTAAATCGCTGAGCCACCCGGGCTACCCTAGTTTTCAAATTTATACTCTATAATATAAAGTGGGAATACAGGATTGACCGGAACATTTTTACTCCTACTTATGTGATTTTCTTCATCCATTTTATAACAATTAAAACTCGTGTTGAAAATAAGATGCCAGAGGTGCCAGCATCTGCCTTTGACTCAGGTCATGATGCTGGAGTTCTGGAATCAAGCCCCACATAGAGATGCCTGCTCAGAGGGAGCCTGCTTCTTCCTCTGCCCCTTAGCCCTGCTCATTCTCTCTGTCTCTCTTTGTCTCAAATAAATAAATCCTTAAAAAAACATTATACCAAAATTTGCAACATTAAAATAACTTTTAATACCATTCTGAATCACCAAATGAAAGTAAAAGAATATGCATTCTTTTGCAAAGCTATGAAATAGTGAAGCATATGCAATGAACACTAGTACTTTTGAAATTTTAAGTCTGCTTTATTGAGGTATAATTTACATGTAAACCACATCCATTTTAAGTGTATCCTTTTAAAGAATTTGATAAATGCACATACCATGGTTTTCACCACCCTAATTAAAATAGAAAGCATTTTTTTAACTTCTAAAAGTGTCCTTATGCTCTTTTTCCCTAGTCCCAGGTAATAACTGATAGGCTTTCTGACACAGTAGATTAATTTCTTCTTCAACAGTATCACATAAATGTCATTGAACATTACATGCTTTTGTCCCTGGCTTGTTTTGCCCCACATACTATATAGTCTTAAATGTTTTTCAATTTATCAGCAGTTCACTATTTTCTATTGCTGATTAGTATTCCAATGTATTGGATTTATTACAATGTGTCTGTCCATTATTAACCTATTGATTAGCATTTGGGTTATTACCAAGTTTTAGCTAACATGAAGAATGCTACTATGAACTTTGATGTGAGTATTTGTGTGCATATGTGTTTCCATTTAGTTAGGACATATATGTGAGAGTTAAATTGCTAAATCGTGTAGTAAGCATATGTTTAATTTTATGCTTTTTTTTTTCATTTTTAAATTCTTAGGTGACCTGAATTTTATTACAGTCTTTGCTATAGCTGTTACTAACTATATTTTGGCATCAATAGCTAAGACTTAAACTGTGTTTAAGTAGCAAATAGATTCATCCACTTAATATTTTGTGTCTCTGGGATATTGGAAATAATAATAAAGTGTGGGGCCCTTAAATATTGCTGGCAGTGGACTAAGGACTGTCTTCCTTGTAATGTGGAATGACAAAAATTATTCCTATATATCCTATCATTCAGAGGACTTTCAAAGTCTCAGGATACTGGGAACCTGAAAAGTCTCAGGATGCTGGGATCCTTCACACTAGAATAATTTGGGGGCAGAGATATATGTTTACTTAATTTTAAGGGTTTATGAGTAGCTTAGAAGTATATGACATTTAATGCAGTTGAGGAAATTTCCTACTCTGGAGACTCAAATTTGCCATTGAGAGCTCTAACATTGTGTTATCAGTGCACCTGCTGTGAAACCAAGAGGTTATCAACAGAACACTAAAGCTGATCAACACACCACACTGAGGGATCCCTGGGTGGCTCAGCGGTTTAACGCCTGCCTTTGACCCAGGGCGTGATCCTGGAGTCCCAGGATCGAGTCCCACATCAGGCTCCCTGCATGGAGCCTGCTTCTCCCTCTGCCTGTGTCTCTGCCTCTCTCTCTCTCAGTCTGTGTCTCTCATGAATAAATAAAATAAAATTAAAAAAAAAAAAAAAACACACCACACTGAAATGAAAACAGGAGATGAGCTAAGAACATCAAAGACCTATTTTTCTTCACCACAATGGGCTTTTCAGCAAGCATGCATGATGGAATAAATGGGTAATATGTGAATACACACACCACCACATATATAACACACACTGGGCCACACACTTATTGTAACAGTGGTATGGAATTCTAGGCAAAGAATTCTTAGAAATTGTTTACAGCATCTTAACTTTAAAAGCTAATGCCTTTAATTTTAAAAGGAAAAATACGTCAACTATTATGGGTAGGTAGGTGAACTTAAACACTGTATTTATTATGTTGGTGCCAATTCTGGGTATATAAATGAAGCATTTTTATATTCTTATTTTTTTATTGAAAGAAATAATGTCCCCAAGAAGGGGTCAATTCTAATTTGAATATCTTGCTCTCTATAAAAATATACAGTTTATTTTAAATAATAGTGATTAATCTGAATATTTCATATATGTTTAGATTGATATTACATTGTACTTAAATACATTTGAATTGAAAGATGCTAAAGGCTCATGGTTGTTTATCTAGTACCAATAATAAGCAAAAATGATGGATTAATTGCAACTATATGAAACATACCCTGTAAAATATAATTCAGAATATTCAAGCATGACATGATAATATTAACAGGAAGACTTCCAGCAGAAACAGTTAATTAGCACTGAATCATGATGTTACTATCTTTGCGCATGATTCTTTAGTTGTGAACTGTCAATAGTCTCTATGTAAATGATGAATAAAGTGTGATATCTTGACACATTTTTAGCTTAATCAAGAATGCAACTGTTCTTATCTTTACCATTAGTGAAGCAGCGGAAAAATGTTTTCAGCTATATTGTAAAATATACCTGTTAGTTCATTATTGATTAAGGTTAGATTTATGTGTCATTTAAAGTCTAGGTTATACCATCCAAGAGGGAATTCTGAGACATTAGCAAGAACTATTTTTATTTAATTTTAAAGAATACCCATATGTTAATTTAAATGAATGAGAATGGCCAAGTGTGAAAATGTTGAGTGAAACACATTTTTAAATTTTATCTACTGTTTTATTTCTGGTAGAAACCAATATTAATATTGTCAATTTCATGTGAAATTATTTAACAGTTCAATATTAAGAACCACAAGCAAAATATATAAATATATTAATGACTTTTCCTATTTGTCTTTTATTTTTTTCTATACCTGGTAATTAGCCTAAGTTTAGTTCTTTTTTTTTTGTTTTTGTTTTTAATTTAGTTCTAAAATATATAAAACAGTCTTGGGCATTTTGCAATATCTCAATTAGCTAGTTCACTCTATCTTCCTAAAAGCAGAGCCAATGTTTTCTTTTTTGTAGGAGTAGTTTACATGCATACTCACTTGGATATCATAAAATGTATAAACAAAGAGGTTAAAATGTAATTGATTATAATAGGAATATATGCAATTTTGTTTTTTCAAATATATTTATGTGGATAACATAAAACACAGATTGATCTAATTAATCTCAAAGTTTCATACAATCCAAATATTTACTTTAGTTAGCAAAAACTAGCCAAATTAGTAATACCCTTATTTTCCTTCAAATATTTTTATCTATTTTCTATACCAATAACAAATTCAGACATACATAAACACAGTTTCGCACACATAATATATATTATTTCCCACGGGACATGATATGGGGCATCAACTGATCAACTCTAATACCCATCAAATAATTTTCTGAAATTATGTTTGCATATGCACATGTATGTTTATGTGTATGTGTAGGAGTGTGAGAAGTTGAAATGGGATAATTAACTTGATAGAGCAAACTAAATTTAATCAAAATTTAGCCTCAAAATGTGTTTAAAAATATATCCTATATAAATATTATTAAAGAATTTATATATTGGTTCAGACAGAACAATTAAAATCATTCTGTATAACTGATTTTGCATGTTTATTTATATAAATACATTACACAGTTTTATAATTTGCCTCAAATAGCTCATTATATGCTCTTTTTTAAAAGATAAGAAATACAGAATAAAGGATATAATCCATTCAACCAAAATTTCCTGAGATATCCTAAAAATAAATATTATACAGTATGATTCTCAAAGATCTAACAGATATTTGAAGAGACAGATATTAAAGAATGTATTGAATAAGAATACGAGTATTAGGAAACATTCTAGATTATCAATTCTCATTTTCTTGGTAATTACTAACCCATCCATCAGAGGCTCCAAATCCTCTGTGGGAGGGATGGTTCACAGAAAAAACTGGTTTAATGTTTTTCCTGCCATTCCATCAGAATGGTGATGCAGTAAGAAATCCAATTGTTATATATATGTATATGTGTGTGTGCGCGCACGTCTGCACACACATGTTATATAAGCTTACTTCTTGCGATTCTAAATTTGAAATCAGGGTTCCACTCCCAATTCATGTGGAGACTTGGCACATCACAGACAAAAATTTCTAGGATCACATATATACACAAAGAGCATATTAACATCTAGAATTACAACTAATAACTTTTGATGTAACAGTCAAGGGCCTTTTTGATAGCAGATGTATTGTAATAAGGTCATTATAAGTTATAGCCATTGTGGAGAGACCAGTGAACCACTTTGGGACTGAGTTTACAATGTTGTGAGCTAATGAATCATGTTTTAAAAATCCCTGAATAAGTACAGTGTGACTTGAAAAGAAAAAGAGAAAGGAAAGGAAAGAAAAAAAGAAAGAAAAAAAGAAAGGAAAGAAGAAAGAAAGAAAGAAAGAAAGAAAGAAAGAAGAAAGAAAAGAAAGAAAAGAAAAAACAAAGAAGCACGCCAATCGCAACGAAAACCCCTACCCCCCTACATCTCCCCTCCGCTCACGAACCCTTCCCGCCCGCCCACACTCACAAGCCACCCCCCCCACTCCCCCCCCTCCACTCCGCTCCTCCTCCGCCCCCCCCGCCCGCGCCCTCCCTCCCCTCCTCCCTTCGTCCACTCCACCCTACCCCCACCCTCTCACTCCCCCCTTCTCCTCGTCCTGAACCCACTGGCTTTAACAGTACCGTGCAAGAAAAAGCAAATTGTTTAGATTTGTTAGTACGAACACATTTTCTGGTTATCTTGGAAAATTATCTGAAGGCCCAGAATTAGTTTTCTAAGACCCCAACTTTGGAGTCCGAATTTTACAGTTGAGTAAAAATCTCCCTAGAAGTATAGGGCACAGCTCAAGCTCAAGCATGACAAGTGCACATGCAATTTATAAATCTAGACTGGTTCTTTTGTGTATTCAAGCTAACGATCTATGTGATGTAATAATGCTGGCATCCTTTCTCCAGCTATGTCACAACACAATATTTCAAGAGCAATATTACAACACGAATGGGCCATGGCATTTCACCAGGAACATATGTCTATTAATCATCTGTAGCATAGACAACTGTGAAAGTAGACTATGCTTTAGAGAAGAAGACTAAACTCTGTAGAAGAGTAAACAGTTCAAAGAGATGCGTGTCCAGCCTTTGGTTAGTCGGGAAAATGATGGGTTTGAATTCTAAGTTATCTGTTGTATGTCAAGGAAAGAACATTTCCCTCTTTTTTTTTTAGAGTTCATGGTAAGTGAGGCCCATTAAGGAGCCCCTAGTTCTGCGGAGATCGGAGATAAGGAAAACTGCACTGAGTAGGGACAAGGCTTAGGAGCCCTGGAAATCAGACAAGTAGAATTGTTTGGTGCCATTCCGGCCAGGCAAACACGTGTGATCAATCAGCACCCATCTCCATTCCCCAGCCAGGTATGCACAGTCTAGAAGAGAAGAGAGAGGAACAAGAAATTTCATCTTGTGACTACACTAGATAGGTACTGCTCACATAGTAGCTTTCTACATGGTCTAATCAACCACTGTGGAAATACATCAGCGGGGAACATCTTGTTTGTTAAGTCCAGAGACTAGATGCAGAATAATGTCTCAGAAGAGAAATTGTGTATGGCTAGAATAACGGTTGGAGAACCAGATGACTATATGCAATATCTAAAAACCAAACTAGTCAGCTTTTCAAGCATTTTCCTGTTGTTCACCTACTAGTACTTGCTATGGAGCTCATATGTTTTGGGGAGTGGTTACATCTGTGCTAAGGGAAATCTCAGTGAGAAAGAAAATAACATAAATATAGAAAATTGTAGATATTTAGCCAATATCTAAATCCATTCTTCAAACACTTGGGGACCAGAAGGAGAATAATACCTTCCTACCATGCTGGTGCTTTGCAGATAAGCACTACTGTTTGGAAAGATACATTAAGATTCTCTACAGAAGGAAGACACAATAAAAAGTAATTAAACTTTATTTATTAGATAGGGTTGTTTTGAGGGACTGTGTCTAGCATAAGACATTGTTATTTTAATACTTTCCCATTGGCTCCTTCTTCTCCCTCTTCCATGGAGACATTTAGTTTCCTGTGTGCACAGTTCACAAAGTAAATGGGCAGAAGGCAAATACAACTTTGATGCCAAACACAGCCTTATGTAACATTTTCACATGGCAGGAGAAAATTCACGGAAAACATACTGCTCAAACACTAGACAGGAGAAACATATTCCCAGACAGAAAATAGATGTCTGCCTGGGCAGGATAGGAGAGAGGGGAGAGAAAAGGCTATGAAATTTGAAAGTAGAGAAAACCTTTCCTTTCTCAAGCAGTGGAAAAGAAAATAGAAGGCAATGAGATAAATCTAGACACAAAGAGCCATTTTAAAATATTTTCCGTATACAAAGTACAGACTTGATGAAACAGGAAATCTTCTGAACCTGAATTATGTGAGCATAAGAAATTCTTAGGTGTTAAGAAGAAAGAAAGCAACCTTTTGGCTAGTGAATTGCAAGAAAGGTTTTAGAAAGTAATAGAACCTGAAATGGGTGAGTAACCAACATTTTGGATTGGTAGAAAAAAGGTCACAGCCGTCTCTACAGGAATGAATTTATGATTTTATATTTTTTAAGGAGAATAGGCATAAAATGTAAAAGATAAATAAATACTCTTGGATGCTTTGGGAAGAACATTTACCTTGAATATAGCAGTCCTGAAAATGGACAACCTGGACTCTGGATTTGGTAAGCATGGGTGAATTTCTGGATACAGCTATGTCTTTGGGAAAGTCATTAAACATTTTAAATCTTCTCCTTTCTCATTTATATAATGGAAGTAATAATCATAGCTACTAACTAAAGTGTAGAATAACACTAGGAATAGCTTTCAAATTTCTAATAGATAATAAGCAACCAACACACTATAATTTATTTTTAATTTTTTATTACAAAAATTCCTGGATTTTTAGTTTAACATTAATCTATTGGCAATAAGGAATAATAAAAAGGTTTTCAATCAAGCAAATAAAATTACCAACTTTCTCTCAGGTAAAATAATTTCTTAGCTCTAATAAGCAATGGAAATTTAGTATAGAATGGATGATATATAGTGAGAAATATCACTTTCTGGCTTTAGAAACATGAATTGCACATTGTTTATATTACCAAATTATCAGATTAATACCCTGATTATGAATGTAGAAAAAACTATGGAAATATTGATGAAAGATACTTGCTATCTCATAATGGGGAAATTGCCATTTGTTTTTTAAATGTATTTTCTAGGGGCACCTGGGTGGCACAGTCGATTATGCATCTGATTCTTGGTTTTGGCTCAGGTCATGATCTCAAGGTTATATTTTAGGGTTGTGAGATCGAGCCCCAAGCAATGTTCACGCTCCATATGGAGTCTGCTTAGGACACTCCTTCCCACTCCCTCTCCCTCTTCCCACCCCCATGTGTACTCCCTCTATCTCTAAAATAATTAAGTAAATATTTAAAATGTATTTTCTAAATAAAGCTTCTGAATAGCTTAAAGTTTTGATGAATATATTATATATAAATTTTGTCATTTTATTTTATAATTATACAAAATTAGGTAACCTGTGTTTAAGATATTAAGTTAATATTACTTAGTTCTGAAAATTAAAATACCTTTACTTTGTACCAGAAACATGTTGAATGACCATATAATGAATATCAGATATGCAAATTTACCTTGAAATTGTGAAATTTACTTTTTAATGATTCATTCTTTAGGGTGACAGTGTAGGGGTGCCTGGCTGGCTCAATTGGAAGAGCATGTGACTCTTGATCTTGGGTGTAGCCCCATGTTAAGTGTAGAGATTACTAAAAAAAATAAATAAACTTAATAAGTACATAAAATTAGAAATTCATCTTATCTTTCTGTATATAATTATATATAAAGCAATCATGGATAATAAAACATCTTAAGCAGTTAATCTAGAATGAATTTCACTGTATCTTTTGTGAATGACATACAATTGTTTATATGTTTTTTGATACTTTTTATTTTTATCTATCAAAACTTTTGAAATTGACAAATGAAAAATTTGTCCATTAAAGTTTACTGTGGATAATTTTACCATCTTTACAGTACAGTGTAAAATCTGAAATGTTAAAATCTGAGTCATTTTAATTCAATTTGAGATTGAAATAAATATTGCCGAAATAGGAATATATTCATAAAAAAAGGATAACATACCACAGAAAACTGAAATTTGAAGTTATTTATTTATTTGTTTATTTGGCAGGGGGGAATACCACTAATTTATTATAAAAGAGAGACATGGAGATTATCTACATGATGAAAGATTTCACTGTTTCAGTGGAATACTCAGCTTCATGTATGCTCTTTCAATAATGATTTATTTCAGTCTACATACTTTCTGAGAATGTCACCACTACTTATCTCTAAATAAGTAATATTCCCTTGTCATCTAGAATTGCTTTGGTGCCTCCATATTTTGGGAGAAGTACTTTATTTCTAACTTTGATGCTAACTGGTTGAATCTCTTCCTCTTTTCTCTTAAAGCCCAATCCAACAGCTACTACTGTTGCTTGCAATACTTTTCCTTGAGATTTTTCTAGAAGCATAATCCCTTCTTTGGCTACAGTAGAGGCTATACTCTTTGCAACTAAAACTCGGTCAAACAGGGGAAGAAACCTTCTAAACACATGTCCTGCTATGATTCCAGCCACTACATTTCATACTCTGAAGACCCACAGTCTGATCCTTGGGCTGCGTGATCTTGAAGCTTTTTCATATAGAATGATGTTAGATAGCATAAATTGGAGTTTTGTTGACCATTGCAGAAATTACAGATAGCAAATTAAAAGCAAGTTGATTAAAAGAGTTAAATATAAATATTGTTAAAGAAAATATAGGTATTGACTAACATTAAATAGGATGGAGTTATCTGTAAATGACACATGGATAGTTTGTAAAATAGTACATACTATTTGTTCTAAATTATTTCATTTATATGAAGTTCAAATTTTCATAAATCTAATCTACAATTCAGAAGTCAGGGTTATTAAGCTACTCTTTGATACTAGTTTTGGATCTTTGCGAAAGGTATTTTTCTTTTATCAGTTGACTCTATTGTGAGATTTTAGTACAGGATGGTGGCACCAGAGGAAGACTGGAAAGCAGGAAGAAGGAGAAATTATTTGCTCCAATTTTTTTCTTTGCTTTCCTAACAGACTTACCATAGAAATGGCTCTTTACCCGAGCAGTGATTGAATAACCACTTGAATAACCTCAGGTTATTTTTCTGGCACTTCCAGAAATCGCATCATTACGTTGTGTATGCATGTGATTATGGAGTCCAACACATCCCAAGATCTGCATTCAACAAGCTGGAGACCTGGGAAAACCTATTGGGCTATTTCCAGTATGAGTCTAAAACTCAGAAATGAGTCCAAAGGCCTAAGAGAGACTCAGAAATGAGTCTAAAACTCAGAAATGAAAAAAAAATAAAAAATAAAACTCAGAAATGAGTCCAAAGGCCTAAGAGAGACTCAGAAATGAGTCTAAAACTCAGAAATGAGTCCAAAGGCCTAAGAGAGACTCAGAAATGAGTCTAAAACTCAGAAATGAGTCCAAAGGCCTAAGACTCAGAATTGTAGTTCCAGTTCAAAAGCCTATAGACTAGACACCCAGGAAAAATTGGTGTTTCAGTTTGAGTCAGAATGCAAGAAAAGACCAATGCTTCATCTCAAGGCAGTCAGACAGGGGTTCCCTCTCATTCAGCTTTTTTGTTCTATTCAGATATTTAATTAATTCTATGAGTCCCTCCCACACTAGGAAAGGCAATCCAATTTACTCAACTTACCATGTAAACCTTAAACACATTAAAAAACATCCTCACAAAAACATCCAAAAATTATTGAAGTAAATATCTGGCATACTAAAGTTGGCATATACAATTAAGCACTATATCCGTTCTTCAAGTTGTAGATACTAACAACCGAAAGCTTTCTTCTTTGTTACTCCAAGCAGTAACTTCTTCCCGAAGTTACTACTTCATTGTTCTCTCATATCCCTGTTACATGTCCATTTCTCTAATAACTCATTAAATCCACATATTAACCTCTCTGTTTTGACATACCTAACTCAGATTTTGCTTTCCGGATGGGGCCTGGCTCGCTCAGCATAGGTTCAAAGAGTGGTCCCAGAAAACGACCCTTAAAAATGAGATTTAGGAATTCATTTCCAGGTATACTTGGACTTGATATCAGTAACAGCCAATGAGAAATGGGATATTAGCAACTAGTGACATATGGTAGCATTATGAATAATTAATTATGAGGCAAGAGTCTGGATGATCCAAGTACTGATGCACCTGCCTATTATGGTAAGAATAATGAGGACCAGGGCTGTGGGCCAACAGGATGGCTTTTTCTGACCCTTCTGGAAAGCTTAGAAGTCAATACAGTGGCTGTCTGGAGGACTGTAATTGGGAAACAATATCATGAGAGTTGTTCAGATTTTTATATAGTTCATTTCCTTAATCCGATTAGCAGATAAAAATATTCATGCCCTTTGTGAAAATGTATCAAGGAGTAAAATTGCTTATGCTCTTTTCTTTATGTGTTTCATATTTCAATAACATTTCCAAAAAAAAATAAGATGTAAGACTGAAATGAAGAGGGATGAAAAAGCTGACAATTTGAGTATAAAGAAGAATCATGACAGTAATGGTTTATAGCAACCTGAATTAACTAAAAAATTACATGAAACCATAAGAAGAAAGAGAAAATGTGGAGAAGGGTTATTTTTGTAGTGATAGGCCTGTTTACAAATGGACAATTGGTGGCCTTTTAAAATCACCATTTTTTAAAGATTTAGGCAAAGATAATCTAGAGCTATTAAAAATCATTGTGTGAATGAATGTTAAGGAACAGATTGTTTACATGGTCTCAAGAAATAATCCCATAGTTTACTTCTTAATTACAAATGAAAAATATACCCTCATAATAATGAAATCTATCAGTCTCCTCCTTAACTAAACATTACATTTTCCCATCACCAATGTGGGGCCATCTGCTATGCATGGTGTATGCAAGTGTTAAACAGCATCACCCATTTAATGCTCTTTCCAGAAATTATTGACTGAATTGAGTCAAAAGGAAATAGATCGACTCACAATGCAGGACACTATTCTCAGAGTACCTACTGCTCGGTACTTTTCAAAAGTTTGCTGTCATGAAGAACAGAGGCAGCAATGTAAATGAGGTAGGTTGGTGGAGATAAATGAGACTTCACAGAAACATGCAATGAATGAACCTAGACTAATAAATTAGAAGAATGAAGGGAATTGCAGAGCCAGCCAAGGAAAACTAGGAGGATATTTTGTTTGGTTATATTATAACATCACTTGATTTTCATAGGTAATTTATAGATTACATAGAAGCTAATGGCCTTCATCCTGAGACCTATATGGTGACAGACTCAGGGGTAGAAGGTCCTCACATCCGCAGTTATTTGGGAAAAGGAGAGATAGAAGAGGGACAAGTGTGGCAAGATAATTAACATTTTATGTATCTGTTTGAAGCCAAATGGATGGGCGTTTGCATAGGCATTTACTATGCATTTGAAATTTAATAAAATAAAAATAAATTATTTAATTAAAAGTACACACACACACATACACACACTTATTTTTTCCCTTCAGAGCTTTTTCATTTCAGGTGTAGTAAGGATAGAAAAGTATTCAATAAAAAAAAAAAAAACCTTTAAAACCAATATTTTGCCATCACAAACTTCCTAACAATTTCACACTTTAAAAATCCCTAAAACACACACACACACACACACACACACACACACACACACACACATACTTCACTGGTAAATACAAAATTTCTCACATAAAAAAGAAAATTAACATGCAGAATTAAAAACTAGAGATAAGATGTAAAACTACATTAGTCCTTTTTGCTAATTTTAGCCTGTTGATAAAAATGTAAATGATGGTCGCAAAAAAGAAAAAAAAAAAAGCATAATATGCTTCCAGGCCTTATATTTGGTTTCTTTACCAAGACTTCACTTTTTTCTTACATTATTATTCACTTGGAGTTAGTTCCTTATAAACATAATAATTAATTGGCTTAGCATTTTGATATCTCTACCCATCTGAAGTTAATATATGAGTTCTAGATTTATATACAGGCTAAATCTCATGGAAGAAAATATGGGAAT